>NC_058130.1:105638214-105639260 GCF_016433145.1 Gracilinanus agilis
CTCTCTCTCTCTCTCTCTCTCTCTCTCTCTCTCTCTCTCTCTCTCTCTCTCTCTCTCTCTCTCTCTCCTTAATGTATTAGAGAACCATTTTTATGCCTTATGGAATTTATCCAATTCTGCTTTGTCTCGAAGTTACTTGTATACTTGTCTTACCTCCTTAACTAGCTTATAAGTTCCTTGAAGGCAGAGACAATGATTTACAATAAATATTTAATAAATGCCAATTTAATAAACGTTTGAGTTTGACAAGGTCTATGCTTTCCTAAATAATGTGTTAAGGATAAAGACTAGGGTTTGGATGAGGGCTTGATATCTAAAGCAGTTCTTTGAAGTTCAGCTCTAAACCTCCATCTTAATAGTGATCAAGGCAGGGTATACACATGTTCAACTAACACGTGTCCTAATTAACCACTCATGTCCATCAAAAACACACACATATATCAGATGTGAGATGTCTTCCAAATTATCAGATTCTACTCACATCCTGTGATGTTGAACAAAGTGTTTTCTTTCACTGCAGTGAGAAACTAATTATGTTTTGTATTATCTAGAGAAGGTTGAATCAAGGGAATGGAAATAGCTGTTTGATAGGGCTTGGGGTAAAAATGATGCCACTTCTTTACTGGCTTTCCTATTACCCAACAAAGTATACTTTGTCTGAACTTGAAGAAATCCTTTAATTTTTCAGATAGGGAAACTGAGCTTCAGATAAATCAAATGACTTGCTAAGGTAATAAGAGCAGTAGTGCCAAGACTATAAGCTAGAACTCCTGCTTCTCAGTCCAACAATCAGTCAGTTCCATTCTATTACATATTTGTTCAGTCCTCATCTTATGCAAGCCTCTGGGGACATAAGCACAACAATAACAATAACAGAACAAAGAAAAAAATGTAAATAGTCCTGTTCTCAAGAAATGAACATTTTGCTGGGGAGGATATTGCCTGTACATAAATAAATATAGACAAAGTAATTTCAGAGAGGGGGGGGGAAGAGGGAGAGAGAGAGAGGGAGAGAGGGAGAGAGAGGGAGAAAAAGGGAGAGAGAG
>NC_058130.1:105639329-105728324 GCF_016433145.1 Gracilinanus agilis
GAGAGAGAGAGAGAGAGAGAGAGAGAGAGAGAGAGAGAGAGAGAGAGAGAGAGAGAGAGAGAGAGAACGAATTTAGTCCTGTCTTCATCATCAAGTTTAGCAAGTCTATAAACCCTTTCCTAACCAAGAGTTGATTAAGACTCATTACTGTCTGGTGGTCAGTGATATCCCCCTTGTATGCTGAGACTTGTGAGGCAATGTGGTTTGGCAAATATCTCACAAAGGTATTGTGGCAAGATTACACTAAAGAGCTCTGTAGTGTTCAATCTAAAATAGGTCTATTAAAATGAAACCAATTTCCAAGAATAACTTCAATTAGCAGACATCATTAAAGCCTAATTGAACCTCAAGCCTTAGCCCTTAACCTGAAAGCTTAACTAGGGCCCCTGTGCTACTTGTTGCCAGAGGTAAAGGCATGTCTGATAGGAAGGTGTGGAAGTGCCAAGGAGTTAATTTTCCCAGTGTGGGGTGCAGCCATCCAAAGAAAACAAGGGAGGAATCCAACTGAATTGACAAAAGGATTGTGTGCTTTAAGGATGGCCAGGACTGAAACATCAGTCCTGAGCTTTTGTTTCTGCCCACTTCCCACAACGAAAGCTGCTGCTTTTACTGGCTTGTGTCTGCTACCCAAAATGCCAAACGTTGTGAATATATGCAAGCTTGGAAAATATAAATAAGTGGCACTGGAAAAGAATGGGAGACTGGCTGCCCTGCTGGCAGTAAGAAGGCATGAAGAAACAGAATGACGTTTTTGGATTTGAATACCAAAGCTGAGCTCTGGCTATCAGGGCATTTGGTTCTGAAGTGGACTGTGCCTACAGTATTCCAGGATCTCCTACTTGTTTTCATTAAAAAAGAATTGTACAAGTGCCCCATGATATGATCGATGGCTGAAGTCAATATAGGAGCCTTACTGAGGCACCTGCCTGGGCTGATGAGATCATTAACAAATATATAAAATATATCATTAAAGTATTGTTTGTTTCATGTCATACACCATTAGAGAAAGTGTATTTCTCAAATCCATTGGTTTTGACTCCTTGAATTGAAAAGTGGACCTTAAGAAGCCAGTTACTTCTTTTTATGGCTGTTTTCAGATTGAATTTCATTTTGATGGTCCAGGTTTATAGCAGTATATGGTTGTACTGTATTAAAGGACAGCTAGGTGGTGAAGACTCATCTTCCCAAATCTGGAGTCAGACACTTTTTGTATGATCCTGGTCAAATCACTTTACCCTGTTTGCCTCACTTTCCTCTTCTGTAAAATGAGCTGGAGAAGGAAATGGTAAACCATTCCAGTCTTCTCTTTGTCAAGAAAATCCCTGATGGGTTCACAAAGATTTGGGCACAACTGAAAAAACTGAACAACAAAAACGGTTATACTGGTTAATAAATGCTGAGCAAACTCAAATCTGAAAGGCTCTCATTCTCTCAAGGTAAGTAGAAATTCATGCTTCATATGTAAAATGAGATACTTTGATTGTTCTCATGTTGATAACGAAGATGATTTGAAATGTCATGCTTTCAGGAAGTCAATTTTTAGAATCTTGTGGATTCTGGAAAAGAAGTCTGAAGAAAGTAATTCCACATCACTGACTGATGGTTGGGCATTTCTACCTAGATAATCTAGTCTGAATCTAAATTCAACATGTCTAGAATGGAATTCATTATATCTTGCTTCTGGTCACCAAATCTGTCCCTCCTTGAAGTTCTGCTGCTACTCTTTAAGAAATGATGATGATACATCTTGGCATGCTAGTCTTGAAGTCAGAAACACCTGGGTTCAAATCCTGCCTCAGATACTTATTACTGTATGAACTTGGGCAAGTCACTTAAACCCTCATTTTTCTCATATTTAAAATGAAGGGATTGGTTTTGATCTCTAAATTACTTTCTGATTCAGAATCTATGATCCTATGAAAGTTGTAGCCTTCTTCTAGTTACCATGGAGTCATCCTCGACTTTTTCCCTCTCCCTCACTGCCCCACCACTATCCAATCAGCTGGCAATTCTCACTAATTCTGCTTCCAGCATAGCTTTCTCATATTTCCTTTTCTCTACCCACATGACCACCTTTCTAATTCAAGACCCCATTTTTTCTGGTCTGCGCTACTGCCTCATAATTTATGTCTTGGTTTCAAGACTCCAAACCTCCCCAAACTGCCAAAATATAATCAACTAAGTAGAGATCTGACCAGAACATTACCATGACCAAGAAATTTCAGAGGTTACTTATTTCCTCTCATGTAAAATACACACTTGAAGCCTTCTACAACCCAGTTTCAGCCTACCTTTCCAGACTTGATTTACCTTGGTGCCTTTCATGCACTCTACATTCTAACCAAACTGGTATAACAGCTCTGTCTCTAGATTTCACCTCTCATTGCTAGGTGTCTGTACAGGTTGTCCTCTACGCCTAGAATACATAATCTTCTCTCTATTTTTTATCTTTCTTTAATTTTTTACCAATATTGGTTCCAAGGTAGAAGAGTGGTAAGAGCTAGGCATCATGGGTTAAGTGACTTATCCAGGGTCATACAACTTAGGAAGTATCTGAAACCAGATTTATAGTGAGGACTCCTATCTCTAGTCCTGGCTCTCTATCCACTGAGCCATCTAGCTGCCCCTCTTTCTTTAAGCCTTGAATCAACTGTTGCCTCTTTGTGAAGTCTTTATGGTTTCTATAGTTATTACTTTTCTTTCCCACCTCAAATATCTGTATTATCTATATATGCATATAGCTTATACATTGTGTATATACACATATATGTACATATAGAACATGCACATGCATGGGACACTGAATGGAGTGCTAAACTTAGAGCCAGGAAAGCCTGAGTTCAAATCCAGACTCAGACACTAGTTCTGTGACCCTGAGCAACTCACTCACTCTTTCTAAGCCTTGGTTCTCTGATCAGAAAAATGGGAATTAAGTACTTATATCAGAGGGTTGTTGTGAGAATAAAAAGAGACAATACTTGTCCTATGCAAATTTTATATTTAGATGATGGTTTTTATATGTAAATGTATAATACAAGATTTAACAAAGAACGATGCAATCGATAAGTGGTAGAGACCTAGCTTAACCTAGATCATTTCCAAGACCTCCATGTTCACTATGCCTTCAGTGATGCCACACTCTGCAATAGGTGGTAAACATCGAAATACCTGAATACCAGGAGTGAGCAAACAAATAGATCAAAGCATACTAACACAGTAACATGAACAGAGACCAAAAAGCATAAATCCTGAAGTAAATACTAGTTTCTTGAATCCCTCTATTCTGGGAACTTCAAAGGAAAGATAAAAAGAGATGGAAAGAGAGGCGGAGAGGCAGAGACAGACAGAGACAGAGACAGAGACAGAGACAGAGAGAGACAGAAAGATGGTGGAAGACATTGAATCGAATATTTGACCTTCCAGCTGACCTATTGAGATCTGTCTATGCTACCAATTCCATATGTCAACTTGAGAAAGTCATACCCCTCTCTTCTGCCAAATTAAAGGGTTAGATCTGATCTCTAAAATTCTTTCTATCTCTTTAATGCATGATCTGTATTACTGCAGTCTATGATCTGGACCACTACTTGTCCCTGGAACAAGAAAATCAGTTTGATTCAAAATAGTTTTAAATCTCCACATTATTTATATATAAGGCACAGACCTGCTTGCTGGGAATACAAGGACAAAATAAGACATAAATCCTGCTCTCAAAGGATTTTACCATCTACTAGAGGAAATAAGGCATAAATTCAATAAACTATTAAGAATTGAATAATGTGATATGTGCTAATGAAAGAGTCAGACAATGAGTTATGAGAAATTTAAGGAAGGAGTTTTTTTTTTTTAAGCTGGGACTGGGGAGAAGGGTGAGGGAAGCTTAGAAAAAAGTTTTCATAAAGGAGTTTCCCCTGAGTTGACATTTCTAAGGCAGTCTAACATTCCCTGCTGTTGTGCCTGAGGAAAACTTTTTTTTTTTTTTTAATGAAAAAGATGCACAGACACATATGAAGATGAGTGAGCTGTATGCATGGAGTCAATGACTGTGGTTCCAAATATGGTTAAAGACCTAAATCCCTTTTAGCTTCTTCTAAGCTTGAGTCTCCTATTCTCCTGTTGATTAAATGCATGATTCATCAGTAATCTCCCTATAAGCTGTTTTGACTATTTAAAATATTTCTAAGAATAACAAAAGACTTCTCTTGGACATGCAATGAAAACTTAAGTTGGCAAAAAAAATAAATAAATAAAATAAAGCAGAAGTAGATGTAGATTCAGAGAAATCATATAGGATTTAATGAAATTCTGCACAATTAATTCATCACTCAGTTTGAATCTCAGTGAGCAAGGTTTATCATGTTAAACCATGCTGACTCCTGCTTCTTCCTTCCCACACATGCCATTGTTGTTGAATTGTTTTTAGTAATGTCTGACTCTTCGTGACACCATTTGGAGTTTTCTTGGCAAAGATACTACAGTGGTTTGCCATTCCCTTCTTATTTTACAGAGGAGGAACTGAGGCAAAGAGGATTAAGTGACTTGCCTATGGTCACACAGCTAGTAAATGTCTGAGGCAAGATGTGAACTCAAGAAAGATGAGTCTTCCTTTCCTGCAGGCCTGGTACTCTATTCTCTGTAGCACATGTCATTACTACTGACTCAAGTGTTTGGATCTCATAAGTCTTATTCAGTTTTAGGCTTTGATAATCTCATTAATATGAATTCTACAAACATTAAAAAAATTTAAGGTTAATTAGTTAAATTTGTTAAAAAGTAATTCTGTTTCTTGTTAAAATACTAGTTATTCCAAAGCATCCTATATTTTACTTTCTTCATTTTTTTGGTTGGAGATTTCCTTCACAAAAGGACTATGGAAGTAGATTGCTTATCATCTCAGCAAGGGGGCAGGAGAGGGAGGGAGAAAAAATTTTAAAGTGAATATTTAAATTATTTTTACATTTAAAAATATATAAATATATAAATAAGGGAGGGGTTAAAATATAAAATACTAGTCAGTTACAACTTAACTACTTATTTGGACTTGCTATACATCACTCTAGAAGATTTTTGAACTTTGTAAAAACTTTCTTCAATTGTCTTTCTCAGCATCCAAAAGGATAGCATTTGTAACCCTACCCTTAAGATCATCCAAAGAACAAAAGTCTTGTTATTGCCCTTTGTTTGTTTTCTGGCATGTACCCCAGCTTTTATGTGGTCCCACAAGAAAATATCTAATGGAGATATATCAGATGACTGAGATGATCAAGCAAGTAGACCTTTTATCTCCATCCACCAGTCTGAGAAAAGGTCATCTAAAAATTCTAGCGCATTAAATGTATAATGACAGGAAGCCCTGTCTTATTAAAATTATATATGCATATATAAACACATACACATATGTATGCTATAGATATACATATATAATTCAAAATTCACAAAACTAAATTAGTGCACAATAAATTTGAAGAATTTGATTTTTAAAAAAAATATTTATTTTTAAGTATTTTTCCATGGTTATGTGGTTCTCATTTTCTTCCTCCCCTCTTCCCTACCCCCTCCCAGAGCTGAAAAGGAATTCAACTGGGTTATACATGTATTATCACTCAAAATACATTTCCTTATTATTCATTTTATAATAGAGATAGATAATCTTTTAAAACCAAAGTCCCAAATCCCATACCCATATAAACAAGTGATAAATTATATGTTTTTCTTCTGCATTTCTACTCCCACAGTTTTTTCTCTAGAGGTGAACAAGATTCTTTCTCCTAAGTCTCTCAGGATTATGCTGGATCATTGCTTTGCTATTAGTAGCAAAGTCTATTACATTTGATTGTTACTGTGTACCATGTCCTAGTGGTTCTGCTCATTTCACTTTGCATCAGTTCATGAAGGTCTTATCAGTTTTTATAGAAATCAATCAGTTCATAATTCCTTATAGCACAAATAGTATTCTGTCACCATTATACGCTACAATTTGTTCAGCCATTCCCCAATCAAGGGACACTTCCTCATTTTCCAATTTTTTGCCACTACAAAGAGCATGGCTATAAATACTTTTGTATAAGTTGTTTTTAAATCTCTTTGAGGTACAAACCTAGCAATGGTATCTCTGGCTCAAAGGGCATGCAGTTCTTTAAAGCCTTTTGGGCATAAAGAATTAGACTTTCAAATTATGTTCTTTTGTAATCTATAGTAATTCTATTTCTGAAGCTTAAAATCTCACTAAGACTTTTGGTACCTTCTATGAGTACACATAAATATACATACAGACCTATAATTCTTTATATCATTGATTAATGCTTGAAATTTGTCCATGTCTGTTGGAACATAGAGAATATGGTCAAGTCATTTCTTAAACCAGTGATTCCCAAAGTGGGCGCCACCACCCCCTAGTGGGCGCTGCAGTGATCCAGGGAGGCGGTGATGGCCACAGGTGCATTTATCTTTCCTATTAATTGCTATTAAAATTAAAAAAATAATAATTTCTAGGGGCACTAAGTAATATTTTTTCTGGAAAGGGGGCAGTAGACCAAAAAAGTTTGGGAACCACTGTCTTAAACCATGCCATCTGTACTCTGGTCATCCTTCTCTTCTCACTGGAATTTTTTATCTGCTCCTGGGACTTCTTCTTTCACTTAATTTTGGTTGAAGCTAGGCCAACATAAGCTTCCTAGCAATTTCCTTAATCATTGTGGTGCTATTCCTCTTCATTTCCAGCTTTAACTATCTGTTATATTTTCTTTTCTCCTATTAGAATATAAGATTCCTGAAGGCAATGATGGTCTTTCTTGCTTTTTTTTTTTATATTATCCTCTGCTTAGCACAGTACATGTTATAAAATGAACACTGAAAATGCCTTTCATTTCTTTAATTCAGAGTTAACTTCTTTGATTTTTTCTCTCCTTTGTAAGTAGAAATAATGATAATTACAATATTTATCTCATAGCATTTTTGTAATCATAAAATGAAACAAAATATATTAGCTATTATTAGGGGCAGCTAGTGCCACAGTGGATAGAATGCTGGGTTGTATCAAATTCATCCTCAAACACATTAGCTATATGATCCTTGAAAAGTAAATTTCTATTTGCCTGATTTCTCAACTATAAAAATAAGATTAATAATAGCATCTACATTGTAGGATTATTTTAAGGATAAAATTAAATAAAACTTTTATGTTTGTTTTTTAAAAAACACTTTAGCAAGAGCTGGCATATAGTAGATGCTATATGTTTATTTTTCTTTCCTTTCCCATCATTTCTACTATTATTTTTGTCTGGACTATGAATTCATTGGTATGGGGAACACCCTCATGAGGAAACTCTCTCAACCAATGCAGATAAGCAACTGTGCAATTTAAAGTCATAGAGAGTTGCATGGGAGCACTGAGAGTTTAAATGATTTGCCTAGGATCACAGACACAATATTGTCAGAGGTGGCATTTAAACTTAGGACATCTTGACATAGAGATCAGTTTTAATTCAACTATTGATAATTGCCATCATCATCACCAGTTTCCATCACCACTATTATTATTGTTTTTTAGTAGCAAAAGTAATAGTGGTATTAGTAGTTATTATAAAAATATTACTACTATTAGTACTAAAACAGGATGGTGTCATGTCTTGGGATTGTTTTCTTCTGAACTCAAAGATAAGATGAGGACAATACTATTATTTCTACGAATTACAATGATAGTCATATTCATAATTAATACTTGATGAATAAAATAATAATCACCTTAAAAAATAACCTATTATATGATTCTAAAGGTCAACCATTTCTTTAATCATGATACAGTTGTTATGCTTACCTCAATATTTTTTAACTTAACTTTAGCTTTATAAACATATGATTCTAATCCTCGATTTCCTGAAGGCAGCTGGTATGTAATATTTTTTTTACTTATTTCAACTCCATATCTGCCTCTGTGTATTAGATATGCTTCATGAAGTTGATCAGTGCTTATTTTATGTACAAAACACATTTTTCTTTCATAAGGGAATTCAATCCTTTAATGCTCAATGCTATTATTACAATTTCTTTTATTCTGTCAAACTAAGTATATTCCTTGTCTTATGTCTAAATGATTGCAATGACCTACTATATTTCCTTTTAACTAATATATTCCTAGTTTTATGTGCACATAGGCATATGGTTGAACACATCACTCTAGGAGTCATAAGCATAGAAATGCTAATTTCTCATGAACTATGAGAAAGAGAATAGAGTGAAGAAATCAAAGCCCCAAAACAGAGCCTTATGCTCAGGAGGCATGATATGGGTAATGAACCAAAAAGGAAGAGTCAAACTGGTAAGAGGAGAACAAAAAAAAAGAATAAAGTCACAAAAATCCAAAGAAAAGAGAATATTTAGGGGGAGACCTCAGTTAACAGTGTCAACCCCAAAAGGTCAAAAAGGATTAAAACTGACAAGAGGCTATTAGATTTAGCGATTAATAGATCATTAGCAACTTTAAAGAGAGCAATTTCTGATGATTGATAAGGTCAGAAACCATATTGCCAAAGGTTGAGAAATAAATGTGTGGAGATATTAATGTAGACAGTTTTTTTCCCTAGGAGTTTGGAGGAGGAAGGGCTAAAAAACAGAATGATACAATGAAACAATGATAGGGACTAGTGAAGATTTGAATTTTTTCTGTTTTATATTGTTTTTAATCTTCAGCAAATAAGTGTGTTTTTGGCTGAAGGAGCACATACGTAGGAAGAGATGAAAGATTAAAATGAAAAGAATGATTGCAAGGGAAATTTGATGAAAAAGAAGGGAAGGAATAGGATCAAGAAGACATGTATAAGAGTTGGCCCAAGTAAGAAGCAGGAACATCTCTTTGTCAAAGTCTGTATAGTAAAGGAAAGTGGGATGATGTCAGGAGAGTATAAGATGTGAAGAACTCATGACAAATGACATATTTTTGTAATGTTTTAAGAAATGTCTTTATCTTGGAAAGAAGGATAGTATGGGATTTAATAGGAGAAAAAAGAAACTTTGGAACCCCAACTTTCAGAGGTGGAAGAGATAATCAATGATGGAGTAATAAAATAAATTATTTTGCAGTAGGAACAGGCCAAGTGAGATTAAAAAAAATTTGGAGTGGATCTAGTTAATTTGGTTGCAAAACATTCAATAAAACATTTAACAGGACATGAATAGAAACAGACTATGAAGGTATACAAGTAATAAAGGACTGGGGTTTTCCAAGATGTAAGCAGTGAAAAAAGAAGAGAACAAGGGACCTGAGAATAAAGGATAGAATAGAATTGAACAGGTTAACTCAAGATTGGGAAGGGAAGAAATTGAAGTCAAAGCAGTGATGATGCTCTGATAAAGTAGAGATGGGTGGAGGGTTTGGGGTGAAATTGATGAGGAACAGGTTTTGAAGAATTAAAGCCACTTCCTAGTTGTGTGGCCCCAGACAAATTATTCTTAATTGCCTAGTCCTTGCCACTCTTCTCTCTTAGAATTGATACAAAGTCAGAAGGTAAGGGTTTAAAGAAGAAAAAAAGATGAGGGGGCAACTAGGAGGCTCAGTGGAAGAGTGGTAGGCCTGGAGTCAATAGGACCTGGGTTCAAATATTACCTCAGACACTCCCTACTATCTGATCCTGGGCAAGTAACTTAGCCCCAACTGCCCATTCCTTACTGCTCTTCTGCCTGGATACTCATATCAATTCTAAGCTAGAAGGTAAGGGGTTTTTAAGAAAGAAACAAAGAAACGAAGGAAGGAAGGAAGGAAGGAAGGAAGAAAGGAAGGAAGGAAGGAAAAGAAAGGAAGGAAGGAAGGGAGGGAGGAAGGAACTAAGGAAAGAAGGAACAAAGGAAGGAAGAAAAAAGAAAAAGAAAAAGAAAGACTAAAAGAAAAAAGTCAGGAAAAGAAAGTAAAAGTAAAGCATGGAACAGATGAAATGATAGGAAGTTATAATCAAATAGAAGAATTTCAAATATCTTGATTATGGAAATAAAACAATTTTGGATGGTGGTAATATCAACTTTTTAACAATTCTTTTGTATATCTGAGTGTCAATAGAGAAGTAGGTTATGGAAGTTGAGTAGACTAAGGAACTGATAAGTTAGGGTATTTAAGGGATCATTAGCATTTATGCTAAAGTTCCCTTGTAAGAACAAGAATTGTAGAAAGAAAGACTGAATCAGATACTGAACTCATTACTAACACTAATCCTATTTTCTAGATTAATTTAATTGATTCTGCAGTTTTTATGAAAGGATAAACCTTTCCTTCCCCTTCAACTTTATAGATAAAAGTGTTGCCTTAAAATGACTCATTCTCCCCTCTTCCACCTTCTACCTCAGTTGTTCCATATTTTAATACAATCATTTGCCAGTCCTTCTTCCCTTTGCTTCTTTCTTTTGGTGTATATTAAATGTATTAATATCTTTAATGTATTTATCTTTCTAGTCCCCAAGCCCATTTATTTCCTTTATTTGTCTACAGAAATACTTTTGGAGTTTGTAAACTGTGCCAAAGCTTTTACTACTTTGATAGTCACCTATGATGATTCTGATTGGGACATCATACAATACTTCAGTCATTCTAATGTATCTTTTATGAATCTAACTCCAGTCCCCGTCTCATTCCCTGAAAGATTTCCAAGTCATAATTCCATAATAATTTGGTAGTCTCAAGAAGCACTTAAAATTATGATTTTCTAGTCCATGTGACATGTTTGGAATTCTTCTTATAATTCTTTCCTCTACTTCTTGAGACTGCCACCGATTATAAGAACCTTGCTAGGGTCTTGCTGGACCTGAGGAACTCCTTCTCCTGGGACTCATGATTATTTAAAATCACATCATTGTCATGCCAGTTATCTTATGAAATTTCTCCAAGGGTTTCTCCCAGCTCCCAGCAGAGTTGGTTTCTAATGACTGCAGCCATACAAAGAGAAAGCTAAACGGTTTCTAGAGGAGTTTTATCAGAGCGGTGAATTTGGTAAGAAAGACTTCAAGTCTGAGGTCCAAATAGTACATTTGGCTCCCAGGGAGCAAAGGGTTCTTTAGGTGGACCTGGCTGACATTGCTGAGATGAACTGTGAGCTGGTGGATTCAGTTTCTGAAAATATCAAGCTCTATACCCAATTCTTTACTGATGCTGTGCAGGAACTACTACCACAGTACAAAGAGAAAGAAATAGTGAATGAGGATATCTTGGATGTATGTGTTCAACATTGGCTTACAGTGGAACATTGAACAGGACCTTCAAACAACTGATAACCCCCAGAATCAGTATATCTCTGAGCTTGCGTTTAGATTTGAATCTTAATTTTGGAGCGCAAGCAGGAGCAAACCACAGTTGACTGGAGAAACGTGTTAATTCTCTAAGAATGCTGGTTGCTGCCCATAGGTGTGTCTCCTCTGTCCCTGAAGTCAAAGCCAGCCATCCTTACTAAACTTAATATTTGATGCTCCATTCTGGCTGCTGCTAACCCTGCTTGTGAATGACATAACCCTCCTCACAACCTGAATGAGAATATAGAGCTTCCTGCTGATCTTCTGTTCCACTTTACCTGCTCTGGGTCATTCAAGACTGCCTTGACTAGGGAAGTGACCTGCTACTGACCCAGCACATCGCCTCTACGCACCTAAATAGTAGGCAGCCTCCCACACAGTTTGAGCCAGTGGATATAAAACTTCTAATTAATCAATCAATCCATAAACATTTGTTAAATGTGTTAGGCACTGTGCTAAATGTTGGAGATAGGAAAAGAGGCAAAAGACAGTCTCTCCCCTCAAGGGACTTACAATCTAATGGGGGATGCAATATATAGATATATACAAGTTAAGCTATATGCAGGAAAAATAGAGTATAATTAACATTATAATCCTGTAGGAGGCAGGATTTTAGTTTGGACTTAAATGAAGGCAGGGAGGTCGAGAGAAAGAGCATTCCAGATGAGGGACATTATATTGCTGTATGCTGGGAGAAATGACCAGCAGGGCTTATCTCTGGCTATCTCACAGATGTGTATGTGGAGGTGAGATGTGAAGCCTGGGTTCGTATAGAGGCTACCTAGACCTCTCTGAGGACCTCACTAGCCATTATTTGGCTTTCTCCTATTTTGTCCCAATTGTCTGGTAGAAAATATAAAAAGGAAAATATGAATGAGGCCATAAAATTAATGGAGATGTCTAAGGACTCACTTCTAGGACAAAGGGCCAGTAACAAAGATCCAGGTACCAGCAGATGAAATCTTTGCCTTGGTGTGGGAGCCCATTTGTGGGTTCAGGTAGCTAAAGCATCTGCTCTTCAGGGACTGAAAAGTGCTGTGTGTCTAGAGACTTCCCTCCTGCCCAGATCCATGTTGCACAGGATATGCATGAGAAATTCAGTTTATTACAGGTCAAAGCTGCTTGAACATGGATCACACCTTGGGAAACAGTGAACAGAGCCACTAACCCACTCATTTTCTTGGCCTAACACAAGAGGAGAATTCTTTTTTTCTTTTCCCAGGCAAGAAAAGAGTTTAAAACTGTTATGATGTAGGTTTGTTTATTCTCATTGCTAATAAAATATTTCTACAATTCTCACTTGCAGAAAAACAAACAAGCAAAATAATTCCAAATACTTTTTCAGTGATTCAGATTTTTTAAGTTGGCCTTACTGGATGTTCAAACATTGATTTGAATATGAAATAACCCTTCCTGGGATGATCTTTCTTGGAAATATCTGAAGATTTATTCCTAACCCAAAGTGCATCTCAAAGGCCTCAGCAATTTTTTTACAATTACTTTGATAGATGATAGATGGATGGATGATAAATAAATGATACCTTTATAGATAATAGGAGATAAATGATGATTAATTGCTGGATAAAAGGAAAATGATAAATGATAGAGAATATTATGCTCTCAGCTGTTGTTATTTTATGAAGTAATACAGCTTATAACATCTCACCATTTTCATCTCTAAGATTTTACAAGTTAAATAACAGTCTGAATTGACACTTCCCTCAGGGATTAACAAATACTGCCATTTTTTAAGGTGATCAGGAGTTTGTCTGATGAGCCTGATTTCCAGGCTCTTTGGTCCCCTCCTTGTGATGTTTGCTTACATTAGTTAAACAAACACCAAATGGCAATAATCTGTGTCAATGTTGTTATATACATACATACATACATACATATATACATATGCATGCATACATATATGCATATATATTTCTTTTTTGGCTTGAAAAACTTTAACTAAATTAGCTTATAGCTGTCTGAATTGCAAGCTATATCTTCTTTTATTTTTGTTTCTTCTAATTTTGTATTCATTTTGATCATTGTTCTCTCTATAAAATGCCTTTAAATTCTGAACTGATTCGAGGTCTAAAACTAGTAACTATACATTTGCTGTTTGATATCTTCTGTATGCCTAGGAAGCAGCTAGGTATAACAGTGAATAGAATATTTTGTCTAGACTCTGAAAGACCTAAGTTCAAATCCTGTCTTGGACACTTCCTAGCTGTGTGACAGACCTCTGCCTGACAAAAATATCTACTGGAGAAGGAAATGGTAGAGCACTCCAGTAGACTTGCCAAGAAAATCTCCTGGATAACCATTGCCCATGGGGTCACAAAGAATTGAATGACTGAAAAACAAGAACATAGACCTAAGGGCATATATAGTAAACCCTTAAAATAGATTAACTTTCTAAAAAAGCTTCAATGATCTACAAAATCATATTCCTATTCTTAATTTTGTTAATTATTGGATCATAGATTTTAAGTTGGCAGAGACCTTAGAATTTCCTAGTAAAATAATCCTGATTTTGCAAGTGAAGATAGAGGCTCAGGGAGAATCAACACTACTCAAAGTTACAAGGCAGAAAATAGAAAAGGCAATATTTTATCATAGGATATCTGATTGCAAATACAGCAACATTTCTACTATATCATGCTTATACAGCTATTTGGTATGCAGTTTGTGACTAACACTGGATAAGAAGCAGCCTTTGGGTATTGGGATGTTATATCAGATGTTAAAGTTCACTCCTCCTATACAAATGAATGCAAGTCCAATTTCAAGAATTACTTGCCACAAAAACGCACTTTTAGCCATAGAATATTTTACATCAACTTAAGAGAACACATGAAAAAGAAGGGAGCTTATTCTTATAAAGTCTGTGTTATATTGAAGAGTTTCAAGTTAGCATAAAACAATGCCTTTCCTTTTTCAACCTTCTTGCTCTTCCTTTGTTTTAATGATAAGCTAATGCTTTGAACTCTGTGAAAGACAGAGGCTATAAAAAAATGGAGGTATTCTTCTCCTTGTTCCCATTAGCCAAAATAAATGAAGAGTGGAGAACAGAGAATCTCTTGTCTGAAGAGAGAGACCTTTAATTAGGGAATTGGGTTATTTTCATTCCCTGTAGCTATGGAATAATTAGGACAACACTGCACACTACTTTGACAACAATATCATGTATGCTATAAGTAGAGGTAAAATCTGAAAACAATGTAGTCAGATATGCTTCTGGCATTAGAAAGGAATGCCACTCACAGGGGAACAAATGTCAACACTGGATTTTTCAAGTAAAACTTCATTTATAACATTTGCTAATTCTTACCAACCTATTCATGTGTATTTGATCAATCACAAAAGGAATTCATCCTTTATGATTCTAAATAAATTAATCATATATTTAGAAAAAAATCAGCTTAAAAATGCTGATTTTCTATAATATAGCAGGGGGCAGGTAGGTGGTACATTGAATAGAATGCCAAGCCTGGAGTCAGGAAGATCAATTGTGCTGAGTTCAAATCTTGCCTAAGACACTTATCAGCTCTGTGACCCTGGGCAAGTACCTTAACCCTATTTGTTTTAGTTTTCATCTGTAAAATGAACTGGAGAAGGAAATGTAAACCATCTTGATAACTTTGCTAAGAAAACCCCAAATGAGATCAAAAATTGTTATATACAACTGAAATATCTGAACAGCAACAATATAGTAGTAAATATTTTCAAAGGACATTAAGATTATAACATCACAGCCTCCTGTAGTTGGTAGGATCTTTATTATATCCTCATTTCACAGATGGAAAAATGGAGACTCAAAGCCACACAAACAAAAGTGTCAGAGACAACTTAAGTACAGCTCTTTCCTGACTCTAACATTTCTTTTGTTACATTACATTATCTTTCAAAAAATAAAAGATTAAATCTCAGATGGATAGTTCATAATTCATCGGTGGCTACAGAGCATTGTACTCAGAGTCAGGAAGACCAAGATTCAAAATCTATCCCTGGGGCAGTTAGATGACTCAATAGATTTATGTATACTTATATGTATATAGACATATATATATATATTTATATATGCATGCATATACGTGCATTTATATACCTATACTTATATTCAGTTAGCAGTTTTTTGGTCCATTGGTTTTAAAAATTGCTAGGCTATAAAGAAATAACTACTTAATATTTTACAACCCCTAATCTATTAATCATGGTAGCAATATTTATAGTTCAGGAAATTGGTTGTGGTCTATAGTCCTATTTCCAGAGTTCTCATAAGCACTACCAAACTATGTAATGGTACTGTAGAAGAAATCTATACCCATTTATTGTGTTCCCTTTATGTAAAATTTCTCATTTATTTACCTCTTTTCTTGGAGTTCAGTCTGTGAAACAGCTCTGAGAAATTATTGGTTTAGGAATTAAGAGATGTTGATATCCTCTGATCTCAGCTTTACAAAGTTAGATAAACCATTAGTATGGGAGGCCACTCTTCTGAGCCCTGGACTAATCATTTTTCTTCTCAGTCTTATGGGGAGAAATAGTAAGATTTTGTAAAGAACAAGAATTTTGCTTAAATGAACTATTTAATATAAAAGAAGAACTATCATATATTGAAATCCTTTGATAGACCAAACCTAGGTTAAGTAACAAAACTGACAGTTAATCAATGAGTAGAGAGCTGGGCCTTGAGTTAAGAACTGAGATCAAACCTAGCCGCTGATACTTACTAGCTCTATGACACTAAGTAAGTCACCTAACCCTATTTGCCTTAATTTCCTCATCTCTAAAATGAGCTGAAGAAGGAAATGGCAAACTACTAGTGTCTTTGTTGACAAAATCCCAAATGAGGTTACAAAGAGTCAGACACAACTAAAATGACTAAACAATCACAATAAAAATTCCTATATGTCAGGCACTGTGGAAATACAATTACAAAAAATGAAGTGGTCTATGCCCTCAAGAAACTTATAATCAGGAAAACAATATGCACATAGATACAATATAAACACATAATACATAAAATGCTGGGGAAGGGGGAAAGGAGGCACTAAAAGTTTATGGGATAAGAAAATATTTTAAGTGGAAAGTGGCTCTGGTACTGAATCTTGAAGGAAACTAAGCATTTTCTGGAGCTAAGGTGAGGAGAAAAATTTTCCAAGTATGGGGAACAGACAATGTGTAGAAACAAAAAATGCAGTGCCCAGGCATGGGAAAAAAGTAAGAATGTCAATTTGGATGAATCATCATATGTGTGAAAGAAAGAAAAGCTAGAAAAGTAGGTTAGGGTTATATTATGAAGTGATTTAAATATATATGGAGGGGGGAGAGAGAGAGAGAAACATAGAAAGACAGAGAAGAGACAGAGAGACAGAGACAGAGAGAGGAAAAAAGAGAAATTTAATATTTAATCCAAAATGAAATAGGGAGCCATTATTGAGTAGAGTAGTAACATGGTTTGATCTATACTTAGTCACCTCTATGGAAAATAGATTAGAATGGAGAAAGGTATGATACAGAGGCAAATAATAAAGCCATTGTAATAAATCTAGAACAGATATGCTAAGGGTCTGAACTAGGTTGGTAGTGGTCTGAGGAGCAAAAAGAAGATGGATGTGAGATAAGATGTTGGAAAAAGAAAAAGATTCGGCAGCAGAAAGTGATATGGTGCATATGGTTCAATAATGTACATGTTTGCCAGCATTAGAGTCCAGTACACCATTTTCTCTATATAATCTTCAAATCCATTAAGAAAATTATTCAACAAATCACAAATGCTGTATTTTCAACCTGGAATTTCATTTCTTGACAGTTTATTTAAAAGGCAATATAGTATACTGAATAGAGGACTTTCCCAGGCTGAATTAGATGTGATGCAAACTAGTTTTGAGACTCTGAGCAAGCCATTCAACTTCACAATAATTAAGGGAACTCTTCAAGATTCTGCACTGTATAATAATTACAGAGCTATATCCATACAAGGTTTCCTCAATTGGAGTTTTTCATACTGTTGGAATCATAGGTACCTATATAGATAGGTAGGTAGAGAAATGACATGAATGAAATGAATAAATGAATGACTGGATTTGTAAATTAATGGATCTTAATTATAATATTTGATGATTCAGGATAATATAGTTGTAGTTATGTACATTTTAATAGCCATTTCCCTTCACAAAGCATTAGTCAAACTGACTCCTGAAAATTCCCCTATTCATAGTTCTCTGTGTTTCCATAGATATATAATCATGTTTTCATGAAGGGAGAACTGAACATTGATCAAAAATATATGTCATCAATATTTTACATTAAGATCTATCCCTAAAGATTTAAACTAAAGCCTAGAAAGGTAGTGAATAGAATTCATGATATAATATGATATGATGATATGATATGATATGATAAACAGAGTAGGCATAATATAACGTGATGTATTGAGGCTTACATTATATGGCAAGAGACTCAGGTTCTAGTACTAACTACAACAAATTAGCTTCTCTGTCCTTGTGTTATTTAACCCTTTGCTTTCCTTACCTATATACTGAAATAATAGGATTAGATTGATCTCTGAATTATCTTGTAGCTCTGACATCCTCTGTCCATTTATTAATCATACTTTTACCCTGTGACAAGGGTAGAAGATCATAATAATAACTCATGGCCAGTTTGATTATTTATATGCACTTTTATCATACATGTATGTAATATGCAGGTATGTGCATATATGTAGATATATTATTACATGCTAAATTTTAACACATGTGTCATGTATATGTTTGTACTTCTAGGCATGTGTACATATGCATACATGCATGTAATAGCATTTAAGAAGAATACAATGTATATTTTAGCCTAAAGAACCAGCTATGAGAATGTTATAGCATTAAAAAATCCACAAAAAACAAAACACTTTTAAATTAGAAATTCTGAATTCTAGACCTGGCCCTGTCATTTACTAGCTTTGTGACAGCATAGAAGAATATTTAATTTCCCTGAAACACAGTTGTTTCATTTCCTCATATATGCAAAAGAATGAAGAATACCTACACATCTTACATGACAAGATGCGGTGAGAATCAGTTATTATATAGAAATGACTTCATAAATCATAAAATACATTCTCATTTTCTCAACATATATACATATGTAGACAGATACAGACAGAGAGTTTAGAGTTACAGTTATTACAAACAGTAGGCTGCAACTGGAATCAAGGGCTGAGCCAGAAAAAAAGAATGGGATTCCTGCCTCTAAGATATTTTTTCCTACTCATTAGACCATATTTCATCCGTGAAAATGTGTTGTGTACCATTTACATCTTTCTGAATTAATTAAAAGTGGCATGTGGTTGATTAGAAATATTTTGGGATAATGTATAATGTAATACAGTCCCACCATAAATGTTTTTGTAGACTGCCATCAGTCCAATTCCAAGAAGAAAATGGAAAGTCCCTGAAATACGTTACTATTTATAAAACATAACTTCTAGCAGAAATGTTTCCTATAGTGGAATGCTTTGGCATATGGAGTATTTTAATACCCCTGAATATATCATATTGTTGTATGGGTATGGAGGCCAAGAAGATTAAGATATCAGGGCTTGAACGAAGTGAAAAAGCACAGTATAATATAAAGAGAATTAGTTTGAAGTCACAGGATATAGGTTCAAATCCCATTCTGCATGACTTTGGATAAAATTAAATTATTGAACCCAATTAACTTTAAGATTCCTTTGCATTCTAATGATCTGCAACTTTGTAATTCACTTAGTTAACCCAAGATTCTGCTATCTTGAGTCAAGTAGTTGAAAAGTCAAGTAGTTGAAAAAGTTTAGACCAAGCTCATAAGCTACTCAGCTACAACTTAAGGTTAAAATTGGTGTTTTTAGACATGTGGCTAACTACTGTGACTCCTAAATAGCTTTGGTCTGAGAATTAAGAAATCAATAGAAATACTTTGTAGACTTCAGTTATGGTGCTGTGAATTAAAAAGATTATACTCAGGCCCTTTCCTTGAAAGATTCCTTATAGCCAAAGTTCTATAGTTCAAATTTAGATAGATCGATAGATAGATAGATTGATAGATAGATAGATAGATAATAATCCCTTTTGCTAACTAGAAACTCACTAATGCAGAGCAGATTAAACTTCATCCTCATTGTGAGTCAAAAGATTACCACCAAAACCAGGCAAAGACAGAAAGAAAAGCATAAATCAGCATAGTAGTTCCTGTCCTTTTTTTTTATCATTAGCACTCACTTTGTTTATTATGGTAAAACCACTTAACATCTATATTAACCCCTATTATTTTACATTAAGAGGTGTTTTTAAAAATTATGTTTGGGCAAATTTGTTTTGGTAACTTCAGTTAAGTCTCTTTAAGGAGTAGTAGATGAATTATTGATGACTCCTAAATCAATCTGCAGTATGAGTAAGAGTAGTTGGGATTGCAACCTCAGGGAAATTTGACCACTAGATGGGTCAGTTCTATGGAACATGTGCCCCAACTGCCCTGAAATCTCATGGAGCCTCCCAAGAAACATATGGTTCAACTATAAAAAGATCTGGCACTTCACAGTGATGAAGCAATCACCTCAATGACATTGAGCAAGAAGAGTTGTTAATTCAATAAACCTTTAAAATGGAATGGCCTCAATCCCAGGCTCTCTTCTCCTATCTCCTAAGCATAGAAGGAGTCTTGCTAGCTAAAAGGAAGATTGACTTGAAATTGTAAAGTTTTATATTTAGTTATATAGAGTACCCTGTGGAAGCAAGCTCCATAGGATGGCTTCATAGTCCATTCCTATATATACCATTGATAGAGAATTCTAACTTCAAAGGTCAAATATTGAGAGAAAAGCAATTATTTCCTTATGAAGAAAAGTTAGAAATTAGATCTTAAGGCTTTATGTGGATTCCTATATAGCTGGTAGGGGACAGGGGGATGGCAATCTATCTTTGGGCAAATTTATGTAACTTGTATCTGTACAATCTGTATCTCTACATGGATAGAAAGTCAGGAAAAACCAAGTGCAGTGACCAATGAGGAGATGTATTTTTCCTCTTCTTCCTAGGAGTGTCTTCCTTCGGCTAGAAAACAATCTGAGTCATAGGAGAACAAGTGTTGTAATATATCATTATATTATTACAAAATGCATATAATTAAATTATTACATGGTGCATGCATACAATGAAAGTCTGGTCTGATCTTTTCCTCACCTTTGGCCTCTGTATTCATGTGTGCTTATACATGTATGTATGCGTGTATATATGCATACTTGACTGGAAAATATTGCTTAATATGAAACAAAAGATCTCTTTTAACTGCTTCTTTGCTGTGAATTATACCAAGCCCTTGGGCAAAATTCTCTTAAGTATTGTTTAGTTTACCAAATGTTCTGAATCTCATGGAAATCATAACACAGCAGACTGATGCGATGTTATATAGCAGTGTGATATTGTTGGGGTAAAATATTGAAATTGAAATGATATTCTGACGGTGAAACAGTTAAATCAATTTGAAAAGTTCAATAGGCGGGAAGAAAATCATTCTTCACACTCTTTAATAGCACATCCTGCTCATAATTTCATGTTCTGCAAATCCTTTGATTGGGCAGGAAGTTTAGGCTTTTTAATATTTTAATAGGCCTTTGTTGTCCACTGGTATGTTTTGGTACATAGAAGATTCATTCTTTCATACACGGCCAGACAGTCCATTGAAGAGCCATATCCGTTTATATGGATACTACTCATGGAAGGAAGAAGAAAGAAAGAGGATGGGGTTGGCACTGGCTATAAAAGAGCCATTTGTCTATTTTCAGTGCAGTGTCTTCTTCCTCACATGCACACCATCTCCATCCTTTATCTTTTCATGTCACATGGCTCTCTCATTTAATAATATCTACGTCTTGGTCCTCCCTGAGTGAAATATCCCTGACACTCCTGAACGATGAATTCCTGAATACATAAGAGAGGCTGTTACAGAGTGCAGTCCCTTGTAACTTACCTTGAGGGAAATGCTTTGTGGATGGGGTAATGTCATCACAGGCCCCTACACACACACCCACATTTTCCTTTGATCTCTCGGTGTTTACCTATGGCTTATTGGTAAAGAGACAAGATGAATATTTCAAACTCAATTATTAAATGGGTATGCTTCTTCACTAGGTATTCTTTGAAGTCAAATTCCTTGTGAATTGTTATTGCCCCTTGGGATAAGCACATTTATTTATACAACCAAAGTGCCTTTTCCCATTGAAAAGTTTTAGCTTGAGTTCCTAACAGTTACGGGCTGTTCTTGGATATGTCCACATAGTTGTTTTTTTTTTCCCTTCCTTTTTTAAATTAGGAAAATGATTGCTCTGGAGCCCATTTCATACACTTAGAATCATTTTAAGAATATATGTTAAGAGCAATTTTATATTCTCTTTATTCCACTACTATCTTCCAAAACACAATTATATGTCAATTGAATGACTCAGAATTTCTTCTGTCCAAGTAATAAATCATAAGCGTAATGAGTAAAAAGAATTTGTCATTGTTCAGTCTGTGTATAGAGTTATGTGGCATATAACCTCAAATTTCTTTCAGATCATATATAAATACATAATAAAATAATAATGCTCATTAGTCAACACCAAATATAAGTTCCAGATGTTTAAACATCAAAGTATTTATGGGCCTATAGGAATCGCCTTGAGACAGGAACAGTTCTTCAGAAACGGGACTGGAAGAAAGCAGGCTTAAAAAAAACTCTCCAATTCTCTGAAACAAAAGCCATTCTTGTTTATACATAAATTATGAATGACTTTTTAAGGGCTGACTCATAGACCAGTACATGTGCCGACAAATCCGGTTTCACAAGAGGATGAGAGCTGACTGGGCTAACAAGAATTTTACAACAAACCATTTTCTCCCCTCAAATCACATTTGAAACAATTCTGTTCATCCAGTTCTTCAGCCACCAATCATGTCAAATGTGTAAGGGGGCTCACAACTTATCCCAACTTTGAGACAATATGAAATTCATATCATTTGAATTCTCCAGGAAAAAGTTATTGTTTTTGTTGCTGCTGTTGTTTTTATGGCACGTTTTCTTTGGTCTTTGTGGAGACCCCTGGAATGTATTGTCAGAATGGGCCCTCCATAATGCCCATCAATACATCCAAATGTATTATGATCTGAAGTGCTCCCAAAGCACAAAAAAGCCCATGAAATTTACCTGTATTGCTTAGAATACCTGCTACTGCACATTACTTTAAGATAAGGGAGAGGAGAGAAGGAAGGTGAGACAGAGACACAATCAGGGAAAGAAGGAAAGAAGAAGGAGAGAGAAAAAGAGAGAGAGAGAGAGAGAGAGAGAGAGAGAGAGAGAGAGAGAGAGAGAGAGAGAGAGAACACTAATCAAAACTGTTGAGGTATTAGGAAGTTATGATAGTAGAGAAGATACTACTTTATTGAGTTCTCTAGCACTATTTCTACCATCTCTTCTACTCTGTGCTCAGACATCATCCTTTTTGATCTTCTTATTTTCTATTCATTATAAAATACCAGTAATATAATTTCCAGGAATTTTTAAGATAGGTTCCCCACTCCATAGCCCCTGAAGATAACTAAAAACTGTTTTTATATACCCCCAGACAAACTTGGCACTAAGCTACGACTTTCCCTATAGGGTTTAAATCAAGAGTTCTTCATCTCAAGTCATGGACCCATGGATAGATTTCAGGAGTTCCATGAACTTAGATGGAAAAATACAAGTATGTATGCATAGTATTCACATTTTTCACTAATCTCTACCTGAAATGTAGTATAACTCCAATTGTGTGGTTGTATATAAACATATGAGCATGTATGTACACATACAAATATATTCTGAGAAGAGATTAATAGGTTTCACCAGATTGCCAAAAGAATACATGATACAAACAAGCTTAAGAACCCCTGGTCCAAATAGAAAGAAGAGACAAGGGAGGGTTTTAACCTCTGTAACCTCTGGCAATGAAAAAGAAAACAAATGGGACAATCTCTTGAGCCCAGGAAAGAAAAGGGCTCCATTATAAGATAGATTAGTACCAAGACTCTGTACTCTGTGTGTGTGTGTGTGTGTGTGTGTATGAATAGAGTATCACCAAAGTGCATACATACATACACAAATAATATAATAACTTCAGAAATATAAATGTAATGTATTTACAAAGACGATATTTGAAATATTAATCATTTAAAATATAAAGCATTAATGTTTCTTATTAAAAATTCAATATGATCATCACCTAGTACTATACAACCCTGTCTTTGATTTTTTTAACTGTATTTCTAATTCAAGCCTTAAGATCAGCAAATGAATAGGCCTTTTTTTGTTTGTTTCTTTGTTTTAGTTTTTTGGGTGTTGTTTGTTTTTGTAAATACAACAGTTTTGAAGCGGCCCCACAAGAAAAGGCATGATGAAGCTAGACCAGCTGATCTCTTTATCCAGAAACTATCACATGGGCAATACAGAATCACACTGTACCCTGTCTTGTTAAATAAAAATTTACTATTCAAAATGTTTAAAATTAAATATGTAAATAAATACAAATGTTTAAAGTTTAAAATTATGTTTTTGTAAGCTTTGTATCATTTAAACTTCTGGAAATTATTAAAGCATCAACCAACATGTATTCTGTATATTATGAATAAAATATCTATATTAGTGTATGTGTACACATATTTTATATATATGTATATATAAATATATATATTATATGTGCTCGTGCATGCTTAATTTTTTTATGTAGGGTAGGATGGATATGGTTTCTACCTATACATGACAAAGACAGAATTTGGACCTCAGTCTTCCTGACACTATGGTCGGCTAACTTTCCTCTCTGCCTTCCCTTCTCCCTCTTTTTTATTCTTTCTTTAAAAGAAATAGTTCAATCGAACATACAAATTGTAGGATTTGGAATCAGGAACCCTTAATTCAAAATACTGGCTCCCATTGCCTGAATGTAATGAGTATAAATCACTTACTCTCCTTCTACAGTGGTTTACTTCTACATAAAACACACATAAGAATACCTGGATTGTTTACTTCATGAGGTTCAGAGGAGATCATGGATGTAAAGATTTTTAAAAATAATTTCTTAAGGCACAATGGTATAGTAAAAAAAACATTCAATGGAATAATATTGTGCCATAAGAAATGATTTTTAAAATCACAAAAAAAATCCCTTGGGAACACTTATATGAAGTAATGCATAGTGAAATAGGCAGAACCAAAAGAATGTTACACACAGTAACAGCAATAATGTACTATGATCAACTGTGAATGACTTAACTATTATCAGTAATGCAAGGATGCAGGACAACTGCAAGTGGTTCATGATAAAAAAGGCCGTCCAAAAATCATCAAAGAACCTGATGGAGTCTGAATGTAAATTGAATCATGCCACTCTTCACTTTAATTCCTGCATGAATTTTTATCTAGTGTAATTGATAGGTCTTGTTTTGCAATATGATGAACATGGAAGTATATCTTATATGGCAGCACATGTACAAACTATATCATGTCACCTGCCTTCTCGGGGAGGGGTGAAAAGTGCCAGAGAGGAAGAGAATATGGATCTAAAAATGTCAGAAAATGATTATTAAATGTGTAAACATTTAAAACATTTGAACATTTATGAATATTAAAAAAAATTAAAAACACATTAGGAAACAGAAAGGTGTACTTTATAAAGAGGTAGTTGTGGAATTAGGAAGACCTGAGTTCAGTTTTTGCCTCTAATTCACAGAAGCAACATGGCCATAATAGGCAAGCAGACTACATATTCAGTTAGTATGTTGTGACAAAATAAAATATTTTGGTAAAAAATGAAGTGCTTTATAAGCTCTAAAGCCTCATAGCTATAGGAGCTATTAGCTAAAAGAGAAATAATTTGCTTTTGACTATAGGAATTTTAGAAAGAAATCTAATGCTTATTAAATGGATGATGTGTTGGGAGTAGAAATTAAAGATTATGATATATAATTAGATTTTAAAGAGTAAATTACCTATTAGAGCATAAAATAAAGTTTCAAAGATTTAAAAAATTACATAAATACATTAGATAAAATGGCACAATGGACACATTCTTAATGCTTCATTTCTGCTTTTCTCTATATTTTCTTCTTTGTCAAATACAACAAATAGGAGTGCCTAATGATAGCTGTTGTTTTTTTTTCAATAGATTCATATCTTGCCATATGTTTCCTTGAAGAATGAAGATAGTAGATTAGTGACAGTGGACACAGAGATAGCCAAGAATGTAGATTTATAAATATTTCTGGTTGCCACTACATTCCACTAGTGCTAATATATTAAAATTATATATATATATATACACACATATATTAGACATACATACATAGTGTTCTGTATGTGTGCACACAAGTATACTTGTTCATACCTAATACATACACATGAATATGTGTACACATTTGCACGTTTCCTACTTGTACCATAACTCCTATCTCTAATAATGTAGGCAGATCATGGATATCAGACACAAGTCAGTGTGGGATACAGTTTGAGGTCATTCATGAGTCCCAATGTACAAGGTCTTTTTGCTTTCCAAGTTTGTAAATCAAAGGGAAAATGAACACAGGGAACACACAAGAACACTTTGTTAGACTGTGTTCTTTTTCTTTGTCACCCTGATGCCTCTCCTATAATTGATAGCCCAGAAATTCTCATCTAATAACTTAGCTTGTCTTCCAAGTAAATAAAAGCTAGGTGGCACAGTGGATAGAGCATTGGATCTGGAATAAGGAAGACTCGTTTTCCTGAGTTCAAATCTGGCCTCAGACTTGCTGTGTGTGTGAAACTCCTGACAAGTCACCAGACCCTGTTTGCCTGCATTTCCTTGTCTTCAAAATGAGCAGGGGAAAGAAATGGCAAACCACTCAAGGATCTTCGCCAAGAAAAAGCCAATTGAGTCACAGTCAGACATGACTGAAAAGTACGTAAACAAAGAGAAAATTAACTAGACTTAATCAGGATCATTGAGATTTAGAATTAGAAGGGACCTCAGAGGTAATCTAGTTTAATTTCCTCATTTTAGAGATGAGGAAATTGAGGTCCGGGAGGTAAAATCACTTTCTTAAGATCATGTAGGTACTAAATGTCAAAGGAGGAATTTGAACCTAGGTCCTCTCACCTTGCTGCCAGCCTTTCTCCTGAAAGATATAGGGTTCTTCTTAGTTTACAGGGACTCCTAATATCCTGGCTAGTATGTTGTTCCTTTGTCCTTTTGTCTTCAGGAAAAAATGATCATCTTGTTATGCTTTACAAAGTTCAGCTTGCTTTATCTAAGGCTTCCATCTTATCTTGTTCCAGACAACTTGGTTTCTTTATGAATCATTTTTGTCTAAGTACTGATGCTGTGATTTTCAGCTTAATGAAGTTTAAGTAGCCAAAGGCATAGAGTAGCTAACCTTTCTCTTCTGAAATTCATTATTTCACTACTCACACAGAACTTCCACGATCATGGTCTATGATCATTTCATGCATAGCAACAGTAGCAACAGCAGTAACAATTCAGATAATATTGATATAGACTCTAAATTTGGATTTTATTTTATTTTATCCTCACAGAACCCTGGGAGGTAGGTGCTATTAATTCATTTTACAGTAGAGGCAACTGAGGTGTATAAGGATTAAATGACTTGGCTAAGGTTTCACAGCTAGCAAATGTCTATGGCTGATTTGAACTTAGAATTTCCTAACTCTAAGTTCAGAGCTCAATCCACTGTGCCACTTAGTTGTATGTGTATTGTGGACAAAAGAAACTAAAGCAATGTAGTAAAATTACTATTTTGAAGTAGAAACCTCAGAAGAGGGAGAGAATGGAAAAGGATGTCCAAAGAAGGCCAGTGAGAAAAAGTTATTGCATCTCTGGGCCTTATGCTCTCCCTAAGGGGAATTCTTGCAGACATATTTAAAATTCATGAAAGGCTTTGTAAAATAATTATCAGATAGCACCCTTCCTAGTAATACATCTAAACTTCATACTTTCATTATTCTTTGCATAGTTACCATGGCAGATACTTAGTAGATGTTCATTGAATGAATTGAAAAATAGTGATTTGAAATTATACAAAGACAATATTAAATTAAATTAATGTGAATTTAAGATATCCTGTTGATTATAACTGGAATATTATTGGACTCAAATTCTCTATGCATGCTCTTGAAATGTGGAATAAAGAGTTCTGATTTTTTTATGTCAATACTTTAGTAATTGTATAGTCATCTTAGACAATTAATTTGTTTTTTTTAGTTTCATCATTTAAAAGTAGCAACAAAGTTATTCTTACATTCAACACCTATCAGATATTTTGTTGCCATTGTTGAGCATATTAATATAAATCCACTCTGGAAAAAATTGGATTAAATGCAAGGCAACAATAACATTTATAAATTTTCATTTGTAAACTATCAAATCCCCTACCCAAATGATACTGTGCTTTAATGCTAGTTGATATCCATTGGCAATATCAGAGAGGTGGGACTTTATTGAAAAACTGACTGCTTTCAGTGCTCTGAATCCTTTAAGCATCACTCCATCTACCAGTTCTTCAGAATTTATTCAAGACCCATAGAATTCCTATGATTCTAGGACATTAATTTGTATAACAGATTATCCTTGGATTGACACTTCTTACCTATAACCCATGCTCTCCTAACCGAACTTATTAAATATGGTTCTTCTGCTCAAAGACCATAGTTTGGACTTGCTGGTGCAGTTGATACATTCCTTTCTTGGAATCTTTTTCTCAGTGCTTATTTCCCATGGTCATGAGCTTATGTCCCTATCAAAACTTGGACTAAGAACACTCCACACTCTTCCCTCACTGAATGGGCTGGGTTGGTTATGACTTTAAATGATTATATGCAATAAGTAATAACGTGTTCACAAATTGTAAGATGACCACTAAAACTTTATGGCCTACTACCTAACAATTTATAATAATTAAATTATTGACAGAGTTCTTCAGCAACAAAGCAGATGTGTTCAGAGATTTTAAAACAGCTCCAAAATATGCAAATGATTTCCTAACATGGTGTTCCATACTAAGACTCAATTAGCCAAGGCATTTAAAAATGTCTACTTCTTCAGCAAATGTTTCCAATTTGGGGAAAACAACCCACCCTCTACCCCATAAAGTGCACACCCACGTGCATTCAATGCCAAATAGCATTATATTAAATCAGCAAAGGAAGCCTAGTTTTTGTCTTATTTTCATATATGTTAGAACCCTAAAATCTTAGAGTCAGAACATTCAAGGAACAGCTAGGCCAATATCTACCTGAAGCATGAATCCCTTTTATAATATAAATGAGAAATCATTATTTAACTACTTTTTGGACATCTACAATGAGAGAGAATTCACTCTCTCACAAATTTCTATTTCTATTGTCTAAGAAAATCACAATTCCTTTTTATTTTTTAATTTGCCTGTGATATTCTTCTTCTGACTTATATTGAGTTTGTAGTCCATTAAATGCCTTAGTTCATTGCTTCTTATGTTCAGAGCTGGGACAAACCTCTGAAGTCATATAGTTCTAGACCATTCTCCCTCATTTTCCATAAGAGAAAGAAGCCAAAACAGATTAGGTGACTCACTTGAGATTATCCTAGCATTAAGTAGCATAGGCAGGATTCAAATCCTTTTCTTCTGATTCCAAAGCTAGACCTCCTTTGCATTATCATTTCGAAAAGCTGTATGCTCTTCTCTCTGTTTTGTTGTATTTTGTTTTTTTTCACTTGAGTTTTTAAGACCCTGAATGCAGGGATGAGAATTTATTACCAATAAACTTTGTCTTATTAAATCTGGTCCTTCATTCTTTTATTTCCATTAATATTTCCCCTCAGTTATATGTAGAAGTAATTTTTAACATTCATATTCTCAGATTTGGGGTTCCAAAGCATTTCCTTTCCTTCCTTCCTTGTTCTGTCCCTGAGAGAGCAAACAATTTGATAATATGTACTATCATATAATATGTATTTCTATATTCCTCATATTTGATCCTTCATTCGAACTAGTAAGCCCAAAGCTTCTGTTATCCAGTGTATCCTTGTTTAACATCATCTGAAAGCACAATCAACAGTCTGGGTCTGCTTCCAGGCAAATAATCTTTTTTTTAAGCCAATTAAAATAAACAAACAAACAAAACAAAACAAAACAGTGTTGAGAATAAATCACTGGGGCACTCTACTAGAAACCTCTAACTAGGTTAATACTGACTTCTTAATTAGCAGTTAATGTGTTAGTCCTTTGATGAGTTTTGTATATATCTAAATATAACTATCTAGATATTATCATCCAGGATAGTGGGATATTTTGTCAAATACCTCACCAGAGGTTGGAGAAACTCTGCTCATGATATTCCATTGATTTAGTAGTCTAATAACCTTGATCTCACTTGATCCTTATAATAACCTTATGAGTTAAACAGAATGTTATTTTGGAAAGAATCATTTCACCTTTCCAAAGTCTGAGCTTTAGAGAGGTTGGTTACTTGCTGATATTTCCACTACCCCATAATGTTATAAAGAAGCTACTCTTGTTCACTTGCCTCTAAAATATATTTTTCTATTTATATGTCTCATTTCTCTTTTAGATTTAGATTGAATGTTATTTGAGAGCAGGAATTGCATTTTTCTTTATCTTTCTGTGTCTACAGCTCAATACAGCACTATACACATATGGTAGCAAGGGCTAGGCATTTGGGATTAAGCAGTTTACTCAGGGCACACAGCTAGGAAGTATCTGAGGCCAGATTGGAACTGAGGTCCTCCAGACTATAGTTTTGGCAATCCGTCCACTATCTGCCCATTCCTATTACTTTTATGCATCACAATTCGGTTATTCATTTTACCTTCAATATGCTCCGATTCATCTATTTCAATCCTGATTCTTTACTACTTTTCTACTGCAAAAATACTGCTATGAATATTTTATTAACACCATTTATTTACCAAAAAACTATGTGGCATAATGAGTAGGAAGTTGACCTCAGAATGAGGAAGATCTGGGTTCAAGTACTACTTCTCCCACATAGTGTTTGTGTGAGCCTGAATAAATCATTTAATTTTTCAGTACCCTTAGTAATTCTCCTAGACTATAAATTGCAAGGGAAAGTACTAATCTTTTGGTAGAAAAAAAACATTTTTTCATTAATAGAGGAAATTCATTACTAGCAGTTACTTACACTAATGAAAACTTAAGTTCAATAAAACAAACCCCCCCAAAAGAGAATATTTTAATATAGATGAAACTCTTCTTTATGTTTTTGACTTCCTTGGTATTTTCTCCTAGAGTGTTTGTTGTCTTTGCAAATTGTCTGGGTGGAAAATTTTACTGGTCTTAATTTGTATTTCCCCTATTGTGATTGTTAATAGTTTGTAATTCTTTTGAGAAGTGCTTGTTCATATACTTAGATATTGATATTGGGGAATACCTCTTGATCTTATATAGTTGTACTAATTCCCTATATATTTTTGCTGTCAGACCTTGTATTTGAGCTATTCCAGGTATTTTTTCCGAATTAGTAGCTTCTCTTCTGGTTCAAGCAGAATTCTTTTTTTTTATAATGCAATTTTTAAAATGCCTTTGAGAGTATCTCTTTTATCTTTACTGATTTCTCTCTCTACCTTTTTTGGTTAAGAATTTCCCCCCATGATTATGAAAGATAATTTCATCCATTTTCTTCTAATTTTGGTAATGCTATGACCTTTATAATTCAAGCTGCATATCCATTTGGAACTTATTATGCTATTTTATGTAAGATGGTGAGCTCAAATTGTATTTTGCTGAATTGCTTTCTACCTTGCCCATTAGTTTATGTTCCTTTACTTGTCAAACACAAGGTTAATTGCTTTCCCCCCCTGATTCCTGCTTTTCTATTCTATTGCATTTTTCTATTTATTGATCAGGATCAAAAAAAATTGTCAAAACCTGCCTTGTAAACATACTTTGGGATTTTAATATGCTTTTCTTCATTAATAACTATTGCTTTTCAAAATTTTTCTCACAATTTTAGACTATTTTAATTATTATTTTGTCCAGTTCCATAAAGTAACCCTTTGGGAGTTTGGTATACCTTAAGTCTGTAAGGTAATTAGATAACATTGTTAGTTTTTTACAATATTGTCAAAAGCAGTCACTATTCCTTCAATTATTATAAAAACCTTTATATCTATGAAGAAAATTTATTACATTCTTAATTGGACTGGTAGATAGACTTAGATATTTTGTTCATTCTGAATTTGTTTTGAACGTGGTATTGCTATCATGTTCTCTTGTATTTTCTTATGTTTTTCCCATACTCTGTACCAAAGGGATTGGGTTGTTTTTGCTTTTAATCTAATTGATTATATTAAATATTTTCCTAATAATGAGTTTAGTAAAATTTGGCCGGAATACATTACATACATTTAGATATATAATAAAGTTTCATAGAATGTTTTTTCTCAAGTATTAGAATAATTTATAAAACATAGGTGTTAATACCTTTTCAACCTTTTATATATTTTTATAGCTTTTTGGATTAATATTTCTTTAATTTGGTAGTTGTTTTATGCTCCCTTCAATTTCACTTTTGGAATTTGCCCATTTTATTATCTGTTGATTTGGATATTAAAGGTTAAATGATATTTATGGATTAGTATCCATTTTCTTTAAAAACTAAGTTTTGCTAATATTTATCTGTATAGGAGCTTCTGATAATTGTTTCATTTTTTCTGTTGTGATTTAACTTATTCAGTTTTTAATTTGGTTTTCCTCTTTTTAAAACGTTAAAAAAATTTAAATTAATTTTTTCAAAGAAACCACTTTGAGGGTTTTTTTCTTTTATAATTTCTGCAGTTTTTTGGTTTTTCCATTTCTGAGTTTAATGACTTCTTCTCTGACTAATGTCTTTTTAAGGTAACTTACTTTGTGTTTAGGAATTTTGATTTGTAGGTTTTCTGGTTATTTTTATTTTTAATTGAACACTCAAGTAATAAATAATAAATCCTCTCTACTTTGTTAATATATTTCAGAGATATGATTTTTCCTCTTAAGATGGACTTATTTCCATTAATAGATTTTTCTTTTTTATATAATTTTTATTTTATTTTCTAAAAATATTTTCCACTGTTACATGATTAATGTTTTCTCTCTCCCCTCTTTATTCCCCTACCAATGAGCAATTAATTTTTTTCCTGTTGTTTAGATCTAGTTTTAATTGTATGAAAAATGCTTTGTAGTTATATTCATATAATTCCTATGTTTGTCTTGGCAGATAGGTTCCTAAATATTTTGTATTGTCTATAGGGATTCTAAATGGAGTTTCTCTTTCTATGAATAGATTTTTCTAATGTGATATACTAAAAATGAAAATAATAGAAAATTAATTTTAGGATGAAAATGCTATAAGAATAGCTTCAGAAGTGCTGGTGTTTGCAATTTTAACAGGCTGCTGACAAAATCTAGCAACAAAAAGAAGAGCATTAGAGAAAATCCTAGAATTTCTCTTTGTGGAAGATGGGATCATAATAACTGATGACAGAGAAGATTTAAATGATCAACTCTTATTTTGTTTCTATTTTTCTCTACCAAAGAGAATGACTATTAGACAAAGACGGAGAGAACAAAATAAGAAGTTGATAGTCAAGATAATAAAATAACAAAAAATTAGTAAATCTTTATTAAGTGCTTAATATGTTGCAGGTATGTACTATGCTAAATCCTCTATAAATATATAATTTTATTTTCATAACCAAAAGAGGTAGGTTCTAGTATTATCCCAATTTTAAAGTGAAGAAACTGAGGCAAACAGAAGGAAAGGTACTTGTCCAGGATCTGAGAAGTAGTAAGTGCCTTGAACTGAATGTGAACTTAGGTCTTCCTAATTCCAAGATAAGTAAGAACATAGTGAGCACTTAGTGAGATGAGTTCAATCAACAGGCCTAGGACTAGTGAATGTATTAGATGAAATTATTGAACCCTTATCTGATATTTCAAATATTGGGCCAAATGAGAGAAAGAACAGAGGCTTGGGGGAAAGAAAAATTCAATAAAAAGTGAAGACAATATAGCAAATAATATGTAATTCATCTTAAACTTAATTTTTAGAAAAGATTATGGTATTTCATATATAAAAGCTATAGTAGTTCATATATGCTCTGAGCTATCCTTATCCCAACTACTACTACCTCTATGAGTGACTTGGAGAAACACATTGATTGCATGTTTATTAGGTTTTCAGATGACACAAAATGGAGACAGAAAGTGAACATATTAGATAATAGCCAACGGTCCTGTCTTACAGAGTAGAAGGTTAGGTCACATCAAACTGTATATAATTTACTAGTAAAAACTATGAAGTTTCATATTTGAGGGAAAAATAAATTTCACATATATGGAGTTTGTTGTTCAATAATTTCAGTCATGTCCAACTCTTTGTGATTTCATTTGTATTTTTTGGCAGTGATAGTGGGTTGGCTTGCCATTTCCTTCTCCATCTCATATTATAGAAGAAGAAACTAAGGCAAATTAGCTTAAATAACTTGCCCAAGGTCACACAGTTAGTAAGTCTTTGAGGCCATATTTGAACTCAGGAAGATATTTTTTCTGATTTTAGGTCTTGTAAGAAATAAAATGGATATAAAAGGATAGATTTAAAAATATTAGGGTCTTAAAAGATTTATTGGTAGCCATTAGAAAAATAAAGCCATGTGCCATGTCATTTTGAGTCATTTTGAAAGACCCACCATTACCTCCACCACCATGTTGCTTCAGCTGGAAAAAAAGAGCCAGTGCTAATCCTGGCACTTGGTTTTTATCCTTTTAACTGCCTTATTTTACCATGTAAGACAGGAAGCCAGTTGACTCATGGGAAATGTAGTTTAAGGACCCCAAAATGTCCACAGGAAATTTTGATCAGAGACCTCAAAATTTTAATAATACATTCCCCCTTGAAGAGCCAAGGGAGACTGGTCTCCCCAAAAGCTCTTAGAGTAAACATAACTAACTTTTAATTTACAGAAATGTGGGGTACCCCTTACAGTCTAGAATTCTATCCACTGTGCCTTTATTTATGGGAAAGATCTGATTAAGTAGCAGTTCATCAGAAAAGAGTTTGGTGATTTTAATGAACTACAAACTCATTATCAAGCAAGAGTAAGGTATGAAAGCCAAAACAACCAACATGATCCTCACCCACACTGAGAGAAATAGTCAAGGTCTAAAGAAGCCATACTACTGTAATAACTCTTCCTACCAAGACTACATCTGAAATATTTTGCTAAGCACTGATAAAATGAAATATAGAGGAGAGCAAAGAGAAAAGGCGATTGAGATTGTGCTAATTAAATTCCACGTGGAGGAATGGATCAGAGGAAATGTAGTTCCTTGGAGAAGGGGGCTAATGGGTTAAGATAATCATTTTCATGGATTTAAGGAGTTGTCACATAGAAAAGAGATCCAGCATGTTCTTTTTGGCACCAAAGATAGAACTAAGAGTAAAATATGGAAGTTGTGAAGAATCATATTTGGTTTGCATATGAAAAATATTCTCACAATGAGAACTATTTCAAAGTGGACAAATAAACTTATTTAGAAAGCAGTAGGTTCCCCCTGGCAGTCTCTAAGCCTTGGCTAGATGAACATTTATCTAATAAAAAAGAGAAGAGTCTTCATCAGGTACTGATTAGCCAGATTGTCTATGAGACATTTTCTACCTCAGAAACTATGGCTATGTGACTCTGTGAAAGATGTTCTCTAGCTTAGTTTTTAAGCTCTACAATTTTAAATTTTATTTTTAAATGCAATGGCAATATTCAAGATGTTTACTTTTGTTGTTAGGGTTTTTTGTTCATTTGTTTTCATTTTGTTTTCTGCAATCTGGTCATTGCTATGTAAATGATTTGTGAATTCTTTTCAGTTAGAACATGGTGTACAAATTGAGGGAGCATTATAAAATAGAAGGATCACTAGAACTGAAGTTAGAGACTCTGACTTCAAAGCTAGGCTTTGCTATTTATTACTTAAGGAGCCATAGCATATTACTGAAAGTGTCTGGATTTGAATTTTCTAAACCATTGAATGAAGGATTACATTAGATGATGTCTACAGTCCCTCTTATATTATTCTATGTTCATTGTAGTAGAGGCCTTTTTCGCTATGTAGTATGTTCTCTGGGTAAGACATTCTCTCAATATTGGTTAGGAATTTAAATTTTGAAGTAAAAAGTCCTGTTGGAAGATGGTCTCCTTAAATTATATTTTTCCTATTCATTTTAATGCTTTTGATTGAAAGCAAAAAAAGAAATAATAATTGTATATGTAATATGCAACATAGTGGATAGAACACTGGGCCTGGAGTCAAGAAGACCTGAATTCAAATATAGTCCCAGACACTTAGAAGCTGTATGATCCTGGCCAAGTCACTTAGTCCTGTATATCTCAGTTTCATCATTTGTAAAATGAGCTGGAGAAGGAAATGGCAAACTACTCTAGAAAACACCAACGAAATAATTAAAAGTTAGGCACAATTGAAACAATTTAACAATAAAAAACATTAACTTAAAAATTAGAGGAATTTTCATATGTCTTCTTTGGACTTATGTGGGATGTTTTAATAAATTAATAAGAATTTCTTCAGTATGTATTATATGCCAGACACTATGTTAAGTGCTGAGAATACAAATACAAGCAAAATGTAAAACTGTCCTAGCCCTCAATGACCTCATACTCTGATAGGATAAAACAACCATCAAGCAGAAGTGGAAAGAAGATGGGAAGAAGGTAAGCAGAAAGGCAGGAACAGAGCCAGAAGGAGACTGGAGTAAGCAGGGCTGGTTTAGGCACTTCTTCAAAATGGACATTCTGAGAGGAACTCACCACTCACAGGAGGGGTCACACAGGAGTGAAGAGATCTTCCAGGGTGCTAGGACCTGACTTTTTAGCCATTCCCTAAAGGGCAGAGTATTGAGATGGCAGATCTGTATTCTTGAGCATTTGTTCCAAATTCTCCATGCTCAACCCCTCCTTCATCTTCTGTGGATGTTTTGACATCATCCAGATCATCAGGCAGTCTTCAATGTATTTTATGAAGTTCATACCTCAGGTATAAGGTAAAATGCATCTTTTACCCCCCAAAAGATTCATCTTCCCCAAGAACATCCTTTCCTACCTCTAAACTCCTGATAAAGTACAGCTGAAAAAGAAATGGCCTACATTTTTGAGATGTTTGCTGACCTTATTTCTTATTAAGGATTTTACCTATTTTAGTTAGTTCCCTCTCACCCAACCAAGTAGTACAGGCTTTGACAAGAGAATGAATATGCTAGTCATTTTGTTCATATTTCTCTTAATTCTTTGAGTTTTGAAGCCTGGGTATTAACTTGTCTTTTACCATGAGTTCACATATTCTTTAACAGCTGTAAACATTATCCCTAAATACCAGAGCCATCTTTCTTCAATTGTAAACCACTAGGGAACAAACCAAATAATATATAGTCTGGTTATAGAAAAGAGAATGCAGTAAAAAAATAAGTCCCTTATTTTTTCCTCCTGTAATTGTCAACTCCGGCTACATTCAGAAAATCCTGAAGATGGCTTGAAAACATCAGATGACCCCCTCCAGCACTAGAGTCATAATGGGCATCCTATTTCTCTTTATTACTTGTCTTTGGAAAAACCCTGGTAACTGTTTTCCATTGATAATTCTCTCCAGGATGGAGAACTTGCCTTTCCTCGATTTTAGTATATTTTTAGGCAAGCATCTTGGGCCATTTGGCTTGGAATCAAAAGTATTTTTGATTGAAGAGGTTCTCCCTCAGGCAGTCTTAGTATAAAAATGCACTCTCTATGTCCCTTCATCTGTTTGATTGAGAGTCACTGGACTTCAGCTTTCTGGACATTTGCAAACTGCCTATGTGGGTCTTTCATCTTATCAGTTCTTCAGTGTGACTGTGGAAAAAAAAAAGAAGAAAAAGAGAAAAGACAGAGAAGAAGAAAGAGAGTGCGAGAGACAGAGACAGAGAGACAGAGACAGAGAGACAGAGAGAGAGAAACTACAGTGTACTTTCCAAATGGCTTTTTAGAAACCATCTTAAGTGGCAACATTTGGCCACTTCTTAACATCCCCAGAATGCTTATTAAAAGTCTTTATGTGGAGAAAGAGAAACAGGAACACTGATTTATGACCAATGAAATGATGGAAATTCAGTTTTCATGATCTAAAAAGGCTGTGTGTGATTCTCTTTGGGGTTGTCTGCACTGCTGCTTTCACTTTTTTATTCTTTTTTGATTCTTCCATTCACACACTCATGATGCCTCAGTGGTAAAATGGGTATTGGGTGGAATCTTGGGATTCAAGAACATTCCTATAGGTTTTGTGGAACATGTAGGGGACATTCTGAGGTAATGAATAAATACTAAGAGAATGGCCCTAGTTTATCATTTCAGAAAAAGCCATTGAGGTGTTCAGAGAGGTAGATCTTTGATAAATTTGTGTCAGTGTTTCTATTTATAAATTTAAAAAAAACAACAACTAAATAGGAGTTTTCAAGGATGGAAGAATATTAGCAAGGTAGTGATCAAATATTTGGACCCTGAAGCAATTAAGAAAGGGGTCTTAAATGCTGCTAAGTTTTGGCTTTGTGTTCTCAAAGCTTTTGGTAAGATATCTGGGAGATTTTGAGTTTATAATCCAAGACTCAAGATTCTAAGCTTTTGTCTATACACTGTGGAGTTCCAACTGGTTCAGTTAGATTTAACGAAAATATATAAAATGTTCTCATGCATCATGGGTGTCTGGAAAGCTTAAAATAGCTTTTATTGGGCCAGTTCAAATGTCATGACCTTCATGAAGTCTTGCCTTATCCATCAATGGAGCTGTTCTAGTTTTCCTCTTAGTTCTCCAACATTTGAATTAAACTGCTTTTACATTGTTGTTTTTTTAAACCCTTACCTTCTGCATTAGAATCAAGCAATACTTTGATTTGATTCTAAGGCAGAAGAGCAGTAAGGGCTAGGCAATGGGGGTTAAGTGACTTACCCTGGATCACACAGCTAGGAAGTATCTGAGGCCAGATTTGAACCTAGGACCTCCCATCTCTATACCTGGCTCTCAATCCACTGAGCCACCTAGCTGTCCCCAGCTTTTATGGTTGTTAGTAAAATCACAAATGATTTACAATTATGTGAGTATTTATCTTAACTTACATCTAGATGATAAACTCCATGACAGAAAAATTGTCTCTTTTATATCCCTGGATGTGCCTGTCACAGTACTATATGCAAAAAGTGCATAATAGGTATTTGTTGAATAAATGCACAAATAAATGAAATATTTTTCTCTCCTACCTTCTGCTTCTACTCTCATACACCTAAGTTGATGAAAAAACAAGTGCAATGCAAATACAATAGCCTTTCATATCACTGAAACTGATTTTCCAGTTATTTAATTAAATTCCATTTTCAGCTGTTCACTCTTTCTTCTTCCTTTCTTTTCTGTTCTCTCAGTCTCCACTCATACACTCTCCTGTCTTCTCTACTGTGCCCTTAACTTCTTGCATAATTCTTGCTCATTTCTAAAGCTCATCCACTCTTATGTTATGTAGTCCATGCAGATAAGCACCAAACTGCTATGTCCAACCCTCATATTTCACTGTACAGCTTTATATTGCCATATTTCTAATATATTTGTGTTCACCTGGCTGTCCTACTGTCTTTTCAATTTAATATATTCTACAGTAAACTTCTCATCTCCTCCAACACTATCCCTAGGGCCATCAGTCCAAGGCTCCTTCACAAATTCCTATCAATCACACTTCATTTCCCTCCAGTTAAAACTGTGAGACCTTCTTTGATGGTGGTAATATCTTCTGAGCCTGACCCTTAGCCAGGTCTTACTCTCTCCTACCAGGCCAAAGTAAAGTGAATTTCTCTGAACAATTGGGTGTTTCTTCTGTGTTGTTTGAAAATGAATTTGGATAAAAGAAGTGCTCTACTATTAGAAATAGAAAGATTTCATATGAGAAACCTTTGTCTTTCTTTACTTTCTCAGATAGTACCTGTGTTTTGGACAAAAGTCAATGGCTATGTAAGACAAGGTTTTTTGGGAGGGAATGAATATTCTAAAATTATTTACAAACCTATCAAAATTTATCTAAATATAATTTTGCTTACTAATAGTTAAGAGAAATGAAAATCAAAACAACACTGAGGCTTTACCTCCAACCCAAAAGATCACAAAAATATGACAAGCTGGGATTAGTCAATGTTGGAGGGGTTGTGGAAAAACAGACACAGTACTATATTTGTAGGAGAACTGCAAATCCGGCCAATCATTCTGGAAAGCAGATTGGAAGCGTATTCCAAACATGACTAAAATGTAAAAATCATCTGACCAGTGATCCTGTTCCTAGGTAAATGCTCCAAGGATGTGAAAGATGAGTGTATATTCATACACACACACACATACACACACACACACACACACACACACGAAGAAATGCCCGATTACTATAGAATACTGCTGTACCATAAGAAATCATAGATATGAAGAATTCTGAAAAGCATTGGAAGAAGATCGTGAACTGATACAGCTTAAATTTAACAGAATCAGGATGACAACATTCCCAACCTCAACAATGTAAAGGCTTTGTAATTATAAAGCTCAAGTTTGCTTCCCAAGAAAAATGAGAAAATGTACCTCTCTGTCTTCATTAGAGAGACTGGGAACTCTTGGTGTAACACATTATGTATATATTGTCAGACTCAGTTGACATGTTGGTTACTTTTGCTAACTTGCTTTTTTCTTTTTAAAAAATTCTTTATTATTAAGGATGGCAAGCTTGATTCAGGAGGGGATAAAAATACATTCAGAAATAAAAGTGATGAGGGCAGCTGGGTTGCTCAGTGAATTGAGAGTCAAGCCCAGAGATGGGAGGTCCATGGGTTCAAATCTGGCCTCAGACACTTCCTAGCTGTGTGATCCAGGGTAAGTCACTTAACCCCCATTGCCTAGCCCTTACCACTCTTCTGCCTTAGAACCAATAGCCAGTATTGATTCTAAGACGGAAGGTAAAGGTTTAAAAAAAAGAAAGAAAAGTGATATAAATAATAAGAATTTTAAAATAAAACAAATTAATTTACTTAATAATTATAGATTATAATCTCTGACACCAAAAGGAAGAGCTGGGTTTATTATCAAACTTTGATGCTTTAAAGTAATGATAAAAATTGTCACAGAATTTACAACTAGAAGAGGACTGGTAGAATCATTTAATCCATCCCTTTTATTTTCTAGATGAGAAATTGAGGTCTAGGAATGGGAAATAACTTTCATAAGCCACACACATAACCAGTAGCAAATTCAAAATTCAAAATTGAGCCTTCCAACATTAAATTCACTTCTTTACAGCTCCATACGGACTGTGGTGGTTTTCAACAATATATTTCTTCTAATTATGAGAAAAAATGCCTTTTCTAGTGTGACCCAAAAAGATAATAGGCAGGGGTTTCAGAGGTCCTTCAAATATTTTACCAGACAGGAAACTTAGTGCCAGAGAGATAAAGTGATTTATCTAAAGTTTCAAGAACTGTGCTTAGGTGGGATAAAGGATGAAAGGTAAGTTACAACACTCCCCTGTCTACACAGAGCTTACAGTCCCATGAGGAGATGAGACACAAACACAAAGGACAGCCACCCCCCAAAAATAGAACATGATTTAAGTGAGCTTTAAAGAATCTCTTTGTGACCTGTGCTTTTCATCTCAATGCCAAGAAGTTTTAACAGTGACCATTTCTATAGAATCCATACAAGGCTCTTGCACATCTTCCTTATTCTTAGCATAGTCCTTTGGCCTTCTTCAGGATAATAGGTATTAATTATATGATGTTCTACTTGATAGCTTTTTTTCTTTTGAAGGCTGAGGCAACTGTTCTTGCTGAGTTTCAGCAGAAAACATTGACTCATGGATTGTCTTACACAGAAGAGACTAAGAAACTAAATGCTTCCCTTAGTGGAATTCTTCTAGAATGACTCCCAGAACTGGCAGAAGAAAGAATGAAGAGTAAAATTTCCCAATATTGTGTTTGCATGCAACACACACACACACACACACACACACACACATACACACACACACACAAACACTGGCCCTATCTAATTCTCAATCTCTCTTGTCCTAGTTAAGGAGATGCTAAGTTACTCCCAGGGAGTTTCATTTGAAAGGGGGTCAAAATGCTAAGGCAAACTCAGACTAGTGCACTAAAATGGATTTATTAGGTGTGGTTTTCTGTTTTATTCACTTTACTGACAGTGATTCAGAATACAGTGCAATGGGCAGCACATAGAACTAGGAAGTAAGAACCTTTGGTTTTAGTTCTCACTGCCATTAACTAGCTATCTAACTATGCAAAGCACATTGATTCTCTTAACCTCAGTTTCCCTTGCTATAAAATGAAAAGGATATAAGTTTGAATCCTGCCCCATTGCTTGCTACTTGCATGATCTTGGACAAGTTATTTAATTTTCTGGGACTTAGTTTCTTCATCTAAAAAATGGGATGATTAAACTTGAGTAATTCTTAAAGCCTCTCAGAAAATTCTCAGATGTTGGGTAAATTGGAATGGCATTGATGTATCATTAAGACAACAGTTTAGGTTGATAACAACCTAGGCCTTTAGTCATGAAGACCTGGGTTTAAATTATACCCCTAACTTCTGTTGACTCTATGACTTTAGGCAAGTAATTTACTTCCTAGGTGCCCTGGGTAACTCCTCAGTACTTATCCAGAAACTCAGTGAAGAATGGTGATCAGCTTTGGTAGAGGGGAAATGATACAGTAAGCTGAGGCCCCATCAATATAATATGGATGTCAATGGGCAAATTGAAAATCATGTTGTTCTAAGGTAATATCTGAAAATTTATCAAGCTAAAAAAGAGTTATTTGAATCTAAGCTGGTTTTTACTTTTCTATAGCATGGTGAAATATTTTTCATGTATATATATATATATATATATATATATATATATATATTCAGTTAAAAGTAAAAAAAAAATTCCAAAACACCTTTGATGGGTTTTGAAGAAACATTACAGTAAAGTTAGAAAGGAGTACAAAATTCATGATATTTATTAAAAATATGTTTATGCATGATTTCATGATAGGTTTCCAAACCATGCAAAAGCTTTTACATTTTATTTAATAGAAACTGTCTATCAGATCTTCTGTGATCTCCTCTACAATTTGTTTGATTAAGAATTCTTCCCACATTTGTGAAAGATATCTTGAACTACTGAAGAATCGAGCATTTAAACCTCACCTTCTCATGCATATTCCCTTGTATTGGAATATGATCTTCAATTTGCTATTGACATCTCAATTACAGTGACTAGCTGTCAACCTTAGGCAAATCACATTATGCTTTTTGTCCAACTCTCACCTGGGGCTCTGAGACTCTGTAGCATGCACACTGTGTAAAATTGTCTTGGCAGATGGGCTAAACCAAGTAGAAGGAAACCAACAGGCTTCAGTAAGTTAGGAGGATGCTTACCCCAAGCATATAAAGGCTGTCCCTGGTAGATTGGGCAGATGAAAAAAAAATCATTTTAATGCCCATGAAAACAACTCAAGCAGGAGCTACAGAGCTCTAAGGGCTTAGTTCGACATAAAAAATGCCAACATCATCCACTACATCCCCAGGCCATCACCAGTCATCCTGATGACGACTTTGTGTAATTTCACCTTACTTGAATCCAATTCACACATAAGTCAAGACATCATCCCAAGATACCATTGGAAAAATGAAGGATGAACAACAATAACAACGACTAGGACTAGCCCTATAAAAGGTAAGCTACTTGCTCAGACTCATGAATTGAATCAGTACCTATAATTTGAACTCATGTCTTCTTGACTTAAACTCAATAAGCTGTCAGCTATGTATGGTCAGCTCTCTTGATGATAGAGTAAAATCCTTCTAATTTCCCCCAAATGTGGGAATTTCCTCAGAAGCTATCATAATTTGAAATTTAAAACTGAACAATTTTAGTCCTGATCTCCTTATTTGCAAGTTAGTCCATAATGAGAAGGGAAAGAAATAGAGAAACTCGGAGGCTGTGATTCAAGGTTTTTTTTAAAATATATTTTGTCACAATAATATTGGATTCTGTATATGATAGAAAAGTTTTCAGAATGAGTTTATGAAAGTAAACTTTAAGAATTTTGGAAACTGTAATAACTGATAGCAAAAATTGGTTACTTTCTCCTGAGATTTTAATTATCTACCATTTCCATGGTATTTCTTGAAAATTTGTCTTACAAGAAACAATTTCAGGGTGGTAGGTGGAAAGAGATGAGATAAGAATAGAATGAGGAATGAAACCGTCCTTTAAAAAAATAAATTGGATGTGGAATGGAAAATGTCTGTTGGCTCTAAATAAGTAATACAAAAGAAAGAAAGCATAAACAATGGAAAATGAGTAAAAACAGCATGAAGAATCATACAATGTTCTAGAATTATTGAATTTATAGATTCTTCAATTTTAGAGACAATAATTTATCTTGTTTCTATAATCTCTCTGGTTTCATTTAAAAATCCTATAAATGGAAGACTAGTTTCTATATTTAAAAAATTAGGTGGGAAATAAAATATATCTTCTAGTCGTGGTATCAGTTGAGAAGAGTTCTTTTTAAAAATTTATATTTAAGATGTATCTTTATATAATTCATCTAAATTGTGGAATCACTTTAATAAATGCAATTATTGTTAAATTATGTTTTAACATTTGCAAAATGGAAATATTTCACACTATAGGTTTTAAATAAGTTTGTTAATTCATTCTCTCTGCAATATACTTCAATATATCTGATTTCATCAATATGAACATTCCCTCACATAATAGAAATATGAGTACATCAATACCTTCTCCCCCTTTGTGATTCTTATTTATGCCTCCCACCTTAGAAGATATACCAATATGCTGGAAATCTTTCTTTAGAGCATTTTAACATGTCATAGATACAATTGTTAAGCCCATCTCTTTTCCCACTTCTTATATGACACTACATCTGACATGTGAACCATCATAATTAATATCTTGGAGGTCACTTGTTCCCTCCATGAATCTTCCACAATCAAAGCCATTTTTCTTTATATTCATTTCTAGACCCAGCTAATTGTTGATTTGCAGTGACATATATACCTAAATACATTGCATTTACATATATGTAGAAGTATATCTATATATGTATACATTTAAAATATGTATATCTATAATTAATCTAACTCAGTAGCATACTGAATGGCATAATTTAAGAAACATGAATTATTTATTTATTTTTATTTGTGAATTTTTAGGCTATTTCCTTCTGAGTGACTGGATACAAATCAATGAATCAATGAAAATATTCATTAAATCATGACAATGTTTCAAAAACTATCTTAAACTGCCAAGGATACAAAATAATCAAGTAAGACAATCCTTGCTACCCTCAATGGGCCTCATAGTCTAATAGGTAAAGACAAAAAATATAGGGGATTGATAGTCAGAAAAAAATATTTGGAAAGGGGCAGTAACAAGGAGGGTAGTTAGACCTGTAGAGCAGTTGATGGACATTCTTTATAGGCATAACTGTAGTAATTTGGTGTGTTTTCAGCAATAGAACTGGAAATGTGTAGTTCATATGAGTACATGGTATGAAGTTGGCCAGGAATTCACATGGAAGGTCTAGGTCTGAGGGATTCTGGGGAGATAATGGCTTAGAAAGAGTAAATCTTAAAACTTCTGCACCCTGGGGGCAGCTGAGTAGCTCAGTGGAGTGAGAGTCAGGCCTAGAGACAGGAGGTCCTAGGTTCAAACCCAGCCTCAGCCACTTCCCAGCTGTGTGACCCTGGGCAAGTCACTTGACCCCCATTGCCCACCCTTACCACTCTTCCACCTATGAGACAATACACCGAAGTACAAGGGTTAAAACAAAACAAAACAAAACAAAACAAAAAAAAAAACTTCTGCACCCTTACACACTGAGATAGAAAACAATGTGCTTTGAGGAAAAAAGAGGAACAAATCTAAAAAATGGGACAGAGCAGGGGGAACCCTACTGCTGAACAACTAAAGAGGTACTCCAAGAAAAAGGCTTCAATTCTTGAACTGTCCAGTCTGAGGATATACAAGGCGAATCCCAGAACTCCTCCCCCAATATTTTTCCAGCCCTGGAAATCTCAGGGGGGTGGGGCACACCTGTCTGGAGAGAGAGCCTTGCTGGCCTGGACTCAGGAAGTTGAACACAGGTATAGGAGAGATGACTGGAGGAGAAAACCAAAGAAACACAGCAAAAACACCTGGAAGAAGGAGGCTGAGAGAGAGAGCCAAAGCTCAAACCATTTGGCTTCTTCACACCAAGATAAAGAAAAAAGGGCTTCAAGAGGAAAGAAAACCAGACCAAACACAAGGACAGCAGCAGGGGAACCCCATTGCTGGACAGCTCAGCTCAGCTAAACCCTCCTTCTTGTCCCCCCCCAGGTTTTTGTTTTTGTTTTGTTTGTTTGTTTGTTTTTCTTCTCTGGAGGTTTTAGCCTCAGGGCAGATTAAGAAGTATAGACTAATCCAATCAGGCTAAATACCAACAATTGTAAAGACAAGAAGTCTTCAGAGGGCAGAGAAAGTAACTACAAACCTCCATTGCCAGCTAGAGGAAGATCTTTCATCAAAGATCATTAAATACATCTGCTCAAACTAGTAGAACAGAAAAGGAAAAAAATATGAGTAAACAACAGAAAAAGAGAAAAGAAAAGACAATTGACAGCTTCTTTCAAGGAAGTGAAAAGAGAGCAAATGAAATAGAAATAGAAGAAGAGGAAGAAGTTCCAGTGAATTGGGCACAGGCTTTGGAAGATCTCAAAATTCAATTAACTCAAGAACTTCAAGAATTCAAAAAGCAATCAAGAGAGACTGAAGACAATTTTAAAAAGGAAATACATGAACTAAAACAAGAAAATAAAGTCTTAAAAGCCAGAATTGGCCAGCTTGAAAATGAAGCAAAGAAGGCAAAAGATGATCTACAAAGAAAATCAGACCAGAAGGAGGATGACCAAAAAGCCAGGGATGAAATTCAGTCTTTAAAAAACAGAACTCAACAACTAGAAGCAAATTACTTCACAAAGCAGCAAGAATATATTAAACAAAATTTAAAAAATGAAAGATTTGAGGAGAATATGAAACACTGCATTGATTCAACCAAAGATCTGGAGAACAGAGCTAGAAGAGACAACTTAAGAATTATTGGTTTACCAAAACATCATGATAAAAGAAAAAGTTTAGATAGAATCTTACAAGAAATTATCAAAGAAAATTGCCCTGAAGTTCTCGAACAAGAGGGAAAAGTGGAAATTGAAAGAATTTACTGATTCACCTGACATTTAATCCACAACTGACAACTTCCAGGAATATTATAGCCAAATTCAAAAACTACCAGACCAAGGAAGGTCTAGGTCTAGGTGAATTGAAGGGTTAATAATCATAGAAGGAGACCCAATGTGTGAGCTGGGAGTTCTAGATCAGACAGAGAAAATACTAGAGTGCAAGTGTATGACCACTTGAAGAGAAAGAGATCTTCACCAATAAAACTTTGTAATATTCTGGGGCTTACTCAAACCTGCACAAAGTCACTATTTAACAGGAATTTTATAATAACTATATTATCTCTAGGGAATCTTTCTTCCATTTTAACTCTGTGTATAGCATCTTTTACAGCTGTAATAAAATCCTTTGGTTCTTCTAATGCCACAATATTCTTACTTCCAGTCATGGGAATGTCTCCAATATATCCTCTGACTGCTTCATGGATAACTTTATCAGCTGGGCTATATCGAATTCCTCTTGGCTTGTTCATTTTTAACAAAGTGGAAGGGTATATTTAAAGGTAAGCCAGAAGCAGTGTGAGATTCTCCAAATCACAGGCCATCATCATGCACCTAGGAGGAGATATTCTACTTACCATTAGAGTGAGACCTGTGACAGAGTGGGCCTGATCCCAAGTCTTTACTAACAAGAGACTGGATGTCAGCCTTGCCACTGCACACATTCTTCTCTATTCCTTTTTCCTTCTCTTTTCCAGGGATAATCAAATCAATATTACCTTTGTTCCTCTGTCTTTTTCATGAGAACATCATGTTTTCATGCAATATTCTTATTAAATGAGTTAGTCATTCTTGCCATAGGGGCTATACTCCCCAACGTAGGTTCCCTCTTCCCACTTCCTATTTCCTCTATTCTTAGCCAGATGACAGAAAAGGAGGAAGAACAGTTTTGTGTACTTTAATACCATAGTGTTGCCAGAGAGAGAGGAACCATAATATCTTCTAGCCCAAGGTTTCTTAAGAAACATAAAAGTAAACTGGCAAGCATCTCTCTATTGTGACCAGCACCCATTAAAATATTTGGAAGTGTCATTGCATTCAGCTGCAGTTTCACCCAGAGAACTATTAGCACAAATAAAAACTTGAAGTTAAAAAAAAGAGTATTTTTGGCATACAGTATGGAGAAATGTGATAATCTACTGATGTATGACTTCATTTAGAACTCTTTTAAGACTTTATTTAGAACTCTAATTTTGAGTTTTATACTGCCTATACTGAAAGTCTCTTCCTTGACCACCATTCCCACATCCCTTATATCTCTTATCCCACTCTTTGAAGCCCTTCAAATACGTTTTCCAGGACCTCCATTCTAATATTAACAAATTATTCTCCATATTAAATCTGTGCCATTCTCCTTACTTCAGAAATCACTTTGTGCATGCATATGTATCAGATGTCTTGCTGTTGTTCAGTTGTCATGTCTGCTTCATTGTGACCCCATGAGCCATACTGTCCATGGGGTTTTCTTGGCAAAGATACTGGAGTGTCTTGCCATTTCCTTCTATGGTAGATTAAGGCAAACAGATTCAATGACTTACCCAGGGTCAAATAGTAAGTGTATGAGGTCACATTTGAATTCAGGTTTTCCTAACTTTAGGCTCAATGCTCTATCCATTGGACCACCTAGCTGATTCCTATTAGATGTCTGCATAAAATAAATAATACATTATTATAATCATAATAATATATCTTTGAAAATATAATGTGTATATTATTTGCCATTGTTGTTCAGTCATTTTAGTCATGTCTGACTCTTTGAGACCTTAATTGAGTTTTCTTGTCAAAGAGACTAGAGCGATTGGCTATTTCCTTCTCCAGTTCATTTTACACATGAAAAACTGAGGCAAACTGGAAAATTTATATAAAACGGCATGTTATAATGCAGTGATTCCCAAAGTGGGCACTACCACCCCCTAGTAGGTGATGCAGTGATCCAGAGGAGCAGTGATGGCCATAGGTGCATTTATCTTTCCTATTAATTGCTATTAAAATTTTAAAAAATTAGTTTCCGGGGGCTAAGTAATATTTTTCTGGAAAGGGGGCGGTAGGCCAAAAAAGTTTGGGAACCACTGTTATAACCTATTATGGTATGATATAACACATCCTATAAAATAGAACATAGTATATTGATTCAATCATGTGATATTTAATTATACTAAGATGTGTCATATATATATATATACACATATATACACACATTTGTACATTAATTGCATGCATGAATGTTCAAACCCCTCCCTCTTAGGGTCTGCCATCTGTCAGTCAATGTGGATAGCACTTTGTCAAAGGTAAAAGCAGAAAAGCAACACTATATGCATGTAGATCATTCATAAAGATTTTATATAGATGAGAAATTAGGTTTAGAGCATAAACTTTTTATAAAATTTTTCAAAGCATATTGGAAGATAACAAATACTATTAACAAAATGTGAGAAAGTGGAAGATCAAATGGTTTTGTATGAAGCCTATCAAGAGAATAAATTAAACTGTAGATGAAACTGGATGGCCAACAACAATATGACTGGCAATGAGTGGAATGAATTTTTGGCTGTTGTTTTAAAGATCCATTCTCATCACTAATGGTAACTGCAACAGGTCATTTGGAGACATAAAACCTCTGAATACAGTGTATTATGTGAGGAAGCAGCACAACACTAGTGCTTAAGAACATGAAGCTCAAAAAGCAACTGACCCAGGTCATGTTCACACAGAAGAGATATATCTTGCCAACAAGACAATTTTAAAGCATTGAGATTTTCAAGCAATCTCAAAGAAATGAAGAGAGCAAATGGCTAGAAGAACTGAATAAGATGGCCACTGAAGTCTAATTTTCTGATCTATATATGCCTTGTTTCTTTCTTTTTCATTAAAAATTTTACATTTCACAAAAATCATCTCCATATTACATGTCAAAAATATTCTTTTTTCAGTTTCAAGGCTTTATTTGGGCTAATAATTCTCTCAGGGAAAGTGCAGCTAAATATAATGATACTTTCAAATATTTTTGTGAGTGCTAGTCACAATGAAGAGATGCTTGCCAGTTCACTTTTGTGTTCCTTAAGAAACACTGGGGGAGAAGATATTATGGTTCTTCATCTCTCTCTGACAACACTATGGAATTAAGTACACAGAACTGTTCTTCCTCGCCTTCTGTCATCTCACTAAGAATAGAGGAAATAGGAAATGGGAAGAGGGAACTTACACTGGGGACTATGGCCTCTACTATTCCAAGACAAAAAAGACTAACCCATTTAATGAGAATATTCTGGGGCATCTAGGTGGCTCAGTGGATTGAGAGCCAGTCCCCGAGACAGGAGGTCCTGGGTTCAAATCTTTGCTCAGATGCTTCCTAGCTGGGTGACCCTGGGCAAGTCACTTAACCCCCATTGCCCAGCCTGTACTACTTTTCTGCCTTAAAACAAATACACAGTATTGATTCAAAGGTGGAAGATAAAGATTAAAAAAAAACATTGCATGAAAATATAATGTTCTCATGAAAAACACAAAGAGTTCCAAGCAAGGTGATAGTACAGTTGAGTAATTTTAATCCATTAAAAGGTCAGACTCAGAATAGTCATTAATGGTTTGACGTTAATTTGGAAGATCACTAGAGGACTATTCCAAGAATCTTATGCTTGGCTCTATACACTTTAATTGTTTTTCTTAGTTGTTTGGATAATGTTTTAGCAAATAAAAATAGTATAAGTTTTTTTTATCCTATAACCAAAGGCAATAAGAAATACCATTTAATTGGACATTTAGTTATTTCATATTGTAGTGTTCACAGTAAGAATTTATGAAAAGACCATCAGAAAAAAATTACAACTTAAAAGCTAAGTGGTAAACCTACCTATGACAAACAAGGTAGTTGAGAAGTTGTGGAGAAAATAAGAGCCTCCAACTTAAACCAACATATAATTTGACTATCTTAGTTTAGTTCAATTCAAAGGTAGAAATAGATGACAGAGAAAAATATTTTAGAAGACATGGTTGAAAGATAAGTACTTACTGAAGTCTGAATTTACAAGATTACAAATAATTTTTTTCCAGAAGGGATCAAAATATACTAAAAATATTAAACATCAGTTACATTAGCAAAAACGAAAATAAGTAGCCACTGAAAAGTATAGTCATTAGTTGTATATGTAGTCAGTTCATCTATTTGGAAGGGCAAGGCAAAAATTAATACAAAGTTAGAAGAAAACAAAAAATTAAACAAAAAAACAGTATGTAATAAAACACTATCTCTTTAAACAAGTAATTGATGACAAAAATATAAATAGTTGGGGGAAAGGATAATGACATCAACTTAGTATGTATTATAAAAGTTGTAAATTGATTGTCATTAAGAGATCAAAAGAACTTACAAACTTCCTTGATCAGAAGCCACTTGATTTATCAAGAGGAGAAACATGCCAAACAAAGGCAACAGCCAAGACAAGATTGTAAATTCTTATAAAAAGGGCAAGATTGTAAATTCTTATAAAGAGGGATAATGAGAGATTTTCAGGAGCACCACTCTGTAGGATATCAAGAAGTGGTGTAGGGAAAACAAATTTAAAGAAAATTTGCTGAGAGACCCAACTTACAAAGTCATACTGAGGATATTTATTTAAGGGTGAAAATGAAAGTACAATGAACAGATTTTTTTAAAAACATTTTTATAATACATGCTCTTTACCATCAAGGACAATGGAACTGCCATGCCACATTTGAACTCTAACATCACAGTATCCCATTTTTACTATATGAAAAAGTGCAAATGACATTGAAAGAAACAAAGATGGAGAAAACAACTGGACTAGACCAGGAATAATAGACAGAAAAGGCACATGCTGGTAGCAACACAACTTGGAAATCATGGAGGGACTGATTTTAAGGAAGGAAATACATCAAAATAATAATAATCATAATAATAATAATAACAATAATAACCAAGAATATATCACTAACTGAACTCATTTGCTCACTTTCCTATTATTTTATATAAAAGTTAAAATATATTAGAGCAAATAACCTTTTTCTTCTCATTCTTATTTAATGTATAGGGACACAGCTGGATGGTATAATGGATAAAAGGCTGGATTTACAATCAAGAAGATCTGAGTTGAAACACTGCCTCAATAGCTTTCTGGTTTTGTGACAATGGTAATTCATTGAACTTTTCATTAATGGTAAACTTCCACATTAATAATAATAGTATGTACCTCATATGGTTGTTTAGAGAAAAAACAAGATAATATATGCAAAATTCTTTACAAATCTTAATGCACTATATAAGATGTTAATTGTTATTATGCCTGCAGTGGTATGCAAATCGATTTTTTTTGGCACTTGGGCCACTGTCACAACTCCCACTCCATTACCAGTGATTATTCCTGCCAGCTGCTGGAGTTTATGGCCAGCTTATGAGCTCCTCCTTTTTCAACTATGGCAGATATTATTATGGAATCCTAACCTTTCCTCCCCCTAGATAGGCTGGAGTTCAGCACGCCCCTACTTCAGGCCTCCCACCATCATCTTTTAGTAACCTCCTTCCTCTTGCACCTTGTCCCCCATCCTCTGGCAGGACAAACAGAGAGAGGTCAGCACCCTGACAAGACTATTTTAAAAAGCTGTTGACCCTTGCTTTGGCCAATAAATTAGCATCTAGTGACTGAATGAATTAAAAGGATCCTCATATTAGCCAAATATTCCTGAAATGATCCCAATATGGAACTTGACCAACATCTCCATTTGTCCATTTGCTAACCTTTCATTTCAATCCCTGCCCCCAAAAACCCTTATTTGGATTTTTAAAATGCCAAGTATTCTCCCTTACTTCACTAGATGGTGCTATTTGTAGGTCAGAGATAAAGTGCCAACTCCATCCTACTATTCAGAAATTATTTACCTTCCAAGTACAGAATTTCTTTTTACTTGAAAAATTCATCAGTTTGAAATGAAGACATCTTTTTTGTGCATTTATCTGTGGCATAAATATAAACTATTCACATCAGCAGATAATAAACAGAACATAATTTAGAATTTCATTTCATTAATGACAATATACATTTTTAATCTTCCATCTGATTTTTTCCCTAAATATAATTTTTTCCTGTCCTCATCTCTCCCAATATATTTCATAGCATAATAGGATGACAGATCCAGAGCCATAATTTTTGAGTTGAGGGGCATAAGATCCTTCCCCAAAGAACCTAAAGTGACTTTACCAAGGCCTTCTGGGACCAGATACTTTTGCCACCCACCACTTTGCTGTTCATTGCAACCTTCAAAACAAGTCTCAAAACTTAACTTTTAAAGGATTCTTTATTACAAAATAACATGCGATATAATAGCAAATTGGTATTATTATCGTATTAATAATTGACTTCAAAAATAGCCAGCCATGGAGTTGAGAAGATTTGGGTTCATGTTCCACCTCTTATTCGCATTTACTGCGTAACCCTGGACAAGTCACTTAACCTTCATTGCCCTAAAAATGGAAATTCCAGGGCAAAGACCCAATTAAAGAAAAAAATTCTTCACTGGAAGTTTTATTAATGAGATCACAAGTCTATCATTCCTCCCCAACAGAATGAATTATTATTATAATTAGTGGTTATAATAATTCATACCTCAATAGTTCAATGAGTGCATATTATTCTTTGTCTGAAGAAATAGAACTGATTTTAGTGGTTTATATGATATTTTTTGCACAATATCCCTTCTGTTCATTTTACAGAGAAGGACACTGTGTCTTGGAGAGGTAACGAGACTTCTTGACGGGCATAAAATTCATAAATGTAAGAGCTGGTGCAAATGGTCTGGATTCCAAGTCCAACATTATCCCTACCTTTACTCTGATAGCGCCTTTCTGTTGCATACTTCAGATGTTTAGACTAATATGTAATCAGGGCAAGAATGGACCTTCATGTGCATCTTGTCCAGCCTAATTGTTCTTCAACAGGAGGGACAGGTTTAGGAAGTTTAATACTTCAACCAAGATCTTAACAATTAGAGTTCAGACTTCTTTGGTCTTAATAGTCCAAGCCTTGTGTTCTAAAGTAAAAGGAGCTTGGACTAATAACTGTGTGAAAGTTCCCTTTTGCTCTTCTCTCTCTGATTCTATTACCTCATACTTCACCTTCATGAGATTATGTTTTACTTGTTTATGTTTAACTGCTTAATTGTTATTTTTTTCCTATTCATTTCCCTTCATCCATTGTATTTTAAGTCCCTCAAGGGTAGAGACTTTTTATTGCTTATGTATATATTTCCATATTGGCAGGGACAGTGTAGCACAGAAAATAGTTATTTATTAGCTACTTATTCACATTTTTAAATGTTGCACTCTATAATAATAATATCACTTACAAAGCAGTTGAAGATTTTCAAAGCATATTATATATCTCATTTGATCCTCATTACAATGCTGAAAAGTAGGTGCTGTATTATCCCTTGGAGAATGAGGTTAGAAGAGGTAAGTGACTTGCCCAGGATCACACAGGTAGGGTTTGAACTCTTGTTTTGCTGACTCTGAGTCTAGCATTCCATCTACACACCATCACTTACCTGCCTGCAAATACATAAATGCACTCAGATTCTGAGTACAGCTTTTACAGGGAGATAAGAAAATGTAAGTCTATAAAATATTGCAACCCTATATCACATTTCCATCAGTCTCTCACATCTTTTATTAGAATTAAAAATGATAGATGCTGGTATAAATATATATTTTAGTATTTTAATTAAAGCCATGTTGATAGATAAAATCATTAGACCACGCGCTTGTAAGCATTCAAAACTGCCGCCACCTCCATTTTGTTTCCTGTTTCCTCGCCATCGCCTACTCGCCAAAGAGACCACTCCCTCCTAACCCAGGAGATTTAAGCGCTCCCCTGCGTCAAGACGTCGGAAACGGAAACCAGTTGGACCATGTTGGATCACGGGAAATGTAGTTTTGATACATTTCCCTTGTCCATAGAAATATATACACTTTTAGATGGTTTTTCCCAATTTCCTTTTTACACTTTACCAATATGGGTTAATGGGCTGTATTTTTATTATTAATCAGTCATTAAATTATGGGCTACCATTTGGGTATTTCAATCAATTTGTTTTCTTTTGATCTCAATTAGGAGATTTCTTAACCTGGAGTTTGTGAACTTGTTTTGGTTTTAAAAAAGATTTTGATAACTATTTTAACATGATTGGTTTCCTTGGCAATCCTATGTATTTTTTGACAATGTATTTTTATTTTAATTTTTAAAAAAATTTTTTCCATGGTTACATGATTCATGTTCTTGCTCTGTCTCCCTCTCCCAGCCCCCAGTAGCCAACACACATTTCCACTGGTTTCTTCCTGTGTCATCAATCAAGACCTATTTCCATATCAGTCAATCCTATGTATTAATTCTTATATATTAAAAATAGTTTTCTTTAATGTGGTTCACAGACTTCACCAGACTTCCAGAGAAGTCTATGCCACACAAAAAGTTTAAGAACCTCTCTCCTAGACTTTAGTGACATCTTGAATTTAATTAAATTGAATTGAAGTGAAGTGAACAAGCATTTATTATACTTACTATTTGTAAGGCATCATATTGAGTGTTTGCTGAATATACAAAGACAAAGCAAACATATTAAACAATCCTTGCCATTGCAGAAGCTACATTCTACTGGAAATTACAATATGTAAACAAGTAAATAAATAAGGAAGTAAATAAAAAAGGAAGAAAACATTAATGATGTAGTGTGTTTGAAAAGGCTTTCTACATGGCAGAGAACTGGAAATTTAAGGCAAACTCATCAATTGGGGAAGGACTGAACAAGTTGTGGGATATGATTGTGTTGGAATATTATTGTGTTGTAAGAAATGATGTTTTCAGAAAAGCCTGGAAAGACTTACATGAACTGATGAAAAATGAAGTGAACAGAACCTAGAAAAAACCTCACACAGTAATAACAGCAATATTGTATGATCAGTTATGAATGACTTAGCAAATCTCAGCAATACAATGATCTATTACAAATCCAGGGGACTTCTAATGATGAAAGATGCTATCCAACTCCAGAAAAAGAACTGATAGAGTACTGAATGCAGTAATGGAGAACCAAACGCAGATCAATGCAAACTATTTTTTACTTTATATTTTCATGTTTTTCCTGTATTTTCTTTCATAATAAGAGTAAAATGGAAATATGTTTTGCATGATTTCACATGTGAAACCTATATCAAATTGCTTGCTGTCCCTTGGAGAGGGGAGAGGAAAAACAAAGAGAAAGCATTTGGAACTTGAGTTTCTTTTTTTAAATCAATGTTAAAAATTATTTTTACATATAATTGAAAAAATATGTAAAAAGAGAGAAAAGGATTCCTATATGAGGGAATCTGGGCATAGGATAGACTGGGAACATAATGATAAATTCATATATACTTTATAAATCACAATCAAAAACATAACTTTTGAGCATAGAAGGTAATTGTGAATTCTTATTGCCTTCATTTGAGGAGGTAGGGAGGGAAAAGGATGGATCAACAAAAAGGCAGACCAAAGATATAATGTTTTAGATAAATAATAACACTTCTGATATTTGTAAGAATTTGTTTTTCAAGATTTTTGGAATTTTCCTTTAATTTCTCAGGAAGTCTAGAGAAATCTACAAACCCCTTTTAAGAAAAAATGTTCTTAAATGCATAGGAATGGAAATGAAGCCATCATGCTGAAGTAGTTATCAAAATATTTCTAAAATATATTTTCCTTAAAGAAGGTTAATGTATTTCATCAAATAATATGTTACCAATATTCATAATGTTGATCAATTATAGATGTATTCTAAAAATTGAAGAATAAAAGAGCAGATTAATAAAGATATTTGATAATTCAAGAAAAGAACCAGGGTAGTTTCAGAGCATATCTAGGTTTTTGTCACAAATTTATATATTTAAGCTTCTAAAGAATAATGTTTTCTATAACTCTTTGGTATATAAATATGTTTACAAAAAGAAATGGAAAGTACAAGTGAAAAAATGAATGAAACTTTTTTCTATTTAAATATATAAAATTTTAAATGTAATTTTAAAAGTCAGATGATGATAAAATAAATATAATGATGAAAACAAATGGTTACAATAATTTGTGGCTCCAAAAAGAGTTATGTTAAAGTGATTAAAAGAAAGAAAAAATATTTTTATTTGCTGTTTATGCTATAGCCTACGATGTAACTGTGCCATTTTTAAAGAGGACATCATTTATTTGTTCTTTTAAAATTTTTTAATTCATTATTTGGGGGCAGCTCGGTAGCTCAGTGGATTCAGAGCCAGGCCTAAAGACAGGAGGTACTAGGTTCCAATCTGGTGTCAGATGCTTCCTAGCTGTATAACCCTTGGCAAGTCACTTAATCCCCATTAACTAGCCCTTACCACTCTTCTGCTTTGAACCTATACATAGTATTGATTCAAAAGTGGAAGGTAAGGGTTTAAAAATACATTATTTTAAAAAAATCATGACATTAGTTTTAAAAAGATCTATGTTTTATATTTTTAACTGTTACAGGTGACTAAGCTTTCACAACAGAATTCTTTCTAAGCTTTAAATTGATAAAATGTCCTTTATAAAGAAGGAGAAACATCTGACAATGCAAGATAAGAAGCAATTCAGTAAAGTATTCATCTATGCATTTATTAATTATATTTATTGTTGTTTATTAAGCAACTGAAAAGAGCTCATAGAGATATGTTATAATTATTACATATTAAAAACAGTTTTAACTTCTCATACTTGAAAAACAAAAATGGATGAAAAAAAGGCATCATCTATTTTACAAAATATAGTTGGATAGGCAGTCTATTGAATTTTTTGATCTATACATAAATATTAGACTGGAATACTATTTTTTACTTTATTTCCTCCATTAGTTTTTCTCTAGTATACGCAAAATATGTCTTCTTTTAGTACATAATGAACATGAAATATGTATTATATGATAATATAGGTATGACCCATATCATACTACCTTTCTTCTTGGGGAGGGAGAAGGGAATGAAGGAAGAATAAGAATATGGATTACAAAATATCATAAAATGAATATTAACAAACTATATTCAAAGAAATCATGATTAAGGGACAAGGACCTACTTATAGAAAAATATTTATAGCAGCTCTTTTTGTGATGACAATGAATTGGAAATTGAAGGGATGTTCAATTGGGGAATGGCTGAACAAATTATAGAATATGCTGTTATGGGATATTAATGTACTATAAAAATGATGAGCAGAATGATTTCAGAAAAAGCTGGAAAGATTTACATGAACTGATGCAGAGAGAAATAAGCAGAATCAGAAGAACATTTTGCATAGTAATAGCAATATTGTATGATGATTAACTGTGAAAGATTTAGCTATTATCAGCAATACAAAGATCTAGGACAATTCAGAAAGACATATGATAGAGAATGCTATCAACAGCCAAAAAAAGAACTGTTGGAGTCAGATGCAGATCAAATGCTATTATTTTTCATCTGAGTTTATTTATGGTTTAATTTTGGTGTTTGGGTTTTATATGAATATTTTATTACAACCATGGCCAATATAAAAGTATGTTTCGCATGATAATGCATGTATAACTCACATCAAATTGATTACTATCTCCAGTAGAGGGGAGAGAAGGGGGAAAAAGAAGGCAATTTGGATCTTATAATTTCAGAAACATATGTTAAAAATTGTTATTATATGTTTTGGGGGAAATAAAATGTCTTAGAGTGAAAAAAAGAAATTGCTTTGGCATGTAATCTGGAAAAAAATATTATTAAAAATATATTAGCCTAGGGGGCAGCTGGGTAGCTCAGTGGAGTGAGAGTCAGGCCTAGAGACAGGAGGTCCTAGGTTCAAACCAGGCCTCAGCCACTTCCCAGCTGTGTGACCCTGGGCAAGTCACTTGACCCCCATTGCCCACCCTTACCACTCTTCCACCTATGAGACAATACACCGAACTACAAGGTTAAAAAAATATATATATATATACATATATATATATATTAGCCTAGAGACCATCAGATAGAAGATTGCCAGAGCCCAGAATGAACAGGAGGAAAAGAGAAAGACAGATTGCCTTTGGGAATTACATAGCATTTTCAATGTTCTTAATCTCTTCTCCGTGACAACAGATAAAAATTTAACTTCAATATTTGCCCCTTGATCTTTTATGAGTAAAAATTGCATAAGACCATCATCTCAGAGGGTTCAGAATTTCAGATAATCAATGAACACTAGAGATATGCATTGCATTAAGTAGGTTGCATCATATTACCAAGGATGAATCTTGCATAAAGAATACAACGGACATCAAGGAAGCATAATAGAAATAAAATCAGTAGATAGTCTAATAAGAGTAAGGGAATCAAATCTAAGCCTTAAAATCTGGAACCAAGTATTCTTTCCTCTATAACACTTTATTGCTCATGAAAATTGACTAATTTCTATAAAATGGACAACTCATTCAGTGTGGGTTATTTGAAAATCATAAGCATCTCCAATGTTAATTAGGTCCTTGCACTGCCTATATGAGGGCAGTCAAGACTGAGCTAAAAATAACTAATGGTTTGGTACCTAGAGCAAGGTTTCCTCTGCCCATTGTTCTCATTCCTGGAGAAATTCTACCTTTTGGGGAACAGGGATGGTATCTTATTTCTTTGCAACTTTTTTTTCACTTATTATCTTTTTCTATCTCTGTCTCTCAGCCTCACACTTTCTCTCTGGTAGTGACCATTGCCAGCCCTGTGAATGCATCAGTCCCAAACAAAAAATATTTTATAGATAAGCTTTCAATGTATAGGCAGAGTTGAATATTATCATCACTGAGCACTGATGGGTAGTTGCTGATTCCCAGACATTATAATCCAATATTTAGTAAGATTTAGCATATATCTTGGGGCTAGAAATGCCTAGAAAGAGAGAAATAGATCCAAGTGACAGCAAAAGAGCATAAAGAAGCAGTAAAGAGAATGATCTTAACTATGTAAGAGGCAACATTGAGATGAAAAACTGAGTCAAATAATGAAAGAGAGCATTAGGGATTATGAAATCCCCTTTTCTCTATAGGGGCCTCTTATATAAACCATATAGTTTCTGGCATTTCACTCTTGCATTTTTATTTTAAAGAATTACTATTTTGTTTTCACATGAAGAAAGCAAAACTATCAATAAGTACATGAAAAAAGTGTTCTAAATCTCTCATAATTAGAGAAATGCAAATCAAAAAACTCTTAGGTACCACCTCAAACCTAGCAGATTGGCCAATATGACAGCAAAGAAAAGTAATAAATGTTGGAGGGGATGTGGCAAAATTGGGACACTAATGCATTGCTGGTGGAGTTGTGAATTGATCCAAGCATCTTGGAAGGCAATTTGAAATTATGCACAAAGGGCTTTAAAAGAATGCACATACCCTTTGATCCAGTCATACCACTGCTGGGTTTGTACCCCAAAGAGATAATAATGAAAAAGACTTGTACAAAAATAGTCATAGCTGTGCTCTTCGTGGTGGCAAAAAAATTAGAAAATAAGAGAATGTCCTTCATTTGGGGAATGAATGGCTGAACAAATTGTGGTATCTGATATTGATGGAATACTATAGTGCTCAAAGGAATAATGAACTAGAAGAATTCCAAGTGCACTGGAATGACCTCCAGGAATTGATGAAGACTGAAAGGAGCAGAACCAGGAGAACATTGTACACAGAGACGGAAACACTATGGCACAATCGAATGTAATGGACTTCTCTACTAGCAGCAATGCAATGACTCAGGACAATCCAGAGGAATTTAGGAGAAAGAATGCTATCCACATCCAGAGAAAGAACTGTGGGAGTAGAAAACCAAGAGGAAAACATATGATTAATCACATGGTTGGATGGGGGATTTTGACTTTAAATGATCACTCTATTGTAAATATTAATAATATGGAAATAGGTTTTGAACAATGATACATGAATAACCCAGTGGAATGGCTTGTCAGCACTGGGAGAGGGGAGGAAAGAGGGGCGAAAAAATCATGAATCATGTAACCATCAAAAAATATTCTAAATTTTTTAATACAAAGAAAAAAGATTGAGATGATTTTTTTCAAGAGGACTAATGAAGGAATTGATTTTTACCACATGTTTATTACTATTTTGTTTTTGTTTTTTTCTTTCTCAGTTGTGGAGGGGAAGTTGAGAGAGAATGAAAATGGATTTTTTCTTATTAAAAAATTGAATTAAAATAAACTTCAGCAACTTTTTATTCTAAAAAAGAATGACTATTTTGATAAATGTCTTAAAGGTTGTTTTCTTGTACTTGGCTTGATTATATATTTCCTCCTTTTTCCCTTTTTTTGGAAGAATGTACTTCTTTGTAATGTTATTCAATAGGAAAATAATTTAGTAGGAAGATGTTCACTTTTTTAGGTTTTTTTTTTAAGGAAAACACTGATTTTTTTCTGTATCTTTTGCATGTAGCCCATATTTTTATCCTCAGCTTATGTCCTATATCCTGGGAATATTTCAACCTGGATATCCATGAAACGCTTTAGCTTAATACATTCAAAATTAAACTTGTCTTTCCCCAGAAACCCACTCATTCACTAAACTTTGCTATATATCTACCAAAGATTCCACTCTTTCAGCCTCCCAGGTTCAAAACTTCTACATTTTGCTGTATTTCTCATTACTCTTCACCCATATATACAGTGTTTTACTAAATCTTATTTTTATTTCTTTGTCCTTTCTTTCATATGCCCTCTTCTTTCTTTTACAAAGATCACTATTATACAGTATTTCATATGAGTTTTAAGAAATTCTAAAGGTACATATGATTGCTTATGCCCCTCTAATCAATGGGCATACTCTTTTTTCCAATATTTTTTTGACTACCATAAAAATGCCTATCAATGAATAATCATTAATTAAATGCCAATAAGTCCACAGATGTTTATAAAACATTTATATGTTCTAGGTATTGGGCTAAGTGCTGGAAATATACTTTTCTTTCTCATGAAAATTAATTACATTTTTCAAAAGATATAATGTGTGCATACTTAAGTGTATGCAAAATATACATACTAACTAAGAAATAAAGGAGCTAGCTAAGGGAGAAATTAAGAAATATTTCATGTAGAATATTGCCTTTGAAATGCATTTTAAAGGAAGTAAGGATTTTTATGAATTAGAAATGAAATAGGAATCTATTCCAGATCTGGATTAAGACCAATGAAAAGTTTCTCTCAGAGACCAGAGATAAACTGATATGTGAGAAAAATAGCGAGAGGGTTGGGCAGGAATACAGAATATAGGAAAGGGAGAAATATATAATGGGACTGGAAAATAGGATGGAGCCATATTATGAATGTCTTTAGAACCCAAACAGTGGAGTTTATATTTTAACCTAGAGGTAACAGAGAAATGATTTAATAAGGAAGTGACATGGTCACATCTGTGCCAAAGGGAAATCACTTTGACAGCTATGTGCAAGATTTATTGAAATACAAAGAAGTTTTGAGGTAGAAAGACCAGTTGAAGGCCATAATGGTCTTTGTAAAACAGTTGAGGATAATCTGCTCTAAAATGATAGTTATTTGAGTAGAGAGAAGGAATTAGATTCATGAGATTTTAGATTTTATTTAAAAATAAGAAGATATGACAAATTGTTGTCTTTAGGAGTGAGAGTGAGAGTGAGGAATTCACAATAATTTAGATGCTATGGACCTAAAAGGCTTGGATGATAAACATGATGGAGTCTGGTGGAGGGATAGATTTGTGGGAAAAGATAATGAGTTCTATTATAGATTTGTTGATTAGTTGTCTCATTGGCATCCAATTCAAAATGTCAAATAAGCAGGATTGAAGCTTGAGTGAGATATTGAGACTATATTTAGATCTGGGAGTAATTAGCACAAAGATAATAATTAAACTCATATGAGCTGATGAAATAACAAATTTAGGTTAACCCAGTAAGCACGGTTGAATGACTTCTTCCAGCTCCATTCTTTAGCATATGTATTGGAACAGGGGAGACAGAGAGCAAGATTAATTCACGGTTACCACTTATTGAAGGATATGTGAGCATAAGAGAAGGAGAAGAGGAATTTGAGAAGACACAGTGTGTGGTGGAATTGGTTATCTATGGGGTCAGTGTTGAGAAAAAGGGAAAGGAAAGTCAGAATTCAGTTAATGGTCTAAAAAGAGATATTGGAGCTCAGAATAAATACAAAGAATAGACTTACATAGGCTGAGACAAAGGGAGAAATGGGATAACAGAAAGTTACAATCAGAGAAATGTCAGACATTTTTGTGAAGGAAATTTTAAAAAATGGACAGTAATGGCTAATGTGTACCTATCCCTCAGCAATAGTGAGGTCGGGTGGTAGAAGATCATGGACTTTTATTTGATTGAGGAGCTGGGAAATTAGACTGAATGAGAGAGAATCAAGATAAATGCTGAAACCTTCTAGGATATGTGCATGAGTTAAGGAGGAGAACCTAGTAAACCAGGTGCTAAACTTCTTGAAAAGGTCAGTAAATAACACCACCATGTTTTGTCTATTAGGAAATGGCATTGGTTTTATATATTCATATCTGTTCATTTATATCTTTAATATCAAACATTTAACAGAGATATTGTGAAGATCCCCCCATAGGAAACTATTCTTATTATGACCATATTTATTTTATTCATGTGAAAACTTTAAATTTTTTTCTATAACATTTTTAAACTTTTATTTTCATTTATATCCCTTATTTACTCAAAAACTTTCAGCTTAGCCACAGCTGTTAAAGGAACCATCTCCTTTATTTTCTTCTGCTTTGTGTTTTGGCATTTTATATTCTGATTCTTTTTCCATTTGTAACTTATAGTATTATATGGTATAATTTTATGATTTTAAATCCAACTTTTGCCAAGTTACAATTGTTTTCCCAGTTTTTTTTAAAATAAGGAACTTTGTTTCGATAGCTTGTATTCTTAGATTTATCAAACACTAGGCTTCTAAAACTGATTGCTCCTACATCTCATGTACTCCATTTGAATGATCAACTTTTCCATTTTAGCTAGTACCAATGATTTTGCTAATTATTATTTTATTGTGTATTTGCTGATAAATTTAAAATATCAAGTGCAAAGAGAGCTATAAACTCCAGACCCCCCCACACACACACATACAAACACACCATTAGAGGAAAGGTTGTAAATTATCACTCTGACATTAATACTAAAAACAATCAATATATAAAGATAACATCAGCCAACTATCAAAGACACATACTTAAAGGACAATTTATAAAAAAGCCAGTGATGAGAGTAGATATGATTCACATAACAAATCAAAAAAAGAATAGCATATTTTCACAAAGCAACTAAAACTATCTAAAAAAAGGAATAAATGTAATATAAGCTTTATTCTGTTAAGTTGTATCATGTGGAAACGGGTCATCTTCATAAAGTGTATATAAAAATGAGAATGAAAAAATAAGAATTATCATTCTTTATCATTAATTATCATTAAGATTTATTAAACACCTATTAGGTGTCAGGTGTGGATTTTAAAATTAATATTCAATATCTCCAATATATAATATTTATAAAGATTTATTAGTATTTAACTAAAGAGCTAGGGAAAACAAGAAACATTCACCATCAAACTCATGTGGAAAAGAGAGCAGAGGGAGCATTACCCAAAACTTATATACAATCTCACAAAAGACTCATGTAAACAGAAAGGAAAAGGGAAAAGCATTCTGGATAATACAGGAAAGAAATCTGGGTAATGTAGTTTTAGGGGTTCAAGATTTTCCAACTATACACAGGCATTATACTAAGAACTGTGGATAAAATTGTAATGCCTGGCCAAAAGGAGCTCAGAGTCTAACAGAGAAAAAAATCATGTAAAAAACTTTGTACCCAAAGCTATATAGAGGATAAATTAAAAATAGTCAACAGAGAAATGGTACTAGACTTAAGGAGAATCAGAAAAGACTTTCTGCCAAAGGTAACATTTCAGCTGGGACTTGAGAGAAGCCAGAAGGCTGAAAAGATGAGAGAGATCATTCCAGACATGGGGACAAGCAGTGAAAAATGGATTTGGATATAGTATGTCTTGTTCGAGGAATGGGGAGGAAGCCAGTGTCACTGGATTGCCAAGTATTTGGCAATGATAGCATGGAAAAGAGGGAAGGGAGTTGTAAAGAATCAAAAAATTAGAAAGGTATTGTTTTAAGCTCTGCTCATGATAAAAAAATCTAATTTTACTGACTAAGTAGGCATATCAGATTGAGGAAGGATAAATAGCAACTTTCTTGGCCTTTGGTTGGGAGAACAGCTAGAATATCAGGGAGAAAAAAAAAGTAAGTTATTTCAGTATTCTGAGCCTTTGTTTCCTCATCCATGATATGATAACCATATAAATTCTAAGGTTCTTTCCAATTTAAAATTCTATGAAACTTCCAGATAGTCTAAGCAGTTTATATGTTAACCTGAAGGTCCTGGGAAACATATGGAGAGACTTGGCCTCCTGTCAGTAGATTTGTAGTTTATACCATGCAAACCAGAAATACAGAAATATGGGTGGATGACTTGGCTCTGAACATTTACCAACTGCCTTCCAGCTCTAACATTCTATGATTCAATGAAATGTAATACTTATGTCATACTTACTGTACATATATGCTATGCATACAAATTCTACACAAACATGTCATATACCTTTTATAGTTAGGGGTTTTGATTTTTGTTAAGAAGCCTTTAAAAAAATGGGACTTGAAATCACTAGACACCTCATGAATTTCTTCATTAGAATTAGAACAAAATCTGGATTGCCATCACTGAAAATACAGATTAATTAGTATCATCTTTTTTTCTTCCAGGGAGTAGCCCCCTAACTGATAGCCAATTTATTTTGCCAGCTGCTAGTGAGTCAATGGACTTTTTGGTTCCATGAAAGGGAAATTTTTATAAGACCATATAAATTCAGTCCCATATTCAGCTATTTCCTTCTACAGTTAAGTGATACGGTAATAGAGGCAAGAGTTGGATAGAGGAGATCCGTCAGCATCTGCATTATGATATATATATATATATATGTATGTATGTATATATGTATAGTTATTATCAATTTGTAATGGAAAAATTCAACACAACTGTTCGATAAAAAAATACCATTTGCAAACAGGTTCAAAAGAAAACAAATGACTTTTCCAAGTTAAATTTTCTATAAAAAACATTTACTGCTAGTTTGAAATGTAACTTGGCTCCTATTTGAGAGCTGATTTGATACAGAAATGGTTGTTTTTCAGGCCCTGATTTGCCGATTTTAAGTATCTTGACAGAAAGTACATCATCAGTTTCCAAAGCATTTAAGAATGAATATTGTATAGTGGATTTTAAGGACTGCTACACTTAAAGGCAAAGGATGAGTGCTAGGTGTTATGCATAACTTTACAAAGTACTGAATGTTTCTGACCTTAGATAAATCATTTATACTCATTGGGATTCAGTTTGCTCATCAATTAAGTAAAATAGGGAGATTGTACAAGCTTTGTAGCTCTGGAATTATGGTCTGGGGACCATCTTCCAGAGGATACATGAGGTCAAAACTTTTGTCATAACAATATTAAGACATTTTAATTTTTAATGATTTAGAGGCAGTGAAGTACAATGGATTGAGTGCTGGATCTGAAATCAGGAGGATATGAGTTTAAATGTGGCCCAATATATTTCATAGCTATGTGATCCTGGGCAAGTCGCTTAACCTCAATCTACCTTAGTTTCCTTATAAGTAAAATTAGGATAATAATAACAGCTACTAAATTAGTATTGTGAGGGTAAAATAGCAAATATTTGTAAGGCTCTTTGTAAACTTTAAAGCACCATAAAGTCATATTATTATTATTGATATTGTAATTATCAATAGATAAGACCAAAATGAATAAAATTGGGGTGGAACAGTTACTCAATTTTTAACAGTATTAACTTGTCCTAAGACCAAAAATCTGTGGGTCTTTGGACTAGATGACTTTTAAGGTCTTTTCCAAGCTCTGAGTTTGATTCTTTTTACCTTGTTTTCAGGATGAGATCCTGTTTGTTAAATATGAGCATTCCTGTGTATTTAATGAATGAGAAGGAACATTTCTGTCTCTGTCTCTTTCTCTCTTCCTCTGTCTCTCTGTCTCTCTCTATCTCTGTCTTTGTCTGTCTCTCTCTCTCTCCCTTCTTCTCTCTCCTTTCTCCCTCTGTATGTATATATATATGTACACACACACACACAGACACACACATATATATTACTACCAGCACTAAGAAATTACTAAAGAACAATTTGTCATTCATTGTTGAAACTTGTCAGTTACTTGAGGATGCAAAATCATTCCTCTTTGTAATGGAAAATTCTCCAGCTATTCAGTAAGACAATGGGGAAGTACTGGGAACAAAGTCTGGGAACTGGCAAGTTTATTTTTCTCCCCTATTTGACCTAGGATCACCTACCTTCCCAGAGCTACAGTTACCTAAATTGTAAAGTTGAAAACTATACTTCCTTACCTCATGGAAATATTTTAAGTAGTGAATAAGAAATGACTGGAAAACACTTTACAAGATAGCCAAGTATGTGTTTAAAAAAACACTTAAAAGGGTTGGGGTTATATTTTAAGGTTGTGTCCAAACAGATTGAGAAAAATAAAGAATTGAAGCAATGAAAGATTCACAAAGGGCTTATGTTTTCTGGACATAATATGGATAATTTCCTCATTTTTCCATCTCACTTTGAAGGTGTAACCTACTAACAAGCTGGATGGAGATAGTTACTATAATTTCACCAAGTGTATTATGTAGATCAGGCTATTTACTCAGCCACCCTCAGCTTTGGGGTTGGTTTTCTTCCTATCAAACTCTTGTTTGTTTATCCACAGAAATGTTGTGTTTTCCCTTGTGGAGATTTGGCTGCCCGGTGCCAGTTTGTGATGCCAGCAAGAGCTCTCAGGGTGTTTATTGTGCCAACTTCTTACTTGCTTCCAACAACTTTTCATCAGCCTTTTTTTTAAGCTCATGCTAATTTTGTTCAGATTGTAAAGGATGAGGTATTTCCACATCTGCAACCACCCAAGCTTGCTCAGTGGAAAATGATGAGGAGTTATGTTTGGTTGCCTGTTTTGGAAGCAAAAAGGGCCAGGCATAGACAGAAAGATAAGACTTAATAGGGATAATAATCATGACTGCCAGTTCTCAGACTATCATGAAACTAAGGTTGGCAGATAGGAAGGAACCTTACCTTGACTTGATATCATGGCAGAAACTGGTTTCCTTTTGAAAGTTTGTGACTTAAAGGAGAAATTGGTAGACAGTAGAAAAAAATTAAGTGCAAAGGAAGTTAACTGTTTTTTTCCCCGTATTTATTCTTGGAAAAGTCATTGAAAACAGGTAAAATTAATTGAGCTCAGTAGGCAAAGGACAACTTGTAAGATAATTTTCCCCCTCTGGGTCATACACATATTATCAAGCAAAACATAATGTGAGATAATTCTTAATGATTAAGTATCATAACTGATAGTACAGAGAAAGAAACACACTGTGATGAACACACCAGTTAAGTCAATCAACAGTCATTTATTAAGCACTTACTATGTGCCAGCACTGGGAGTACAAATTAAAGCAAAAGGAAAACTAGACCTCAAGGGACTTATGTTCTAATAGTGAGAAGGTGAGAAGAGCCTAGAGGGAGAGAAGAGGTCATGATGGAAAAGTCGAGAGAACTGTAGCCTAGTGAGAAATAAAGAGAGGGCTAGCCTGAACTGCCCCTTTAAATGGAGATTCTGGGAGAAACCCTCTACTCTGTAATCAAAAAGGAAAGGTTGCTGGGCAGAGGGTACTTCTAAGGGGAGAGTTTCAAGGCTGAAGTGACCTTCCAAGATGAAGAGTTTCTAGGTCATAATGGAGAATTCCATATGAGTGCAGTTTTCCCATCACAAGAAAAACAAATCAAATAATTTTCTCACAAGTTTTTTTCAAATAGACTTAGAATTTTAAGGCATCGTATTAATCAAATGTCCCAACTCCCATAGTCACATAATTAGTAAATTGCAGAGGTAAGATTTAAACCACATTTTCTGTCCTCTAATTCTATCTCCTCAACCAATATTTACCAAGCACTTACTAGGCACAAGCTGGGTTCGTAAGAGGGCCAAGTCTAGATCCAAAAAAGAGTCTAATTCAGAGCCTCAACAAGCTAATGATCAAAGAAAGAACACTGACTAGACCACTGTAGAATGAGAAATTAGTAGCTGAATCAACACAAATTCACATCATTATTACAATCAATTGACTTTCTTCTAATTAGACATTTTACCCCAGAGGTAAAGGAATTTAAAATTGAGAGTCAAAAAATGAGGTTTCCCAACTTTCTCATTTTCTCTTTCTTGGGAAAAGGTTTCAGGTCCCAGACTCCCCCCAAAGTTGAAGGCAATCATTTGGGACAGAATTCTCATGCACTGTCTTTCTCAACAATGGCAAGTATATTCCCTGTCCACCCCCACCCCAATTTACTTTAAGCTGAGCATAATTTTTTTTTCCAGTTGAGTTTTCTTGCCAGGTAGATCTTAAACTTGCTCAACTATACTCTTCAATTATATTTGGTAACATGCTCCAACTTAAATAGTTTAGTAGGTTATTTTCTTTTGGGGAAAAAAAATCTGTTCAAGTATTTGAAGTTGTTGCCTGTGGCAGCTGTCAGCAAGACAACACTTGGTACAATTAACAGCTTTACAAAAACCATTTTTTATCAGTTTCATTCCAAGTTTTTTTTTCCCCTTTTCCCTGTTAAGATTATTGCTTAACAAATCAACATTTATATTCACTTTGCAACATCTGGGCTAATTCAATTTATCTTACTTGCCTTTTATATTTTAACTTGGGCAATTCTCAAACAAAAATATCTCATAGCTAGGCCTTCGAGTTTCTCCCAGTCCTTTCTCCCCTCCTCACCCCGCCATGCTTTACGGGGTTGCAGTCTGCATGCACACACAAGGTAATGAGAGGGTTAGGTGCAGGGAATATACTGCAGTAAATGCCCTCCAGCAGAAACTCAAACCTACATCCCAGGATGCACTTGGGTACACAGAAGCTTCAAAGGCAAATCTTTCCCTTAAGGGAATTGGTAAAATTGGAGTTGGGTGAACCTCAAAGGAGTCTCAATTCACAAACATTGCTTGTGTTTGGATTTGGAATTGAATTTGGCTCCAGTGGCTGGCATCCCCTCCACTGCACTGTGAACTACACTAGGCACAGAAAAGAGGGGGAGGGGGGGACAGAGAAAGTGGAGGAGGGGAAGAAGATTAAAATGTGGAGTTGGATTTCCAAAGAATGCATCATAATGAATCATTGAAGTAATTAAGAAAATTAGAAAATGAAGTTTAAATTGGAAGAGTCCGTCTTTATCTTTTCTTTGCAATTTCCTTCCCAAAGCATACCCACCATCTTCTTTGATCCTTCCAATTTTCCTTCACTTGTTTTTTTTTTTCTTTCTATAAAGGATATCCAGTGTTTTTCCTCTTTTACTATTAGAAGTATCCCTGGTAGGGTCAAGCTAAGAATCTCAGGGTATAAAAATGTCCTGACAAGGAAAAGTAATTTCTAGTTATCAAATTTCAGGGCCCTTGTATTCTCCAAGAGTCTTGCTTTTCTCTAGAAACCTTTTTTAGTTTATGCTAATTTAATTCAAGGCCTCTCCTCCTCCCTAAATCTACTCATAATAAGGCCTAGTCCAAAAGCCATATCCCCTAGGAAGTGCTCCTTGATCTTTTCCCCTCTACTTCTGCCTTCATGGGTGATTATTTTTCTTCCTTTAGACTTTGAATAATAGTTTATACCTCTCATCATCTTAAGATATCATAGTCTCCTTTACAAGTAATGGCATATATGCATTGCATGTACTTGCTAGATTATGAACTAAGGGTTGGGGTTAATTATCTTTATTTTTCTTAGATATACCAGCACTAGTATGTATAAATGAATGAATGAATGAACTAATGGAATGAATGAATGATAAAAGATTACAATATCTGCTATTTCCATAAAGTAAGCCAAGGATATATGTGAAGCACAAATTCTTGTGATTAGTAAAAGTGAAGCCTGCTGATACCTAATAGATATTTTCCTGAAAAGTTACCCATAAATAAAAGTTTTACAACCTGAATTGTATAATAATGCTCAAAATCAGCATGTTATTTTTCATAAACCAAATAATCACAATGTTTTCATTTTATTTCACTCATTCTCCTAAAAATCTATTTCAAGAGAAAGGAAAAAGAAAAATCCAAAAATGTTAAAAGAAATAATAAAGTATATTACTATTGAAAGTACATGAAGAGTGGGACCAAAATTGGAATCATAGACATATATGAATAGGACTTTAGAGGTCATTTATCTGAGTCAACTTATTTTATGGACAATGAACTGAGAGATGTTAAGTGACTTTTCCAAAGGCATACAAAAGGCAAAGTTACTTGAACCTAGCTTAGTCTTTCAATCCAATGACTGATCTGTCTCTCTGTGTCTCCAGCCAGAGGATATAGATTTAAATCCTGACTCTTCTACTCTTGCCTGTCCTTAGATAAGTCATTTCCCCTTTATTACTTCTACTACTATTCCTAATAGTACTAGTAGTGTTATTGCTACTACTCCTGATACTACTGTAACACCCTTTCTAAATATTATCTTATTTGATCTTCACAAAAATATTGAGAGGTAGGTACTATTATTACCCTCATTTTATAGCTGGAAGAAACTGGGGCAAACAGACCTTGTGGGGTTTTTTTTGTTTGTTTTTTTTAAATAGACTTTGCCTCAAGTTTTTAAGCCAAGTAATGACTTGCTATGAATAAACTTTCACATATTCCCAGCCCTTAGTATGATTCCTTGACCATGACCTAGACCCATGTTTTATTGGTAGAGAGAACTCATAGAATCAAAACTCTCTCCAGTAGTGCAAGATGATTTTCATTTACACATAGTTTAGTGAAATTTTAAGCAGGAATTTCAATATATTACAAATGGAATTAATCAATATTTTCAAAGTGATTTCTCCTTTAATATAAAAATCAATAAGCAGATTAAAAATACTTAATACAATAAACTCAATAGATTAAACTAATTGCCAAAATTAGAGCAGGAAAATAACGCCTTTGTCTTAGGCATCCAGATTTAATGGATACTAGAAGCCCATAGGCTTGGTCCATAAATACATACATACATACATATATATATGTAATAACTATAGAAAATAGACAATGAACTTGACATAGCTTTGACTAGGAGGAAGAAATTAGTTTGTATTGCATTTGAGAAATTATGAAGCATTTTCGATATTCCACCAAACCTTCCTGCATCATTTACCTTTTAACACCAATAGTCTTTAATTAATGTTATATAACTGCCATAACTATGGAAGAATTAAAATTATGGCTCACCTAAATGGCAATAGAGAAACATGCAAAAGTCTATATAAATAGGCTGAAGCATATTACCAATAATGTACTGCATGCAAACATAATGTAAAGAGGTCTCCTCGACCACATGAGGAGATAGGCTGGTCACAGTGAGATAGCAGAACTGATAAAGAATCCGTGTGTAATATTTACACTCATGTAGTGTTGTAGGGTGAAGAAAATGAAGAATGTTTCCAGATCATTGGGTGAAACTTTTGTGAAAGATTTATAGGAGGACATAAAAAAATCCCAGTTGGTGAAAACATATATAAAAGTTTTGAACTTTATCCCTGGGAAGAATTTAGTTAACAACCAGATCATAAATCCATTAACATATTGAAAAGCAGCATTTTGGGTTTTTTAAGGGGATACAGTAGTCCAGTAGATAGAGTCAAGAAGACTCATCTTCCTGAGTTCAAATCAGATTAGCTGGGTAACACTGGGTAACAAGTTATTTAACCCTTTTTTGCTTAAGTTTCCTCATCAGTAAAAAGAGCTGGGGAAGGAAATGACAAACCACCACTGGCCAAGAAAATCTCAAATAGAATCATGAAAGAGTCAGACAGAACTAAACAACAACAAAAGGGATATATAAAAAAAGTAGGATCTTAAAAACTTGTTAAAGGGATTAGACTAAGGTACGTGAAGAAAATAATTAGAATTATTAAAAGTTATATTGTGACATTGACAATAAATGCAATAGAGGACTTATTTGTAATTAACGACATTCATTAGTGTTCAAATGGTTCTTTTAAATGTGCTTTGGTTGCTTAAGTAGGCTAACAATTTTTCCAGGATTATTATTTATACTATTCATTTATCTAGCCTTTCTTCAAGAAGAATCATCACCTCTGAATTAATGAGGTCTACTTACATAGCAAAACATCCTTGAGATGCAAGAAGACCACATGGATAGAAGAAACTGCCTTTTGAGACCACTCAGACTTCTAGACTTAAAATTTGAAACTTAACTAACTTTTTTTTTTCTGTCTGATTCTATTAAATTAAGGCAAATTGTTATTGACTGTGTTTTGGGGGATGGCTGGAATAAGGACAAGTCTTGTGAAAAGGCTAAATAAGGTCATATAAAATACCTCTTAAAAATTTTTTTTTCAAGGGCAGCTAGGTAGCTCAGTGGATATTGTATAATTAGAATTCTCTCCCCAGGGAGATTCTTTCCCAGAATCCCAGTTATATATGTACCTAACATACTAACATAGGGAGGATTTAAGTTTTGTGTAGCTCCACCCTCTCTCTCTTCTCCCAAAAATGAGGCTGTGGCAGTTGGGTTAGTGCCAGGCAGGAGAATTTTTCTCACATGGCTTTATTTAGGCTTTTACTTTTGTTCTTGTATTTCTTCTACTTCCAGTGATTATAAACTTTATAAAATATAATACTTGGAGTTATTGGATATTAATTTAAATTTTACATTGTAGAGCCAGTGGATAGAGAGGTCTTAGGTCAGTGTTGGGCAACCTTTTGAGCTTGGTGTGTCAAAATTCGCCAAAAAAACAAGCATAACTCGGGCAGTGTCTCACTTTGAGAGAAAAAAACACATAATTTCAAGATATTTATAGCTTAAATAATAAAATGTATAATCGTAATATATAACTGTATTTAATAAACCAAAATAGGTAAATTAATATAGGTAGAATTGTCACCTATAATGCAGTGTCTATACTACACTATATCAAATGTTTCATCCTCAGCATGCGGCCTCATACTTCTCTGTATGCGGCCACATGCAGCCATGTATAGGTTTGCCATCACTGTCCTAGGTTCTAATTTGACTTAAGACACGTCCTAGTTGTATGACCTTGGGGCAAGTCACTTAACCCTAATTTCCTATCCTTTACTGGTGGAACTTGTTACTTATAACAATTCTAAGGCAGAAGGTAAAGGTTAAATAAAAAAGACTATTTCAATAATTTAGGTATAAACAAATTAGGAATAGTACTTGGATTTAATTTTAAATTCCTGTGAGTTAAAAAATGTGAAAGTAGCAAGAAACTTGGAATCTTATGGATAATAAGTGTTATATTGACCTTTGGCTACTTAATGTGGGACAGACTTCCTTTTTAAGCACAGATTTAGAACTGGAATATTAAGGGCATCTAGGCTACCTCCCACCTCATTTGGCAGATGAGGGGGTAAAAATCCACATAAATCTAGTGGAAAAACCCTGACTCACACTCAGGCCTTTTGACTCCAGATAAAGCACTCTTGCTACTTTCACTTTTCATTGGGTAATGAGATCGCATAAGTGTCTCAAGTGAATTCTGGTCCATTCTGATATGGCTCCAGAGCAGCATCTTAGGGAGAGTTCAGTTATACTCTGTTTTTTGGCTAAATGAAAAAAAAAGCTTTCTGCTCCTTACTATTCCTGAAGATTAAATCTCTAAACTGTTTTCCAAAAGTCCACAAAAATTAAAAACTAAAGTCCCAAGAAGTACAACTTAAGTTTCTTCTATAAAACACAGGGGGGGGAAAAGAGCATGACTATCCATGCCTTGGTTCTCATTGATATGGGTGGTAAAAGAGAAGACTGTCATGCATTTGTTTTAACTGATCCATTTCTTAATTAACACATAAAGTAAAATTTGCCTAACATTTCCTCTTTCATTTGTTAGCTTTGACGTCAGTGCATCATAATCTATCAATACTTCTTACTGGACGATATGAACAAATTCTTACAAAGGGAAAGGCAAAGTAAAAGAAATCTTTTATTTCTTTCTTCTTTGCAATAGAACTATACTGTAATTTTTATACTTGTACCAAGAAGCTCAAAAACCCAAAAATTGACTCCAAGTTTTAGTGCTGGTATGGACATCAAAGGAAGGTGTAAAAAGATATATATATATATATATATATATATATATATATATATATATATAGTCATTGAGGTGAAGGAGGAAATATGTAGGGCATTGTGAGGTAGCTGCTAGGGCCAAAGGAGTAGGGACCAGAGCATATTGGTATTCATCTAGATACTATCTATGGCTAAAGGAAATATTCTTTATGGTATCATCCTTTTTGAACTAGTTATTACTTCTAGGATGCTTATATTAAGTTGTGTGCTCAGTAGTGTCACCATCCTCTAAATCAGTGGTTTCCAAACTTTTTTGGCCTACCGTCCCTTTTCCAGAAAAAAATATTACTTAGCCCCCTGGAAATTAATTTTTTTATTTTAATAACAATTAATAGGAAAGATAAATGCACCTGTGGCCATCACTGCTCCCCTGGATCATTGCAGCACCCACCAGGGGGCGGTGGTGCCCACTTTGGGAATCACTGCTCTAAATTATGGAACTCAAGGACAAAGGCTAAAGGAAATATTCTTTATGGTATCATCCTCTTTGAACTAGTTATTCCTTCTAGGATGCTTATATTTAGTTGTGTGCTAAGTAGTATCACCATCCTCTAAATTATGGAACTCAAGGACAAAGGCCCCTATCCCATTTATGGCTTTGGTTAGACTGTTAAAAACTCAAGGCAGCGAAGTTTTCAGAAAAAATAAAGTAGGTATTAGGTGTTGCTTTTTACCTGTTGGATGATTCTAGATTTAGCATTTGCATAGTACTTCTTGGATTTAGATTCATATTGGGTTTAAGATTTTCTAACCAGAACCCTTATTTTATAAAGAATGAACTGCAGAGAGAATAAGAAATGAATCCTTGATTATACAAGTTTGGATTTAAACTCTAGATCTCAATATAGATGAATGCCAGGTCCAGTCTTTCTCCATTCTCACATTCCCAATTGCTTATTAGAAATTCCAAATCCAATTTACCTCCCATAAGTATCACAAACTTAATATTTCCAAAGCCAACTCCATTCTTTTCCCTACAAATCTACCCTCTTCCAAATTAACTTACTGATGACATGGGAACCTCATCCATTCTTAGTCCATTAGAAAATAAATTCCTCAAAGGCTGGTACTATTTTGCCTTTGTAACTCCAGCTCTTAAGACAGTGCCTGGGGAACAACAGGTAATTATTAATGCTTCATAGCTAACTGATTTTTCTAGGTTCCAGGCTCCTTTTAATTGCTTTTAACAAATCTCTTCATAATAGTAAAATGGAAAATTTGGAGTTTCTTAGCTTTTCTAATTTGGCCAGATCTGTAATGCTCTCATTGTGAAACAACATGGCACATGCTTCAAGGAACTGTTGAGATAGATGGATAAATGATGGAACCATGTTTCCATCACAAGGAATGATGCTTATGGTGATCAGAGACTAGAATAAGCACAACAATCTGGTGCTTCCAAAGTGTGAGGCTAGTCCACAATTCTCCTACAATAGGCTTCTAGAAATCAAATTCCAAAGCACTGACTACTTGTTCTCCAGAGCTGCATGCCCTTGATGAAATTCCATAGAAAAGCACTACATTTAATGAGTGTAGCTAAGTACAAAATAATTTATCTGTTCCTCTTATTATTAAGTCAGTTTAAAGGACAGTTTGAGGAAACTTACTGCAGTCTAATTTAAATGGGTTTCTTTTTGGGGGAGGGGGACTTTGGGAGAAGGGTGAATAATAGTTAAAGTCAAATCAGGTGGATTTTTTTAAAAACCCTAAACTTCTGTGTATTAGCTCATAGATGGAAGAGTGGCAAGGGTGGGCAATGGGGGTCAAGTGACTTGCCCAGGGTCACACAGCTGGGAAGTGTCTGAGGCCGGATTTAAACCTAGGACCTCTCATCTCTAGGCCTGAATCTCAATCCACTGAGCTACCCAGCTGCCCTATGTGGTGAGTTTTTTAATGCCCCCATTTATCTAAGTAGATGGAAATTCTTTGTTACCTAAATTCATAATCTCTATTTTATTTTTTGTTTGTTTGTTTTGTTTTGTTTTTAAAGAGATTTTCTGAGCAATGGTTTGTTATCAGCCATACCTAGGTCCTGCCAGTTTTTATCCAAGCAATATTAATTGGGGCATTCAAGTGTGTTCTGATCACACAAACTCTGAGCAGTTCATTCCTTTGAAAAACCATATATTATGGTTTCACTCCTTTGTGTTTCTTTTATTTGCATGTGTTGGAGGCATCCCACCCACCTTGCCCTACAAGTGATCACAAGTCAACCCCTCCCTTCTAGTAGAACTTCAGATAAATATTAATTTCTTCTTAAATACCAAGGCAAGCTCCTTAAAGGAGCATAGAACTTCTAGTTTTGATGATATGCAAATACAAGCATAATTCATCATGTTCATGTCAGTTGTAGTAACTCTAAATGATTTTTTAATTATTCAGCATTAAAAAATTTTTAAAGCAGTGTATCATTTTTGGGGTAGGCTGATTTCTTACAGAAATTATTCTTTCTGAAACAAATAATTTCCATACAAGCAACTAAATAAGGATAACTAATCTGATCAGTCATGAGAGGATAGGAATGAGGGCTGAACCATTGGTAGAAGAAACTCCTGGATGATAACTCCCTTTAGCAATGCAGGTTTGGCTTCACACCAGCAACTTAGTCTTATAGAGAGGACCTAAGATTGCTCAGGGTCCTAGAGTCAGTAGTGTGTCACAGGACATTTAACCCCAAATCTTCTCTCTTTACCTTCTCAACTCTCTCCTTCTCCCTTCTCTGTCTCTCCATCTCTCTCTATGTCTGTATCTGTCTCTCTTTTTCTGCCTCCTACAATAAGCTGCCTCTTGATCAATTATTAGGCCACTAAAATACTGGATGGATTACTTTTTATAGGGCTGTTGGATCAGAAATCTTGAGCTAAAAGAAATAAAACACAACCCCCATGTCACAGATGAAAAAACTAAGGCTTAGATAGTTTAAACCATTTTGCCAAGGTCAGACAAGAAGCACCTGACAAAACCAACTTGAAAATTCTGGACCTCAGGCCAAGGTCAGAGCTCTTTCCCAAATACCAAGTTTTTTTATAGGATTTTTGTTCTCATTTACTGTATTTTATAGTCATGATAAAAATAAAATTTTATTAGAAACAGTATGAAAATTTTTAATATGGTGTTGTATACCCATTTCAGATATCAACTTAGCTCTCTCCTTTAGACCATAGTTCAACTATTCTGAAAGAAGGTCTTGTTTTTATTTTTGTTTTTAAATGTATCCCCCTCCTGTCCTTATGAAGAGGAGCCAGTTAACTAACAATTTATTTGTAAAAGAATTTGCTTTTATTTCTTATCTCAATTAATTCTTCTTATCTCCATTAATAGAGAAAAGGGAACATCTTCCACTCCTATAGCCAAATCATTCATATGAAATTTAGCTTATTATCTAGGCCTACATTTTCATCAATGTGGGGAACTCTGGGATGGAAACTCCCTCCACTGATGGAAATTAAAAATTTGTAATTTCTAGTCCTTAAAGAATTAATTACCTGATACCCTGAGAGAATTACCTGGTTCACAGAGCTAGAATGCTATGGATGCAAAACTTGAACTTAGCTCTTTGTGACTCAGAAATGGGCTCATTGTGACCTGTGCAACATACCAGCTATGTGGAGTGTGACAGTTCAGTCTTCTCATCCACTCAGCAGATCATTATCATTCTAAATAATTTTTTTGGTTAAGGCATATTCTGACAATTATCTCATTCAGTATTTTTCAGTCATATCTGACTCTTCATGACACCATTTGAGATTTTTTAGCAAAGGTTTTAGCAAAGATACACAACTGGTTTGCCATTTTCTGATCCAGTTCATTTTATATATGAGGAAACTGAAGCAAATAAGGTTAAAGGGACTTGCCCAGAGTCATACAGCTTCAAAGTGTCTGAGGCCAGATTTGAACCCAAGAAGCTGAGTCTTCCTGACTTGAGATCCTGCTATCTGCCCCTGAACCACCTAGCAATTCTTGACAATGACTTTACTTATATATAATTGTTGTACCTCTCTTAATATCAAGCACAGATTTTCATTTGGTGCTTTACACTTGGTAAAAGCTTAATGAATGGGGAATGACTGGATGAATGAATTATCCATGGTCAAATACTGAGTAATTATATGCAACATGATTAGAATTCAAGTCTTTCTGGATCTAAAGTTTACATCCAATGTCAGGCATCTCTTAGATCTAAACAAAACAAATCAAAAAGCAAAACAAATTAAAAACAGCAACAGCAACAACAAAATCCAGTCAAGAATGAAGCACCATGAGTTAGACATCTTTGTCCCTATGGATTTTCAAACTCTATCAGTGGACAATATTATTAAGCAATACAAATTATTTTTCTTTCTTTTTCAGTATGCCTTCAGTATTAGATATACCCAATTGTCCTTAACAGGTCCATCTCTGAATTCCTCTGCACATTTTACTCTGAAAATTAAATCCAACTTTCTCCCTTTTAGTCACACATCAATGATGTGTTTCTTTCAGGCACAACTACTCTATTTCACTATAGATAGGATTCAATAGTGAAAAAATGTTTCCCTGAGGAAAGAACAGGGCACACATGTGACAAAAATGAAATACTGATGTTTTAGAGTGGAAAGCAACTAAAATTCAGGTTCATTATTATTCTACACTGTTTGTGTCATCAGAACTTTCAGAGCTTAATGCTAGTACACATGAGCAGCTAGTAATATAACTAGTACTTTTGTACTAGATTTAACATTTTGTCCTAATAACAATGTCTTTTCTTTTCTTTGGTGGGAGGAAGGAAAGGGTAGTATACAAACTGAGCTTTGCATGTTTTGATTTCAACATTCAAAATTCAAGCACTTTCAGGAGCAAAATCAACATGTTATGTTTTGGAAATTGCCCAATTTGCTGGGTGACACAATAATAAACAGATACTTTGATCTAGAATCTTACAAACAATGTTTTAGGTTCCTTGTTGGAAAGAACCATATCTACTCTTTATTTTGCTTCTTCTCACAGAATCTGGTGCAGTGTAATTTATGAGGTAAGTATACACAAAATGATTAGTTGAGCTGAATGAGTACAGTGGCTTTACATAACAAATGCTTAAAGATTCAGCAGACTGAAGAAAATCAGCAATGTAGATGCTATCATACCGAAAGGAGAATTTCAGCATTCTCTTTGGGTTAGAGGAAAACCTATCCTTCTAGCATTTGTCAACACCCCTAATAATGGTAATGTTGAATGAAACTCGTTAAGAGGTTGAACAGATATAATGGCAATAGAATTTTAGAAGTATATGATTAATTTCACTAATCTAGTAAATCAGTTCTTTTTAATTTTTTTTAAAATTTAATTTAAATTTTATTATTAAGCAAAGCTCTTCCACGTTGGTCACTGTTGTAAGAGAACACTCAGACAAAACCAAAAGCCCAAAAGAAAACCATAAATATGCTGATGGGAAAGATAGAGTACCTTGATCTATATCTATCTGACTCCAAAAGTTCTTTCTCTGGAGGTGGATAGCATTCCCCATCATAAGTCTTTCAGTATTGTCCAAGATTATTGCATTGTTGACAGTAGTCGTTTTCCCAGTTGGTTATCAAAAAATATTGCTGTTTCTATGTACAATATGCTCCCAGTTCTGCTTATTTTGCTTTGCATCAGTTCATGCTGATTTTTCCAGCTTTTTCTGAAATCATCTTACTTATTTCTTATAGCCCATTACCAACATGTACCACAATTTATCCAGCCATTCTCCAATTGATAGATATCCCTTCAATTTTTAGTTACTCAAAAACATTTTTGTCCAAGTAGATCCTTTCCCCTTTTTTATTATCTCTTTGGAATTGTAACAATAAAGGGAGCCAATAACCAATGTTTCAAAGAAGGGGGAGAGAGAGCGCGTCTATGTGGTGAGTCTCTCTTCTAGCTCTCCCCTGAGGCTGAATATACACTGGGAGACTTTAAGGGGATGTCACCCCGAAACTGAGTGACCTGGATGATCGTGCCGCCCCTCAGGAGTGAGGGGCGAGGCTTCCCTATCAGACAAGGTATGTGGCACCCAATCTGATTCTGAATAAGGACAAACCTCCCCCCATCAGTTAAAATTCACAGCAGGTGGTCCAACTTCAAGATGGAGGCAGCCAGACCAAGCTGTGGTTCCCCTCTCCCTTGTTGTCTCTCAGGCACACTGGAATGTTATCTGACTGATGAATGGCTTTTATTATTCGCAATTTAGGGATTGGGGAAAGTGATGAAGGACAGAGGGAATTTGGGGTGCCCTCTTCGCTATTACTATGGGGTCCTTCACTTGGGTGGGATCCCTAGTGGTTCCCTCACTTAAGCGTCTCCCCTAGCTCCTTCTACTTCTGTTTTTCTATTTCTATCCTTTTCTATAAATGCAAGGTTTGACTGAAAAAGGGTCTCTCAGCAAGGTTGGGTAATGGATGAAGGAGACTAAGAAATTGCTCCCAAAATGGAGTCCAAAAACTTATCTAATTCTATGGTTGAAGTCTTGATGGGTGAGATGGGAAGGAATGGCTTTGATCAGGGAATCAGGGTTTCAATTTCCACTAGAAGATCCTTAGGAAGCCCTCTGGACTGGATCTGAGCTGGGATGTCCCCCTCTTCTCTCCTCCCAGTCCTCTGCCCAAAGGTCTCTCCTCTCCTTTCTCTGAGAAATTCCTAGAATTCTCTCTCTGGTCTCAACTGTCAGCAACTGTCAGCAACTGTCTCTGACTCCTTTTGTCCCACCCCCCTTGCACAAGTCCCATCCTTACAGAATACAGATCCTGTAATACAGTGATTCCCAAAGTGGGCACCACCTCCCCCTGGTGGGTGCTGTAGTGATCCAGGGTGGCGGTGATGGCCACACTTTTTCTGTATTACATTCTATTCTGAGTTCAATAAATAGTTTCATAATTTCCAGGGGGTGCTAAGTAATATTTTTTCTGGAAAGGGGGTGGTAGGCCAAAAAAGTTTGGGAACCACTGCTGTAGTAGTATTACAGGATCACAGCTTTACAATCTTTGGGGCATATTCCAAATTGCCCTCCAAAATGTTTGGATCAGTTCATAATTCTACCAACCATGCATTACTGTCCCAATTTTTCCATATCCCCTCCAACATTTGTCACTTTCCTTTATTGTCATATTGTCTAATCAGATAGGTATGAAGTGGTACTTCAGCATTATTTTAACTTGCATTTCTCTAATCAAGAGTGATTCAGAACATTTTTTCATATGATTATTGATAGCTTTGATTTTCTTCATCTGAAAATTGTTTATATCATTTGATGATTTATCAATTGGGAAATGGTTTATATTCTTATACATGTACAAGTCAATTCTTTTATTTCTTAAAACATACACTTTTTTCTTCTTCAAACTACAAGCTATTACTCAGCTACAGGTACTATGGATTAAGGAGATGTGAAATATAAAATTGTCAGGGGCAACATGCAATGCATAAATCTTAGACTGTGAGTTTTGAAAAGAGGGAAGTTTCATTCATCTAACCTTCTTAGACAATTGTATCTCTAAATGTATGCTTAGATAACTTTTGGTCTAAATCCTACCTATCCATTTGGGTATATGGGTTATTCCAGGAGGACTAGCACCTCTCACGTGAAGGTTTGTTGAGCCCTTTTTTGGGACTGCTCATCAATCTTTGTTGTACACCTTCACTCAACTCTCACCACGGCTTCAAGAAGCCATAGTATGCACCATGCACAATGACAAGAAGCCAGCACACAGACAGACTTCACAACTATTGGTAGGTTAAGGAGATATCTACTTCAAGCACAGGAAGAACTTCTCCACTGGAATAGGATCAGAAAAATTTCTTCCAATGGCCTTGAAGGTGGCTGAAGCAGGTCCTGTGGAGTCCTGAGAGCTTGGTCACCTATCAATGATGGCAAAGACATCCACTGCAACTAGGGCTATTATTGGTCACTCAGACTTTTGTCTTGCCACTAGATTTGGATGATTCTAGAAGAGAAAGTGAGGATGATGACTTTGTACAACTCTTCCTCATTTAAATTAAATTTATACACAAGTCAAGAAATCATCCTGTAAAGTCATTGGTCTCCTTTAAAAATGAAGGACAAACACCATTTATTTATCAACACCTGGTACTGCTGTAAAGGTATGTTTTACTTTTTGGTCATGCCCATAAATGGCATTTATAAGAGAGTATGGCATATAATTTTTACTTAAAAGTAGTGAGGTGCAGCTACATGGAGCAGTGGATCGAATACTGACCTTAGAGTCAGTAAGATGAATTCAAATGTGGCCTCAGATCCTTACTAGTTGTGTAACCCTGGGCAAATCCCATAGTCACTAGCCAGCATATACTCATTATTCTTTCAAGATTATGAAGACCTGCCAACCTTCCTCCATGCTACCATCTTTTGAGTGTGCAGAGTCACTATTACATCACAATGCAGCATTAGAGAAGGATGATAGTGGAGGATTTGGCTCATATGCTTAATAAATATTCGTGATTTTACTGTTGATCATGGTTTTTGTTGAGTCATCCACAAAGTCTTGCACAATGTCAAGCAAAGGATCCGTGGTATGGTCCTCTTTAGCTATGTAACTAGTAAATCTAGCTGTCTATAAAGAGACAAAACTGGCAAATTTACTCCCTTAATCCAAATGCTGCCTAATGTCCCATGTTTTTATTTATTCTTCCTGAGTTCACCTAATATTGACATTTTTCATTACTTTTGGAACAACTTCAAATTTCTCATATCTGCTTTTTGAAGATAACTATCTACTTTCTGAACCCCATATAACTTCTAGGACAAAAGGACCATTTAGGCCTAGAAGGTAAAATCCTGAAGTATGAGGACTTCTATATGAAGGACTAGCATATATATTTTAATGAAGAACTTCTCTACTTTCAAAAAATTGAAATAATGCTTCCTCCAAGAAGATATTCCAAAGAATTCTAGGTAGTTAAAAAAAGATATAACAACAACAAAAAAACCAACCCTCATATATATATATGTGTGTGTATGTGTGTATGTATAAATAAATAAATAAATATATATATATATATATACATATATATATATACCACATAGCACTTTTTTGCAATTTAAAAATGCTTTTAAACAAGTTTGTTATAGCTATTTCTGCTTTTGTATTGTCCTTCTACTCCAACATAGCATAAACTATATACTATGCATTTCTTTCAGTACCTAATAGTGTTCTCTAAATAGAAGTCACTTAGATTTGTGGCATTTTTTAATTAATGAATATTTCATGAGGTAGGAGATGAAGGGACAGGAGGAGAAGGAAACTGAGTAAATTATAGGAAGAATCTCTAAACATAACTAATCTATGGCATGGGCAAGCATAATAATGAGAGTCATGGGGAAGAATGATTGTGATGAGTTCTTGCTCTCTGAAGCTTTTATTTTATTTTAATTTATTTTTTAAACCTTTACCTTCTGTCTTAAAATCAATACTACCTATCTCTAGAGCCTTTAAAGAAAAAGTAGGAATGCAGCTTCCTGGAATAGTTTGAATATTTTTATTAATAGGAAGGTGACTTTACAGTGATTCTATTCTAGACATTTAATAAATAAATGTATGAGCATCTATTTAGTGCCTACTGGTGCCAAGTATCATATCACATATTAGGGATACAAAGCAAAAAAATTAGACATTTCCTATTGTCAAACAGTTTATATTCTAGTAGGGGATATAACATATACTCATATAAAATAAAATAAATATAAGGTAATTTGGAGGGAAGGAGGTACTAGTAACTGGGAACATCAGAAAAGACCTCAGGTAGGAAGCAGGACTTGAGGTTTGGAGAGCATGAGATGAGGAGGATGTTTTTTCCAGGGATGTGGTCTAATGTGGGCAAATTTATGGAAGTAGGAGTTGGAATGTCATACTTAGCAAGTCACACCCATAATTTCATCAGTTTCTTCACCTGTAAAATGAGCTGGAGAAGGAGATGGTAAATTATGCCAAGAAAACTTCAAATGGGGTCACAAAGAATCAGACGTAACTAAAACTACTAAACAACAAAAACGTGCGAGGAACAGAAAGAAAACCAGATAATAATGTTTAACTCTAGAAGAGTAGATTGTAATTAGTTTATGCAGGGTTTTAAATACCAATCAGAATAAATTTGTATTTGATCTTAGAAATCATAGGGAAGTTATGGATATTTCTATTATTCTAACTATTAGGAAGACTGAGGCTAATGATTCTCTTGGGTTTGGAAATCAATATGGTGAGTTACTGAGAGTGAGGGACCACCAAGTTGCCAGAATATGCCTCTTAAGTATAGACAAATTAACCCAACTTAGAAACATAGCAGGTGGAAGCTTCCATATTGGGGTTCAGGGCCATGAATAATCTTCACATATCAATCTGAACAAAATAGGGATATCTAGGCTTTTGAAAAAAAGTCATGAGGACCCACTGGTGTTTATTTATCAGAGGAATGATATGACCAGACTTGTACTTTTTGGCATTATATTTGTATACTATCAAATAACTATTAATAGATTTTTTTTATGTCATGAGCAGGAATCTTTGAAATTAATATATCTTATTGATAGATTGTTTCATATGACTTTTCCCATATGTGTTTCTTTAACTCCTCCAAAAATATTGTACATAACAATTTTAAAAGAAAAAAGAAAGGAGAAAAAATCAGCAAAACTAGTCAATACACTAGGGGGAAAATCTGAAAGTGCATAGGATGTTCCACACCTGCAGTTGCCATAGCTTTTGCAATGAAGTAGAGAGAAGATGTCTTTCTCATCTTTTTTTTTTTTTTTGGTGGGGGTACAGGCTTGTCTTGGTTTTTTTTTTTTGGTAATTTTGCAACATTCATTTTCAATTCTTCTGTGGTTGCAATTCTTTCCATTTTTTAAAAATTATTGTTCTTGTATATAACTCTTTTCTTGACTTTTGCTTAATATTTTCCAGTTTAAGGAAATCTTAACATGCTTTTCTGTCTTCATTAAATTCATTGTTTCTTATAGTATATTTCTCTTCCAATACATTCATGTACCATAATTTGTTTAATCATCAGATATTTTTACATTAAAAAGAACACTCTAGTATTATATTTTGTAGGATAATGAGTAAAATGAGTACTTTTCATGAAGATCTAAGCATACAATTTTTCACTTTATTTCATTTATGAGTTTTTTCTTGTATGTGTGGGAGGAAGGGAAGGAAAGAAGTTGGATCACAAAATGTCAGAAACAATTGTTGAAATTGTTTCAACATGTAATTGAAAAAAAAGAATATACCTGGAAAAAAAGATTTTTCTAAATCTAATAAGATAATCCTCTATTCATTTTATATTTTCAGTTTTGTTGATATATAGCTGGATACAGTAGACTCTAATAATTCTTTTTGTTTTGTAGTTTTACATATAATTTCAGGTTGTAAATTTGCTATTCTGTTTATTTGATGTAAGCTAGAAATGCATGAATTTCACTAATTTTGTTTTATTTATTTTATCTTTTTTGTTTCTAATTTTCAGTATCCCCCATTTTATGTTTATTTGCACTTTGTTAGCTTTTTGATGAAAAATGGGTTTTCAATTCATTAATCTTCTCTGTTTTGATTTAGCTCTGAGGAGTATTTTAAACTGTATTCCAGAAATTTTATATATTTCATCACTATCATTGTTTTTCATGTAATGATTAAATTTTTTTATCATTTGTTTTTTTATTTAATTAATTTTTGACACTTTCCTTTCAGATTGTCCTAATGTCAGAATATTTGTATTCATGATACGCTGCTTACTTCTTCCACTTCTAAGGGGAGACTTGTTACCTCAGATTCATTTTTTTCTTCTGTGCTGCTAATGATTTTTTGGTACAAGTGAACATATGTGATTTGTTTCCTTCTAACTTCTTGTCTCAAAATTCTGATTTCTTGCTTCGAAACGTTCTGGAAAACTTGACTTTAGTTCTATATATCTTCAGCAATCCATGAAGTTTATATTTTTTTAAGATATTGGTTTAATTTTCTTTAACGGTCAATATTTATTTAGAGATCTATCTCTAGAGTTGCAACAAGATTCTGTGGGAAGGGCAGAAGTCATATCTGCTGGCAGAGACTGCAACAGGTGAAAATTCTTGAGTGTTTTTTAAAACACAGGCCTTAATTTCTGTACTCTGCTAGAATATGGAGGCTTTTGTGGGAGGAATGGTGAATGAATAACTTAACAATTTGTGTCTTCCATTGTTAATTCATTAAGTTCTTATTGGAATTCTTCATTTCTTCTCCTTTGGTAATAGCTATAATTGTTCTATCTCTGTAAGGTACTTCTCTTTGGGCAAAAGAGGTATTAAGAATTAGTAGAGGGAGCAAGTAGGTAGCTCAGAGGATAGATAGCCAAGAGGATGGGAGGTACTGGGTTCAAATTTGGCCTAAGAAACTTTCTAGCTATGTGACCTTGGATGTCACTTAGACCCAATTGCTTAGACTTTCCTACTTTTCTGCCTTGGAACCAATACTAAGTATTAATTCTCATTTGGAAGTTAAGAGTTTAAAAAATAAATATTAAAAAAAGTCTAATTCTCCATATTGTTGGTCACAGGACACAGAAACTCCATTTTATTCTTTGATATATGGAAAGTAGAATTATAAGGATAATAATCTTAAAAAACAAAATATTCAAAACTGCTAACAAAAGGAAATAGTGTTATGGATCACCTCTAAGCAGATTAAAAAAAAGTAGATAAGTATCCATTTTGGGGAGTATATTTGTGCATTTTCATTAGAATATCAATGTGTCTAGTTTTCTGGAAATTCACATCAGTTAAAATAGAACAATAAAAAACATACTGTAATATCTTTCAGAGGGAAAACTATGCAGATTTCCTATTGCTCTTTCCTTCTCTTTCCTACAACAGGCTGAAGAATATATTGCCTCTTTTACTGATACAAAGACTTCACAGAATTAATAGGTGCTGGCTAAATTGAACCTATGCCTCGAGCTTAAATTGAACCTCATAGTTAGCAGAAGGAAAGAAAATTATTTCAATTAAATTACAGAATGAGATTGTTTGAATGTTCTCACCAGGCTTAATAAAAATGCTGGATTCCTCATATAATAAGTAACACATTTATAGAAAAAAAAAGCCTGCAAAAAAGCATTTGATGCCCCATATACTCAAATGACAGCTGACTCCTTATACTTTATTTTTTCACATATCTTCAGTTTTAACATTTGCTAATGCCCTCAAAAGCTAAACATAGAAAGGGCCTTTCTGAGGAGGAACATATCAACAAGAGACTATTGGCTATAAACCAGTTATAAGTGCTTTTTATAGTTTTTTATACTTTTCCCCTGAGTTGAATGAAGCAATTAAACTGCTTTTATTTGAATAATATTCTGCTTGAGTTGCAGGATATAGTAAGAAAAACAAACAAACAAGGGAGAGTGGGTGTTTTCTGTATAAGGTTTTACAACATACTCAGACTAATTATGATAATAAAAATGGGAAAGGTAGTTTGCTATACTTAATCCAAAAAAAGTATATCAAGATGAAAATGTTATATTATCCAGAGACTCTTAAAGGAAGTTTCTGAAATATAAGAATGCCTATGCAATTAACCATACAACTTTTAGAACAAATTATTTAATTTGACTTCTAATGAAAACATGTTAATGAAGCAATTTTACCTATGAAAATAAGGCATTCTTGATTTTGACTTTAATATATTATGGTGTTGCTGTAAATATAGACAGAATAAAAAATGTGAGAAAAGTAAGGATCATTTTTTGAAATATTCTTATATATACAAAAGAGTGTCATTATCTGAAAATTTTAAAATCTGAGATCAGGAAAGAAGGAAGGGTGGAAGGAAGGAAAGAAGGAAGGAAGGAAGGAAAGAAAGAAGGAAGGAAGGAAGGAAGGAAGGAAGGAAGGAAGGAAGGAAGGAAGGAAGGAAGGAAGGAA
>NC_058130.1:105728679-105958942 GCF_016433145.1 Gracilinanus agilis
AAGGAAGGAAGGAAGGAAAGAAGGAAGGAAGGAAGGAAAAAGAAGGAAGAAAGGAAGGAAGGAAGGAAGGACTATAACTTCAAAAGCAAAAGGAATAAGCATTTGTATAACCTCATATGAATGTCAGGCAGTGTTCTAGGCACTTATTATAAATATTATCTCATTTGATTCTCACAACAACTCTGCAAAGAAGGTGCTATTATTATCCCTCTTTTATAGTTAGGAAACTGAGGGAGATAAGGTTAAGTGATTTGTCCAAAATTACATAATTTGTACCAATCTGAGGCCAAATTTAAACGCAGCTCTTTCTTACTCCAGTCCCAGTGTTCTATGCAAAGGTCCATCAACTACCTTAGCAAGAACTCTCAATAGTATGTTTCTTCCTAGTCTCCCAAAGTTATCATGGAAACTATATAATAACCTTTTGTGGTTTTTTAAAGTTATATAGCTCATGATTTATAATAAACTCTTTACCCATATATGGCACTCTTCTCACTTCTGATCTTTATTTTGCACCAGTGGCTGTGAAATGCTGGAGCTTATGCCAGACTTGCCTATTGGCTTCAATGATCACTGGGAGAAAAATCAGTGAGATACTCAAGCCAACTTACTCATCCAGGGAAGAAGAGGTAATTCTGAGCATTAATAGAAAAAGGAAATCATGGAGCAAATAAAAAAGGAGCCAGGAAAAAAAATTCAGAAATATAGCAATGATAATCTAGAGTGGATAATATCTGAATTAAAGATGGTATGCTTCTAACTCCCTGATCTTCAAACAGTTAAGTGGTTGATTTAGTTTTGTAATATGTCTTGAATCAACTTTGTCTCTGTTCACACTGCTGCAATGTTTGCTTATGTCAAAATATGTTCAACTACTTTCTGCCATGCCAATCAATCTACCCAAAATTATTTCATGGAGCAACAAAAAATAATAATAAAATTCATTTGGAAGAACCAAAGGCTTAGTATATCAAGGGAATTAGAAAAAATATAAAGGGAGGTGGGTTAACTATATTGGATCCCAAACTTTATAATAAATTATAATCATCAAAGTCTGATATTGGCAAAGAAATAGAACAGAGGACTAATGGAATAGGTTAGGCACTCATCATGCAGTGGTAAATAACCATAGTAACTTAGTGTTTGATAAACCCAAAGATACAAATTTTTGGAAGAAGAACTAACAATTTGATGAAAACTGTTGGGGAATTGGAAAATAGTATGTCAAAAGCTGGGCATATACCAACATTTCATTCCATAGACCAAGGTAAAGTCAAGATGGCTACCTAGTTTAGAAATAAAGGGAGATACCATAAACAAATTAGGGGAGCAAAAATAGTTTTACAGTCAGACACATGGATAAGGGAAGAATTTAAGTCCAAATAAAACAGAGAACATTGTAAAATATACAATAGAAAACTTTGACATTAAATTAAAAGGTTGTTTGCACAAGCTCAATGCAACCAAAATTAAAATACAAACATTCAACTGGGTGAAATTATAACAAGTGTCTCTGACAAAGGCCTCATTTCTCAAGTATATGGAAAATTGCAGTCAAATTTATAAGAATACAGAGTTTTCTTCAACTGACAAGTGGTCAAAGGATATGAGCAGAAAAATTTCTGATGAAGAAATTAAAACTATCTTTAATTATATGAAAAAATGCTCCAAATCACTATTAGTTAGAAAAGTGTGAATGAAAATAATTCTGAGGTACCTCTTCATACCTCTCAGACTGGCTAAAAGGAAAAAAGTTAAATGTTGAATGGATTTGAAAAAATGGGGCACTAATACATTATTGGTGAAAGTATGAACTAATACAACCATTCAGGAGAGAAATTTGGGACCACGCCCAAGGGACCATGAAATTGTACATATCCTTTGACCCAGCAATTCCATTACTAGCTCTGTATCCTAAAGAGATCAAAGATGGGGGGAAAGAACTACTTGTACAAAAATATAGTTGTTTTTTGGTGGCAAAAAACTGAAAACTTAAGGGATGTCCATCAAATGGGTGATGACTGAACAATTGTGCTATATTCTTGTATTGGAAGATTATTGTGCCATAAAAAATGACAAACAAGATGATCACAAAAAATCCTAGAAAGACTTATATGAAGTGATTATTGAGAGGAGCAGAACCAGGAGAACACTGTACATAGTACCAACAATACTGTATGAAGGAGACAGCTGGGGGTATCAGTGGATAAAAAGCCAGGCTTGGAGATGGGAAGTCCTTGGTTCAAATTTGGCCTCAGATACTTCCTAGCTGTGTGACCCTGGACAAATAATTTGACTCCTATTACCTAGTTATTACTGCTCTTTTAAATTAGAACCAACAGTTAGTAATGAGTCTAAGACAGAAGGTAAGAGTTTAAAAAAACTAGTGTATAATGGTCAGCTTTGAATAACTTACTATCATCAACAAGACGAGGATCCAGCATAATTGCAAAGGACTCATGATGAAAATAGATATCCACTGTATTAGAAAGAACAGCCAGAGTCTGAATGAAAATTAAAGCATGCAATTCTTCATTTTATTTCCTCTGTGAATTTTTCTTTAGTGCAAGCAGTATATGTCTTGTTTCACAACATGACGAACATGGAAATATGTTTGTATGATAACATATATACAATTTATATCATATTATCTACCTTTTTGGGAAATGGGAGGCCTAGGAGGGAGGGAGTGAAGGAGAGAATGTGGATTTCAAAATGTTAGAAAATTATTAATAAAAACTATATTGATGTAAAATCTGGAAAAAATTCAAAATAATTTTAAAGGACACTAGACTTTGTCCTTTAACCTTAATAAGTTGGTTTTCAGGTGATTAAGACTAATAGTACATTAAAGAAATAGAGGACAACAATAATCTAACACAAACAATAAAATCTGAGGGGAAAAATTTAATGACTACCTGGAATTTGTGGTTATTTGCTCAGAAAATCTTTTTTACAGAGAAAAACTTTGATATTTTCCCAAGCATGACAAAAATAGATTTGAGAGAAGAGTCAGTTGTTGGAGAAAGAATAGAATAGTTGAAAGAGAAAAGCAGAGCAAGAGAACAGAGAATCTAAAAGATAGTGAACAGAGGACTTAATTCATCAGCTAAAAACGTGGAATACTGTTGAAATCATTCACCATATGCTCTTATAATTTCCCCTGAGAAAAAAAACTGATATAAAAAAATGGGAGAATTTCATTAAACAGGGCCTGCCATTTTTTTTCTCATTCCTATATAATCATCCATTGAGATCCTCTTTTCTAGCTAAGAAATCATAGATGAACAGATCTGCTCTTTTAGTCACAAATGAGAGGGCCACTAGTAGTTTCAATACTTTGGTTCCTGGGTCACTGGGAGTAAAGTCATCGGACCTACTCCTGTCATTCATTCACGTGGTCCCAGTCTACCTAAATTAATCAGGGACAATAAAATAAGGCCGTGAGTTGATCTCTGTCTTTGGATGAGAAATGTTCTTGTTGTGTTTGCCTCTGACTGCCCAGAGCCTGAAACCTGTCTTCTGAACCCTAAGGACTGTATTTCCCTCAGATAGCCTTTTCTGAACATTCTAGAACAAACTACTCTTGTCACTTGAACCTGACTTATCTGGTTGACCATTCCAGCCATAAATAACTCTATTGATCCTTGAATTCTTGATTATTTGATGATGTACTTGGTCTTTGAAACCTCTCTTCTAATTCTAGAATTTTACCTAATAGCCATTCAGACTCTATTAGCTGTGAGACCTCACCTGCCTTAACTGACAACTGGTTCTAGTCTTCAGTAGCCAGTGCTACCTCTGTGTAAATGTGACAGCAAAGGTCATGTTTCCAAAGGCAGGCATTCCCAAATATTTTGACATTTCTGAAGTAAACAACTTGTGATACTGGGGCCCTCAGATGGCAGAAAAAAGAAATGGTTGGTGGTTATTTTTTGTGGTTTGTACTGAGACATGCTTTTTCTTTTCTCTTAGCTTTAATAACTGCCACAACAACATAATATTAGCTCACATTTTTTCAGGCCTCTCAGATTTACGTGGTGCCTCCAAATATTCTGGTCAAATTATTTGATCAACTATTGATCAAACTATTAATTTCTTGTCAAATTTGCCTGTTTATATCCTTTGACAATTTATCAATTGGGAAAATGCTTTGTATTCTTATATAAATTTTATTTAGTTCTTTATATATTTGAGAAATGAGGCATTTACCAAATTGTGGCAAAAATTTTTCCCCAATTTCTGGTATTCCTTCTAATCTTGGTTGCATCTGTTTTGTTTTTGCTCTCTGTCTCTTGCTTGGTCATAAATTCTTCTCTTAATCATAAATCTAACAAGTAAAATATTCTATGCTGCCCTCATTTGTTTATGATACAATCCTTTATGTTTAAGTCTTGTACCCATTTTGCCCTTATCTTGATATATGCTATGAGAAGTTGTTCTATATTTAATTTCTTAGGCAGGCATAATTTTAAGATATCAAGTTAATCATATCTGATAGTGGAGAGAATCCATATGGTTCCAGGCTGAGTTGAGAATTCCATTATAGCTAAAAAGTTCAGCACTTTAACAAATAGATCTCTTTTTAACAAAATATACATCCAATCAAATTAACACAAATTTATATCACATGACACAATTTATGGTATAGTGTAACAAGGAATAAACCAAAGTATTAAGCTCCTAATGCGAACCATTATCTGTTATTCTTAGTTATTCTTAATATATATATGTGTATACATATATATACATAAACACACATCTAACACATTCCTACTGATTCAGTATTCTCTTTCTTTGCCAGTACCAAATTGTTTTGATGATTGCCTCTTTATAATATAGTTTGAAATCTAGAAGTGCTTGGCCACCTTCCTTCACAATTTTTTCATTGATTCCCTTGATATTCTTGACTTTTTGTTTTTTCCCAATGAATTTTGTTATATTTTTCTAACTATAAAATACAGATATTTCTTCTACATTGCAACTTGAAGTTTCAGTAAATCACAAGATGGCATAAGAAATTAAATGGGAATTTGGGGAGGGGAGTTTTGTGGAAGCTGCAGGCAACACACGAATGCCAATAGACAACACTGAAAAAGTTTATGCATAAAATATATGTATCATATTGTATAATATATTATGTTTTTACTTTTTAATTCTTATACATATGCACAATTTCTTTTATAAAGTTAAAATAAGTAAAAAAGTTTAAGTTTAAGAAAAGAACAGTGGATAATACACAAGGCTAGAAATGTAGAGATATCTTTAAAATATTAAAAACTAATAAGTCCATATAGGGTATTATAAACATCCAATAAAACAAAAAGAAAAACATCTGATTTCTCTGGTATGAACAGAGAGCCAAAAACTTTTATGGATTTTCCAGAATTTAGGGGTATACCCCTAACTCCTGCAGTATGGAAGAGGTACCTGTAATTCTTTGGTATGGCGTGGAATAAGTAATCCTAAATTTAGGTAGGATTGTCATTTTAATTATGTTCACTCAGCCTACCCATGAGCAATTAACATTTCTCCAATAGTTTAAATGTCTTTATTTGTGTGAAAAGTGTTTTATAAATGTGTTCATATAAGATAGACTCCCAAATATTCTATATTGTATGACATTTATTTTTAAATGTTATTTCTCTGGGCTTTGTCGATAGTATATATAAATGTTGATGATTTGTGTCAGTTTATTTTGTATCTTGCAACTTGGCTGAAGTTATTCATTGCTCCAACTAGTTTTTAATTGATTTTCTATGGTTCTCTAAATATGCCATCATATCTACAAAGATAATTTTTTTCCTCATTGTCTATTTGTATTCCTTTAATTTCCTTTTCTTGTCTTATTGCTATTGCTAGTATTTCTAGTGCAATATAAAAGAGTTCAAGTTTCCACTCATTACATATAATACTTGCTTTTGGTTTTAGACAAATATTTTCATTTTAGGAAAGGCTTGATTTAGTCTGCTTTTTAAATTTTTTTTAAAAACAGAAATGAGTATTATCTTTTGCCAAAGCATCTTTCTACTTCTATTAATAGAATCATATGATTTTGGGTATTTTTGTTATTGAAATGGTCAATTATGGTGATTGTTTTCCTTGGATCAATCCTGCATTTCTGATATAAATTTTATCTATTCATAATATATGATCTTTAAGATATATTGCTATAATCTCCTTGCTAATATGTTATTTAAACATTTTCCTCAATATTTATTAAATAAATTATTCTATAGTTTCTTTCCTGGTTTTGTTCTCCCTGATTTAGGCATATTGATGTCCTAATTTAATAAATTTTATAAAGACTATTTATTTAAATGTCTTTTCTGACACTGTAAGCACCCTAGTGCGGGCCTTCAGCACCTCATTCCTGGAATATTACGATAGCCTATTGGTTGGTCTCTCCTCCACAAGTTTATTCCCACTTCAATCTTTTTCTCCACTCAGTTGTCAAACTGACCTTCCTAAAAAGCAAGTTTCACTAAGTCACTTATTTATTTGGTAATTTACAGTGAATTCTTATTGTCTCCTGAATCAAATATGATACCCTCCTTTTAGTGTTCAATGCACTTTAAAACCTGATCCCTTCCTGCCTTTTAATTCTTTTTACACTTTATTTCCCTCCAAGTGCTCTATGATCCAGTGATGCTGGCTCCCTTGCTAATCCTCACATATAACATTCCATCTCCTGACTCCATACTTTTTCAATAGCTGTCTTCCTTTCCTGGAATGCATCACCCCTTCCTTGGATTCCTTTACATCTCAGTTAAAATTTCCCTTTCTTTAAGAAGCCTTTCCAGTCCCTAACATTAGCACTTTCTCTCTGAGAATAACTCTAATTCATCTTGTATATATCTTGTTTGCTCCAAGTTGTTTGCGATGCTGTTCCCTCATTAGACCATGAATTCCTTGAGAAAAGGGACTGTCTTTTGCCTTTCTTTGTAATCCCAATGCTTAGCACAACACTACCCACATAAACTATTCTTAATAATTCTGGTATACTAAGTTGGGTCAGCCTGAGATCCTGCAAAATTCTACTTACAAATTTCTGGTGTCCTGGAAAGTGTTTTACTTGAATGCAGGGGAAAAAATACAGGTTCTAGTTCCACTTCTAATCTCTGCAATCTATATGTCAAGGGCACCCCACTATACTCCTGTAAGTTCTTGTTTCCAACTCTGAGATGATACTGATGACTGTGGTATCTACTTCACTGGGTCCTTGTGAGAACCAAAACATTGAGAGAAGGCCATCCATCTTGCTTTAAAGAGCAACATTATGTATTGCCTGGTTATTTCCTCTAGTGATATGCAAGAAAGCCCTTGCAATGATGAGGGCTGTGCAAGACAGTGCATAAAGTAACTCTGTAAAATGTTTTGCAAAAATAAAATCACGGATATGATTACTACCTATTGATGTATATTTGTATATTTAAATGATTCTGTTGGAGGGTTGTTGATTCAGACCTGTGATTTCTTTGGTGTGGGGAACACATAGTATGGAAACCTCTTTCACCTAGGTAGGTCGTCAAGGTCTCTATAATTTATGATCAGTTGCCTAGAGCATTGAGAGATAAAATGATTTGCCCATGGTCACACAGGTAGTATGAGTCAGAGCCAACAGAACCCAGGTAATAGAACCTGACTCCAAACCTGGCCGTCATCCATGAAGACATGTTTGCCCAGAGCAATATTCACTTTCCAAAAATTGAGTGCCAGGCACATTTCTGTGTTGAACACATTATAAATAGGCTTGTAAGCTTAAAAGTAAGAATTATGGGATCTTCTAAACATTGCTACCCCAAATATAAAGAACAATAAAAAATATGAGGTAGGGAAGGAACTGAACATATGACATGGTTTATGAATTTTCCAATGCTACTCACATAGCTAGTTCTATGAAGAAGCAGAGATGACCACCAGCCACAAGATGTGACTGCCCAAGTTGCAAAACTTTAACTCAAATAATTATCTCACCTGATGCATGCTGTGTTATTTTCTACCATTAGAGAGTCATTCTTTACTCTGAATTTCTTTAATTCTTTCAATTATAGAAAACTATATTTCTTTTCATGAGAAGTATAAAATTTAAAGCCTCGTTAGCCACATTAACCCTAATATGATTGGGTTTACCAGATCTTTTCTTGAGAGTAGGTTTGGATAGCAGAGAGCAGAGAAAAAAATGAGATTACTTGTTGCCCTGAATCAGAGAAGCCAAGGACATTGAACAATTTTTTTTTCTCTTGACTAGGGACCTGTGAATTTGTTTATTTATTTGTTTTAGAAATATTTTAATAACTGCATTTTAACATAATTGGATTCCTTCGTAATCTTATGTATTTTGTTAAAGAAATATTTAATTGTATTCTGAGAAGTAGACCATAGGTTTCACCAGTTTGATAAAGGTGTCCAAGACACAAAAAGTTTAGAATTTCTTAAATATGCTTAAGTTTTGCTTAGGATAGACCACATTTATCCACTATCCTGCTCTGGGATTGACAGTATATCAGACCTTAAAAGAGCCTTTTATCTAGTTCCATTTCTCCATTTCCATGGCAATAGAAGGATGTTTCAATGACTGAATATACAGTCTATGATTTCAAAATATTGCTCTTTTCACCAGCCAGCATGTTTGATAATATGGTTTTAATAATGTCAGCCTCTAAGAATTCCTGACATGCAGAATGTGTAGGACTCAAACTGAGAAGGATTTCATAGGTCTTTCAGTTTTAGTATAGATTGTGATTAGATTTAGGATCTCTTGATGGTTGCTGAAAGAAAGAATAGCAACATGATCCTGAAAGAACAAAAAAAAAACAACACACAAAAACCCGTGATGATTAAAAATAACTTTAGCCATCTTGAGAAAAGAGCAAAGGGATATTATTTAAAACATTTAGATTCTAATAAGATTCCATATTTCGGTATCACCTCATATTTGAAAGCTTTCTAGAGAAAAGAAGCCATTTACACATCCAGTAAGTGAACAAATGCTTTCCAGATACAGATTTGCTATTCCTCCCATCCATTGCAAGGAATAAGAGATCACTGGCAAACTCATTTTGCAGATCAAGGAACAGAACCTTAGGAAGGCTAATGGGTTTGCCTAAGGGGCCATAGCCAGTGATAAAATTGAAAGCAGAATGGGGTTCTCAGCCCTTTATTTTTTTAAATCCTATTGAGCAAGTTGGCCTTTTAACAATAAGGCCTTTTAAAAATAATTATGGGAAGTATAAAAATGCCCCTGTGCTTTGACTATTCATATTTTACAGATGGAGTCCATAAGCAGCTCTAATGGAGCCATAGAAAGCCATGCATCTTGCTAAAGAGCAACATTAGGTATTGTCTAGTTATTCCCTCTAGTGATACGCAATAACTCCCTCTATATTTCTTCCTGATTCTGTTTACTTTATGGTTCCTTTGAGCATCAGTAGCAACTAGTGACTTCAAGTTCTTAAGTAACTTTGAAAGGTGATTAGAAATTTGTGTGGACTTGTCTGAAATGGGATTGTTAATATTCCTCTGTTTTTGTTGCTACTTTAGAGGGTGACTGAATAATATCTTTCTGATAAAAAATGAGTAAGGGGCTAGAAAGATGTTCAAAAAGGCCAGATTCAGAGGACTTGGGAAGTCAGAGGGCCATTTTTTTTCCTTCTTCCCCAAACTGGCTTAGTGGCTAAGGGATGAAGAAAACAGAAGAGTAAATTGAACCAAGTTGCACTGGAGTCTCTATTTTACCCCCCTCACCCTCTACATTTCTGGGGGACAGCAGCATGCTCTAATGAGAAGGTCCACAGACTTTACGTCCTGTCTGCCAACTCTGGCAGAATTTCATACAGAATAATGAGTTATTTGGAAATTACCCTAACGCTATCTTTCCCAAGTGAGATATAGAAAGCATTTACTAATGTAACACAATGGAGCATTTACTAAAGAATACTTATTTCAGAAGGCATAAACCCAGGCACTCTGGATTCTCAGTTTCCATGCCACAATCAAGATTCCAAGGTTGCCATGGCTTTGAACTTCCAGGGAGGACAAACAACACAGAACAAAAACAAATACCCTCAGGCCTATTTCTCAGAGCTAAGGGAAAAGGGAGAAAGACAGGTGAAGGGAAGTCCCTCTCCTCTCCTGGTTTAGTTAATGACATTCATGCAAGTTCCAAGAGGTAGGAGTCACAGCAAAAAGCATAGTGAAAAGATGGGAGAAAAACTGCAACTGGCCAAGCCTGACCAATTTTAAAAATATAAGCAGTCAACCAAAGGAGACTACCCCAACCACTGTGGTAGGAGCTGCAGTGGGCTTCAAGGTAGACAAACTGGGTATCCTCAAAGAAGCTTGGGGTTACCTTAAAATAAAAAAAAGGGGGCTTGGAAAGTTACAGGACCTTTTAAATGGATTTAAATGGATTTTTAAATGGATTAATCAATAAGAGTTTTTCAAAAGGATTAATCAGTTCCTTGAAAATTTCTTGTGTGTTCAATAAAGAGGGAAATGCAAATTGAAATTGGGAGGCAAAGTTAATTTGTAAAACATAAAACCGTGGAGTAAGAAGGAATCTTGAAGATCATTTAGTCAAATTCCTTCACTTTAAAGGTAAGAAGAAATATATAAACTAAAGCTCAGACTAGAGAGGAAAGTTAACCAGGGCCAAACAGCTACTCAGTCACAAAAATCCTATCTTCTGACCCTTCACCCTGGTGCTTTTCTATTAGACACCACGAAATAGTGTAATGTATATAATCAAGTGTACCTTTATAGTACAGCAAATTATATGTAAATCCACCTTCTACAAAACTATCAACTACTGATTAGGGGAAGAGACACTATTTCTTTTTCAGGATTTTAGAGTATCATGGACTTTTTGGTTTGCTTTCTGTTCAGATGAACTCATAGTAGGTATGTTCCCTCACCTCTGCTTCTACAGAGAACCTAGTCCTGATGGAGATGAATAGATCTGCCTTTTTCCCTAAGCCTCACTTGAATAAAAATTATTTTTGAATAATAATTGCTTCCTGAAGATAAAAGCTTTAGTAGAATTGATTTTAGAACTTAGTTTAGAGTATTTTTACATCCATAAATATATATACACATATATGATGTGTTATTTCATATATTTTAAGCATTTATATTTATACATAAATATATAAAGCATCTTTACAAAGCACTGATATATAATCAGGATTTTATAGTTGATGGTATTTTAATAGTTCAATTGATTTTTTGTGAGGTTTTCCTTGCAAAGATAACTATTTCAAAATAAGCTTTTGTAAAATACATCCATGAAAACAACTGTGTTCTGACCAAAAATTAGGATATTTGGTCAGATAAATGTTATCCTATCTGATGGACCTCTTAACATTTTTATTGACTATAAGTCCCTCACCTTTCAAAATCACACTTGTTAGGAGATGTTGTTTTTCAGAGTAACATCATTAAGTCAACTTAGTTCTTACCCTATTTATTCTACTCTTAAGCACAATTTTTTTTGGTTAGAGCCCTTTATTGGATATCTTCTGTTATAAATGCTTATCTACTTCCAGTCATGCTTTTGATAATCTTATTCTTGTAGGACATTGTTGGCATTTAGTACATATTAAGAACAAAGACTCTTTTTTTAACTTTACCTTCTATTCATAAAATCAATAATAAATATTGGTCCCATTGCAGAAGAGTAGTAAGAGTGAGGCAACTTGGGCTAAATGACTTGTCCAAAGTCACACAGCTAGGAAGTGTCTGAGGCTAATTTAAACCTAGAACCTCTTATTTCTGGACTTTGCACTCTAACCACTGAACCACCTACCTATCCCTAAAGATTGTTTACGAGTTTGGGATTTCAAACACAATGATCAGGCATATGATAAAGTTATGTTTAACAAAAAGGCACAGAAGAAAAGCACTTGCTGACAGCTCTGCGCAATCCTCCTATTCCACCTCCCCCCCAAACAAATAGGCTTTTTAATTTAAGAGAATGACATGTTTTGTTTTCGTGTTTAGATTTTTTAAAAAATGAACAGAGTTAAACACTTCAACTAGATGTCAATAAAAGTATTTGTGGCTCAGAGAAGGATTACTGAGCAGCAGCTCAGCTGCATTTTTTCCCTATCTTGTGGTAGTAACCTGTTTAGTATTAACCTTCTCTCTGGTCTTTGCTGCCTCCATAAAAGATGGACACCCAAGGCAAAGATTAAAGACACTATAAAAACAGGAAGTTTGTGATGACATAAGTTGTCAGTTCAGAAAAAGAAAGCGAGGGAAATGGCTTAAAGCCTTCTTGACAAGGGGTAGAGCTTTTACACTCAAATGCTTTTCAAATAGGAATCAGCCGAAAGCAAAACATTCAGATCCCTAAACTATTCAGAGTTAGAGTCACTGTCATTTACTTATGCCAGATATGGTTCCTCTCCATCTCATTGCCAATCTCCTAGTCCAAACTCCAATCATCTTTAAGCTGTATTATAACAAGTGCTAGCCCCAAACTGGCTTTCAACAGCTGCAAGAGTAAATATTCTACATATAATTGAGTAAAAAATAAAATATAATTTTTAAACGAGTAAATACTCAAATCAATGTGTGATCTTATCTCTATGTGTTTTCCTTCTAAAAAATTTGATACCCTATCGTGATTGACTATTAATTGTATTTCCCCATATGTTTGTCCCAGAGAATCCACCCATTGTATTCTAGGAATTTTTTTTACATTTTTAGACATCTTAAGGATATTCAGGAAATATAGGATTTATCCTATAGTTATCCCTTGCTATTTTATGGCCAGCTTGTCTTTCTTCTAGTGATGTTTTTTTTTTCTCTAGACCAAGCAACAACATCTCAGAACTCCTATCAACTTCTAAGAACACAAGTTATCAAATAATAATTCATCTGAATTGGTATAAAGAATTTTTTAAACTAAAGAAATTATTGGTTTACAACATCATATCTCAAAGAAAACAATAATCTTGTACATTATTTTATATTTATCAGATACATACTGCAAATGAGCAATGGATGGACTAAGAATTAAACTGGAGGATGAAGGGGATTCTTGACTCTTGAGATATTGTGCAATAGTTTTAATGTCATCTAGCTTCTCCCTGAAATGAAGACCAAAGTTCTTATTACCATTCTTCTTCCAAAATAATTTTATGTTTATGAATCATAGGATATTATAGTTTCCAAAAAGCCAGAACTGACTGTCATGCAAAGGACACTGAAAAGACAGATGATGTTCATTGGTAGGTTGAAACACGTTTCAAATAAATTTTGAAAAGTGAAGTAAAGAATGTTATTAAAGAAACATTTTTTTCCTCTTTTTGAGATATGAAAGTAAATAACGTGAAATAAAGTAAGAATAAATGGGGAATTATAATACTTCTATATCTCAGATGATATCAAAAGTAGTAATAATCAAAAATATTTGGCACTAAATGAGAAATAGAAAAGTATATCAATGGAATTGTCTAGAGCATTGATGGGCAAACTTTTTAAAGAGGGGGCCAAAGGAAAGGAAATGCTCATCTGTCAGTCTGTTTCTAAGGCAATTCTTTCAAAGTTTCATTGTATTGTATCCTACTCATTGTATTCATCAGATTAGGAATAATGTCCAGCTCCTGGATAGAACATTTCAGGGGGCCTTATCTGGCCCGCAGGCCATAGTTTGCCCATCACTGGTCTAGACAAAGAAAATCAGAAATAATTCAATTTCATGACCCTCTGTTCAACAAATTCCAAAGCACAAATTACCTTGGAAAGAAATCTATTCATTAGGCCTTACTTGGAAAACTGTTGGTCTGTCACTTACTTAGACTTACACCAACACTTATTTGACACGTCATGTTAAACTCAAAATGGATATGTCACCAGAATATTAAAGACCATACTATAAATAAATAAGACTATTCAAGGTAGTTTTCACAATATAGTTGGGAGGTGAATTCTTAGCCATACAAATCAATTATATAGAATAATAAACTATATATCTATATATTTAATTTTTGTGTAGGGAAAAAAAAGAAAAACTAGGAAAAGGGTGGGAGGAACTAGCTGGAGTAGAGAGTTATGGGGGAATCGTATAGAATATCACTCTTAAAAGTCTAATACTTATATACAGGAAATTAAGAGAAATATATGACTAAATATAGTATATAAATTGCCACCAGATATGAATAAAGAGTTCTCAAAAGAAGAATTTCAAACTATTCACAACCACATGAAAGAATGTTCTAAAATCACCAATAATATGATAAATGAACATCAAAACAATCTTTAGATTATGTTTAACATGATGCAAATTGGTGAAGATGACAAAACATAAAAATAGCCAGTGTTAGAGGGATGGTGGAAAGAGAGGTAGATTTTAATCCATTGTTGGATTAACAAAAACTTTCTGAAAATCAAATTGTAATTGCACAAAAATGTAGCTAAAGTAAGAATATTTTTGTTTCCATTGTTAGTTACATGCCACATAGATGGATTATGAACTCTTTTATAGGAGAAAATACCTACATCAAGAAAATCATAAACCAACTATATTTAGAAAACTGAGGTTCACTTTACGTAAGTTGATCAGAAAAACCTCTCCATTCCCTTATTTATCCAACTTCAGCCTCATTGATATATGGACTAATGGGACAAGTTGCTTAGAATTTGGGGTTGAGTCTACATTGAAGATCCAATCAAGCAAACAAGTGCAAAGCAGGAAATAGAGTTTGTTTCCTAAATTTAATTTTAGAAAAAAACGTCCCAAAAAATATTGATGATGTTTCAAAAAACTCATGGTAAAAGAACTGATTTTTCAAAAGGCTAAAAGAGAACTGAAGATAGTGAATGTGAGGGCAACAGATTCTGTTTGTGACCAGGCTAAAAACTGCTTGAGTAATGTATTGTCTATGTGGGGGAGAGTTGTGGCTTGAGAGAGCCACTGCTTGGTAGTATTTTTATAGTGACTATAACCATCAGCAGATGTATCAAGTTAATGTAGTTGCTACCTCTTCTCACTTAACCATTTACACAAAGCTGCTTCTAAAATACAAAATATTTTTATGTTCCACTCAATAGCATCCCTTAGCCAGCCAGCAGATGAGAGCCAAACTCCAGCTTGCTCAAGCAGCGGTGCCTGGGTTCAATTAAGATGGGACCACTCAAAGCACCAAGCACAAAACTCATATCAGAAGTTCCTCACAGAATTTGAATGAATTCTTTCAAGAATCAAACTCAGATTTTAGGGAAAAATTGAGGATTTTGTGTGAAAAACTTTGTTCTGCTTAAAGATGTTATTGAACTTTCTGACCCATTATAATAGGTTTTCTCACTTTAAACTGAATGCAGTTGCTACATTTGCAAAAAAAGTTTTGGCAAATTCTAGAATAAATTATTAAAGAGATGATTAGTTAACATCTAAAAGAATTATGTAATGATTAGAAAGAACCAGTATGTTCTGGTCAAGAAAAGGTCATGCTAAACTAACTTCATTTTCTTCTTTGTCCTTTAAGTTAAATTGTATTTATTTTCAGCTCCAAATTCTTTTCCTCCTCTCTCTCACCCACTGAAAAGGCAAGAAAAAAACCAAATTCTATTATAAATATGAATAGTCATGAAAAATAAATTCCCATATTAGACTTGTTACTTCCCCCATGAAAGAAAAAAGGAAGGAAGAAATGGGAGGAAGAAATGGAAGGAAGGAAGGAAAGGAAGAGAGGAAAGAAGGAAGAGAGGAAGGAAGGAAGGAAGGAAGGAAGGAAGGAAGGAAGGAAGGAAGGAAGGAAGGAAGGAAGGAAGGAAGGAAGGAAGGAAGGAGAAAAATATCCTTTGATCTACATTTCTGAGTCCATTATTTTTTTTAAATGGATGTAGATAATATGTTTCAATATGTCTTTTAGAATTGTGGTTGTTCATTGTATTTGCCAGAGATCTGAAGTCTTTCCAAATTGATTACCCTTATAGTATTTTTGTTATTGTACAAATTATTCTTCTAGTTCACCTCTCTTCACTCTACATCAGATCATACAGATTTTTCCAGATTTATCTAAAATCATCTTCATTTCTTAGATGGCTGTACTAAGTCAGCATTCTACCAAATAGTGCTTTATTGTACCAGTTTTCTCATTACCTCTACACAATGTTATTGTCTATTTTTGTCATCTAAGTCATTTTGATGGTTGTGAGTTGGTACTTCACAGTAATTTAAATTTTCATGTATGTAATTATTATTTAAAGTATTTTTGTGTGACTATTCAGAGCTTGCTTATTTTCCTCTGACAACTGCCTATTCGTATCCTTTTACTATCAGTTGGAGAATGTGTCTTATTCTTATTAACTTAGTGACCTTTATCAGGGAAACTTGTTGCAAAGATTCCCCACCTCCAATTTCCAGTTTTTTCTAATTTTAACTGCATTATGTTTTCTTTATAAAAAATTTTAAAATTTCATATAATCAAAATTACCTGTTTTACCTCCTGTAAACTTCTCCAATTTTTTTATGTTTTGGTCATAAAATCCTATCCTATTCATAGATCTGAAAGGCAATTTCTTCCATGCTCCTCTAATTTTCTAATGGTGTCAACTTTGATGTCTAAATCATTTGGTGTTTATCTTGGTATATGGTGTAAGATGTTGATCTATACCTATTTTCTGCTAGATTGTTTTCTAATTTTTCCCCAAAGCTTTTTTCAAACAGTTAATTAGTCAAATAACTGGGATTTGGGGATTTATCTGGCTAATCTAAAATTAGGTAACTTTGCTTATTTGCTTTTGTATGTCATGTCTACTTTATCCCAAAGATCAACCTATCTATTTCATACCCAGTATCAAATAGTTTTTGACATTTATGGCTTTGTAGTATAGTTTGAAATAAAGTAACATTGTTCCCCTTACTTCCCATGTTTTTTCATTGATTCCCTTGAAATTCATGGATATTTATTGCAGATGAAATTTTTTTCTGCCTCTATGAAGTAATATTTTGGTATTTTGAGTGGAATGGCACTGAATAAGTAAATTGAGGTAATTTTGCCATTTCTAAGACATTGGCTTGGCCTACTTATAAGGAATTAATGTGTCTCCAATGACTTAGATCTGCTTTTATTTGTATAAAGAACATTTTGTAGTCATGCTCATAAAATTTAAGTGTTTGTTAGCAGGTAGACTCCCAGGTATTTTATACTGTCTAGTTATTTTAAGTAGAATTACTATCTACATCTCTTCCTGCTCAGTTTCATTATAACATACATATTTTCTTGCCTTATTACTATAACTAGCAATACTACTTCAATAGTGAATAGTAATGTTGATGATAGACATCCTTGCTTCATTCTTGATCTGATTTTCTCATTATGAATAATGCTTGCTTTTGGTTTAAAATAGGTATATTTTAAGGAAAGCTCCATTTATTTCTATGTTTTCTATAGGAAATTTATTTCTGCGTTTTTAATAGAAATTGAAATTGTACTTAGTCAAAAGCTTTTGTGATTTGGGGAATCTATTAAAATAATCATTTTATTTTTGCTATTTTTGTTATTAATTTGATCAGTTATATTTATAGTTTACTTAGTATTGAACCAAACCTGCATTTCTGGCATATATTTAGCCCAGTCACCATGTATGATCTTGGTATTGTTGTTATCTCCTCACCAGTGTTGTATTTAAAATTTCTGCATCAATATTCATTAGAGAAATTGGTCAAATGTTCATTTTTTTTCTGTTTTGATTCTCCATGTTGTAAGTATGGAGATCACATTTGTGTTCAACACAGAAAAAAAATTTGTTAGGATCTTTTAAAATTTTTATTTAAAAATTTTATTTTTTCTAGTTTCACATAAAAACAATTTTTAACATTAATTTTTAAAAATTTTAGCAGGTTACATGTTGGTAAAATTTTCAATAATGATTTTCTGATATATTGTGATCTATATTCTCTCCCTCTCTCCCTCTCCTGCACCTTCTCCAAGTGACAGATAACATGATATAAGTTGCACATATGTTATTATATAATACATATTTCCATGTTCATCATGTTGTGAAAGAAGATACATATTACTTACACTAGAGGAAAATGGCAGAAATAAAGTGAAGAATGGCATGTTTCAATCTACATTCAGATTTCTATAGTGGTTAGCTTTTTTCATCATGAGTCCCTTTCAGTTGTTTTGGATCCTTGCATTGCTAATATTGTTGTAATCTCCTCACCAGTCTTGTATTTAAAATTTCTGCATTGATAGTTGATCATAATTCTTTATTGCTATTACTAACTGCAATCATCTCCTGTTCTGCACACTTCATTTTGCATCATTTTAGATGTCTTTCCAATTTTTTTATGAATATCTTACTCAACATTTCTTATAGTTCAATGGTGTTCCATTATAATCATATATCACAAATAGTTTAGCCATTCCCCAACTGGTGGGCATCCAGTTAGTTTCCAGTTCTTTGCCACCAAAGAGCTGCTATAAATGTTTTTGAATAAGTAGGTCCTTTTCCTCTATTTTTGATCTCTTTGGGATACAGATATTGTAGTAGTACTCATGAGTGAAAGAGTAAGCACAGTTTTATGGCCCTTTTGGAGGACCCTTATTTTTAACCTGTTTTTTTTCAAATACTTTATGTAGTGTTAGAGTTAATTATTCTTTAAATGTTTGGTAGAATTCACTATTAAATCTACAGGATCTTATTCCTCACAATGTACACACAATTTAGAAATCCATTTTCCAAATTTTCTAAGAGAATTGTTTAAGTATTCAAGTCTTTTTCCTATTAAACTGATAAATTTTTATTTTTGTGTAAACTCACTTATTACATTTAAATAGTCAATTTTATTGCCAATTATTTGGATAAAATAGGTCTTAATAATTGCTTTTTTCTTTCTTAATTGTGATTTCATCTGGTAATTTTGTTTTCTTCTTTAAAAAATTAGCTAATGACTTATCTTTTTTTTTTTAATTCAGTTTCTAGTTTTATTACTTCATTGGTTTGTTTTACTTTCATTTTGTTCATTTTTTTGATTTTCAGGGTTTCTATTTTGTTGTTTAACTGGGAGTTTTAATTTTTAATTTTTCTTGTTTTCTTTTATTTATAGGCTAAATTTATTAACCCATTTTTCCTCTCTTTTATTTATATAAGAAATATAGGGATGTAAACTCCCCCTAAGTACTGTTTGCTACATCCTGAAAATTTTCAATATTGTCTCAATTTTGTAATTAATGAAATTATTGATTATTTCTATGATTTGTCTTTTGATCCACACATTCTTTAGAATTGTTTAGTTTCTTATTAATTTTTAGTCCTTACTTCTAAGATCTTCTATTAAATGTAATTTTATTGTATTATATTCAGAAAAAGTAAATATATCATTTCTACTTTTCTGCATTTGTTTATGAAGTTTTTATACCCTGATATATGATCAATTTGTGGAAAGGTGCAATACATAGCTGAGAAATAGATATACTCCTTTCTTTTCCCATTCAGTATTCTCTAGAAGTTTAGCATATCTAAATTTACCAAAAAAAATCTCTTCATCTCCTTAAATTTTTTCCTTTTTATTTTATGGTTAGCTTTATCTAGTTCTGAGGTAAGTAAACTGAATTGGACCACTATTATGGTATTCTCTATTTCCATCTATAACTCATTTAACTTTTTAAATGTAAGTGCTATGCCAATTGATGTATAAATGCACAGTATTCATATTACTTCATTATTTATGGCACATTTTATCAAAACACAGTTTCTCTATCTCTTTTAAAATAATTAATTTTTTCCCCTGAGATCATGATGCTTCCTCTGTTTCTTTTACTTCAGCTGAACTATCGTAGATTCCAGCCCCTTATTTTAACTGTGTGCATCTTTTTGTTTTATCTCTGTTTTCTACAAAACAAAATATTGTTGTGTTCTGGTTTCTAATCCATGTTACTAGCTTTTTGCATTATAACTGAGTTCATTGTATTCACATTTACAGCCATGATTTCTTTCTTTTTTTTAAGCATTTATTAATATTCATTTTTAACCTGTTTACATACTTTATGCTCCCACTTTCCCCTTCACCCCCCCCGCTCTCCCCCCACCCATGGCCGCTGCACATTTCCACTGGTTGTAACATGTGTCCTTGTTCAGGGTCTATTTCCAAATTGTTGATAGTTGCATTGGTGTGGTAGTTTCAAGTCTACATCCCCAATCATGTCCACCATGCATTCAAGCAATTGTTTATCTTCTATGTTTCCTCTCCTGCAGTCCTTCCTCTGAATGTGGGTAGCGTTCTTTACCATAAATCCCTCAGACTTGTCCTGGGTCATTGTATTGCTGCTAGTACAGAGGTCCATTACATTCAATTTTACCACAGTATGTCAGTCTCTGTGTACAATGTTCTTCTGGCTCTGCTCCTTTCACTCTGCATCAGTTCCCGGAGGTCTCTCCAGTTCACCTGGAACTCCTCTAGTTTATTATTCCTTTTAGCACAATAGTATACAGCCATGATTTCTAAATGTTCATTTTCCTTTATCCTTTTCTCCTCTACTTTTCCTTCTTTCTCTCCTTTCCCTTCTTTAAGAGTCTGTCTTGCTTCTGACTAATGATTTCAGTATTTTATCCTACCTTTTTTTCCCCACCATCTTTCCTTAAACCTTTCTCTCCTACTTTCCTATTAGATAAGAATTTCTGAAGAAAAGTTCTGTGTTGTTTTATTCTTTCCTCCTTTGATTAGTTTATATTATTGAGACTTAAATTTTCTCTCTTCCTCTCCATGACCCTCTCTATTATATAAACTCTTATTTACATATTATCATTATTTATTATTTCCAACTTGATTTTTATTCTATAATTCTTCATTAATTCAGGATGAAAATATGTTCCACCTTATTTTACTAATTTAATTTTTTCTTAAACTTTACACATGCCACTAGTTAAAATTCTAATCCTTAATTTCAGAGAATTCCAACCTGGTAGGCCCATGCCAAAAGGAACTCAATAATATTTGAAAAATTACATTATCTTATTGCAATAATCCAAAAGTAGAAAAGAAATATATACTTGTTGAAAGAACACAAAGGAAATGAAAGAATGATGAGAATAGTGGGAAGTCTTGAAAATGCTGAAGTAGACATTTGAAGCTTCAATTTCCATAAACCAATACCAAAAAAATGCTGTTTGGCTCTACAACCACTTTCATGCTGAGATAATAAAAAAATGACAATGATGGAGGGAAAGGTGATCTAGTTATCTCCAAAATAACCAGAAACTCTAGACTGATCCAAGTTATTAGAGTTACAAAAGTTTTAGGGTACCCTTTGTGAAGCTTGTATCATTTTATGCAATGTTCTAACAACTTCAACTCCATCATTCTTGCCCTCAAACAAATCAAAACTTAGAAGCAAACTGAAAGCTAAGTATGATATGCGTGTCCAAAACTAAATTAAGAATAAAATTGGTTGACCAAAAATAGAATCAAGCCTGAATCAGCTGAATCAACAGAATCAATATTTATAATGTTAATGCTAAAAAATACTGGTAATTACAGAAGAACTTTTTCTTTATAAAAATAAATCTATTTCTTACTATGTGCATGTATATTGCATATATATGTATTAAATTATTTAAATTACTTAACCTTATCTTGAAAAAGAAGAATGGAAAGGTATGAGGAGTTGAGTGGCTCATTGGGCTGAGGGCCAGGCTTGGAGATAGTAGGTCCTGGATTCAAATGTGACCTTGGCTACTTCCTTGCTGTGACCCCAAGTCACTTAACCCTCATTGCCTAAACTTTGCAGGTCTTGTCGTAGAACTGATAATAAGACAGAAGAAGGTACGATTCTTTTTTTAAAAGAGAAAGTCAAGGGTTGTGCAAGTATCCCCTACAACCCCTCTTTTATTTAACTCAGTTTTACAGAAATGTTATTTGATCCTTCCCACAGCTTCACCTATTCCACTTAAGCCATGGCTTCATCCACATTTCCCTTATTTTCTCATTTTTCTTTCTTGCAATAGTGATTAGGCATAGATATAATATATATATTGATGAAAGCACTTTGTTTGATGGCATAAAAATATTTCAGAGGCCCTGTGTTCTGGCAGAATTATTAATCTAAAGGTATTCAAAGAGAGCACACTCCATCAATTGCTCAAATTCCTCTTGAACTTTAAATTTTCACCTAATGTCCTAAAAACCTGTTTAACTTTCCTAGAAGCTGATTTATGCATGAAATCCTTTGTCTTAAATCTGGAGATTTATTCCATATTATTCTATAATTTCTATGTGCCATATTCTTTATCTAACTTATATAGGGGAAAATTGGAAATTTGTTTTTTCCCCTTTTGCGATGTATTTATCTTGGTGGCTTTTAAGATTTTATCTTTTTTACAATTACTTTAATCACATTTAACAATGATGAGTCTGAGTAAGCTTACTTTTCTAAGACCTATATATTTTGTTAATCGTGAGCTATATTTTATTTTCAGTGTTTCTGGGAAATTTTAATATATATCATTGCTCAAGATTTTAAAATTTTTTCCAGTTTTCAGAAAGTCTTATTTGTCTTAAATAATTCATTTGGCTCCATCCACCAAATTGACAGTCTTTGTCTTCTTGTCTTTTCATTTTTCAGTCTGAGCAATTTTCTGGAATTCTGCTCCTTCTGAGAATCTATCCTTCAAAAAAATAATTTACTTATTACTTGACCTACTGTTTTATTTATATTTTCCATGGATATTTAAAATTTATCATTTATCACTTTAAATTTTTATCATTTTCATAGAATTTTTATTTAGTCAAATTACATTTTTGTCATTTTATATAATTCATATAATCATATAATTTTATTATTACCTTGTTCTAAATTCCTTGCTTCATTATTTCATTATGTGATTTTTCCTCCTAATTTAATGCCTTCAATTTTTATTATTTTAATTTTCCCTGAATAAATTCCTTTTTTTAGAATTTGTTATGATATTTTTGTCTGTCTTATGTGCATAATTTTATTATCATTGTGTTCATTAGATCATTTTTTTGAGATATTTTGTGGAAATTTTTTTTGAAGATTTCAAGTAGTTTTGCTTCTTTTTGGCACTCCGACTTTTCTTCATAGGAGATTGTTAAGAAGAAATGTATCTTTTGATTGCTTTATCTATTTGTTTTCTAGAACTGATATCTGGTTTTTTCCCATCTTTATCAGAAATTTATAATCTATTTTTGTCTTTCAACTTGGTAGTCATATATTCAAAGTCCAATTTCCCCCCTTATTTCTAATAAGTCTAATTTTCCCTCAAATGTTCCTCTTAGGTTGATAGATTTCCAGAGAAGTATAACTTTTTGACGTACTAACGCACTGTCCTTTTATTCTGTTATATTTCTTGTGAATACTTTCATTTTTATTTGCCAGTCATGAACTGCATTACAATTAGTTTCAAAAACATAAAACATATTAAAAATATTTCCTTCTATGCCTCACCCTTAACCTAAAATACTGTCTAAATCCATACACAGAGTCCTTTAGAACTATAGATCTCAATGAACAACCCTTTATCTCTCCCTCATTGGAACTCTTTCTCTCCTCTTTTCTGCCTTCTTCTACAACTTGTACTCAATGGGTTCTCATTCGCCACCTTTTGCAATACATGATCATCTGGCTCACTTCTTCCCTCCTCTAGTTAATCTGACTTGGAATTGCAGTCCTGTGCTTGCTCTCCCTGAAGTGGTGAGAGCCATGGAGAGAAAAATCTTCTCAAGCACCTAACCCATCCCTGCAGTACCCCGGTCTCCTGGCAAGCAGAGTGACTCAGGGCTGGTAGAACCCACAAGTTACAGGATATTCCAAGTTTTTCACACAAATTACTTCTCCAGAGTGGATGGAGTAACCTGTATGTTCATCAGCTGCAACATTCTGAAGCCTGAACACTCAGTCCCCAAGATATTATCATAAGTAATATGTTTATATTGGGTTTTTCCTTAATGGAGCTCTTATTGTGGAAGTGAGACCCCAAATCAGAATTGATCTATAATTGGAACAAGATGGAATACAAGAAATTTAGGATTTTCCAAGATGATGCATAAATATTATTGCGTATACAATGGCTGATATCTTATATCATTATAGAACACTCGATTTTTCCAAATACTTTGGCAGATGTCTCATTCAGAGCTTTGCAAAGTCACTGAACCTGAAGGGAGAAGATAAGGGTTCCAAGTATAATAAAGAACAAATCATTTCCACTCCAAGCCTTAGTTTTTTCATCTGCAAAATGAAAGAGTTAAATTAAATGTTCTATAAAGTCTCTTCCAACTCTAGCATTCCATTATTCCTTAAATCACTACATGAAAAATAGGGAAATATCATTGTCTCCATTAATGCTTTCATTTAAAATGCATTTGTAGAATTCTTTATGTTGCTATGTTAGTGAATATTTATTTTTAAATCTGTGCCCTGAATTAATTCTCAATGAACATTTCCATACACAAGGATGAACACACACTGAGAAGAATTTTATATGAAATTTTGCATATCTGTTCCCTACTTCTTGTTTTTATAAATTACACATGTATAATATATATATATATATATATATATTACATGATACACTTAAATATATAGTATATACATGTACACATTTTTGGATATAATACTATGAGTTACTTTAAAAATGTGTTACTTATTTGTACTTCTTTCCATTCTCTTATGTGAAGATTCCAAAATGCTGTAATGGTTCTTTTTTGTTTTTTAAGCATCCTATTACAAATCTTTCTCCTTAGGCAGCTAAGTGGAATAGTGGATAGAACAATGGTTCCCAAACTTTTTTGACCTACTGCCCCCTTTCCAGAAAAAATATTACTTGGCACCCTGGAAATTAATTTTTTAAAATTTTAATAGCAATTAATAGGAAAGATAAATGCACCTGTGGCCATCAATGCCTCCCTGGATCACTGCAGCACCCACCAGGGAGCGGTGGCGCCCATTTTGGGAATCACTGGGATAGAGCATTGGACCTGTTAGGAAACCTGAGTTCTTATGTCCTTAGACACTTACTAACTCTGTGACCCTAGAAAAATAATTTAATCTCACTTACCTCAGTTTCTTCATCTGTAAAACAGGAGTAATGATAGCATCTACATTCAAGAGCTATTGTGAGGACAAAAAAGGATAACATTTGTAGAGCATTTAGTACAGTGCCAGTTACATAGTAAATGTTATATTCATATTAGTTATTACTATTATTGTTTTTATTCTATTTTCCCCAATCAAACCAAGTAAGAAAGAAAAAAATAAACTTGTTAAAAATAAATGTACCCAATAGTCAAGCAAAACAAATCAGCAATGACTATGTATATAAATATATATCCATTCATCTTGTGTCCATTCTTTCTCTGTCAAGAAGTGGATAGCTTGCCTGTTCAGAGGTAACCCAGATGTATTTGTTTGTCTTTGCATTTATCAGCATTCTTAAGTCTTTCAAAGCTGTCTTTCTTTACAATGTTGTTTTTATTGTAGTAATCGCTCAACTGGTTCTGTTCACTTCACTCTATATCAGTTCATACTATCCAGGATTCTCTGAAATCATCTTTTGTCATTTCCAATGGAAGAGCAATATTCTGTTACATTCATATAACATAATTTATCCAGCCATTCCTTAATTTTCTAAGAAGCAATAGAAACTGCTCTCCACCCTTAAATTCTAGTTTTTGCTTTTTCTCCCCCCGAGAGGCGATGATGTTCTGAATTATGGTATCTCTATCAGCAGTCATAGAAAGGAGTTAGATGAAAGAGATATTATAAAAAGTAAAAACAAGAGAGTCTGGCAGTTGATTGAGTCCAGGATAATGGAAAGGTTATAACCCTGAGACATTGGGAAAATGATGCTACTTTGACAGAAGTAGATACACTTTAAGTGTGCAGGGAAGGTTTAAGAGGCAAGAAAACTAGTTCATTGGTAGGGACATTAAGCTTAATATTTTTTTCCAGAAAAGTTAATTTGAAATATCTAGGGCTAGATTTCCAAGAGTCATTGCAGAATTCCAGGGCTTAACGAAACAATCATAATATCCACAAATGAGAGGATATGGAGACCATCATTGTCCATACAGAATCCTTCTCAATTTGGATTATGGCTGACTTTACTCTATCTGATAGAGAAACATCTTTGATAAGCTTGTGTTTCCCTGTTTTAAGTCTCATGCAATGATTATGGCAAGAGGGTCATTAGGTTTATATCTGTTGTTATGTATTTTGAAAAATCTTTGCTGGCTTTGTTGTACAGGTGGCAGAAAGAATCTTGAGGTCATGCTTTGTTCTACCAAATCAAGGGTTTTTTGGGGTTTTGTCTTGTTTCTTCAGTAAGCAAAAATTCAGAGTGAGTTTATTTTCTCTGTATCTTTCAGTTACCTGTGCAATTATAAGGATTTGATATTGTGGAACATACTTGAAATAGGCTATTTAGGCTCTACTATTTCCTAAAAGAGGTCATCCTTGCTGCACATAGAAATGACTTCCAAACACATTTAAATAAATGGGAAAGTAGCAATATGTTAGTAGCTATCAATGTTATCGTATTTTCCTCTTTTTCAGTATTCATAAGGTCTAAGATTTTTTCAAATGTCTTTAGTATCTTCCTGTTTTTCAGAAATTTTGAAAGCAGATCCCTCAATTCACAGTCATGCATTTCCAGCATAGACCTCTTCCATAGTCTAATCTAACTGCCTTTCTCATTTCTGTTCCCTTTTCTCATTTCTGTTTCCATTTCTATCTGCTCTACAAGGATACCTTTTAGAGTTCAAGAGCACTGACCCTCCTGTCATTGCTGATGAAAACAGATATTTGATATGAAACTTACAATCTTTACCATTTTTTCTGCTTTTTCTCCTCCCAATTTAATCCATAAAAGTCCTCAGTGTGACTTTGCTTAGTTAAGTCTCCCACCAAGCTTTCTGTATACTGGTTTTACCCTCCATTAGTTTTTTTGCTTTATGAGGTGATACTACTTACGATCTTCCATCATGCTTTTTGACCAGATTTTAACAAATGAGTTTATATTCAAAACTAATGCTGATTTCAACTGCAAAATCTCTCTCTACTTGGCAAGTAAGTCAATTGCTTGTTGACAAATTTTCTCTGGAGGCTTTTTGGGTTTCTGTGTTATAGCAATTAATGTACATCAGTTAAGCTTCTGGATAAAGTTATGACCAGTGTTGATGTCATTTCTGCTATCCATTAACAATTTTTCATAATCAATAACTTGTTTAAGTAGGTCAGGATTGTTATTTTTCCAATTGTTTGCCACATCTCTTTTTACTATTATTGTTTCTTCTTGTTCTATTCCAATTCTGATCTTTGCTCAAACAAGTTGGTGTAATGACTACACACAGAAAACTTATTCAAGGATTACTTCCACATGCTGAACATTTTCCTCTCTTTTAGAATATAAACAGTTCCATTGTTTGTGATGTTATTTAGTGCTTGCCATGTTGAGTGCCTACCAATTCTTTTCTCAAAGAAAGTATTCATGATAGAGATGCATGAGGCTTCTGTTTGGTCTACAAATTTCTGCTTTTTTTCCTTCCTCCTTCCTGGCCTATGTTTTCAAATATATTTCTCACCATCCTCACTTAATCCCACCTTTGCATTGAAGCTACCAATTATTAAAGTAAAGGGTTTTAGAGAGTCCCTTGTAAAATTTCTCAATCTATTTATCCTCTGCGTTTGGATGCTGGTGAATAAGCTGCAATTATTTTCATGGTGATCATTTTGCAAATACTTATATTAAGTACTCCAATATGCAAAGATTGTATTAGGCAAAATCAAATTCTAACTATAAAGTATTGAAAGAAATATCAATGGCACTTTGAGAGGATCAATTGAGAGTGCCTTTTATGTATGGAAACATCAACTGGACTAAAAATGATGTAATGAGTAAAAATACAGGCCTACATTAAAACTTAAAAGTTACTTAATTTCAGAATGTTTTTTTTTACAAAAAGTAGATTGTGTCAAAGATAATGACAAAATGCATACTACAAAGGAATATCTAGGAAATAACAGACAAAGCAATACCCAGAGGCAAATGTCTCCCATCTTACCTCTACCTCATAGAATCCTTTTCTTCAAGCCAATTATAGTTGGAGAACCACATTCTAAATGAAGCCATGTCTTGTATCCCTCTCAGCCTCCACCTCTAACTGCAATTACACTCTCTCCCAAACTATTGTGCATTTAATTAATCTATATAGGCATGCGATAATAAATGTTTTAACAACTGGTTTTTGTGGAGTTGGTACACTTTTAAAACTCTATTATTAATATTTTTTCTTCATCATTTTCTTAAATTTAAGTGATCATCAAAAGAATGAGCCAAAGCCTGATTTGCCAGTCTCTGATTGCCCACTCTAAAAAAGCCATGTTAAGCCTGGTTCTAGCATGTCCTTGACCCTATATCTATTTGTGTTTACTTTCCTTATATTGATTCTCTCTGAAATTATATACATATATATATCTGTATAGACTACTTACATATATAATGATATATGTATATAAACATAACATATGAATATATGATTATAACTTATAATCATATAGTCAATATAGGAATATGAATGTATACATGAATAGAGTTATATATGAATGTATTATTATAAAATAAATAAATGCAATTAAATTCAAGCTAAGATATTAAACCTATGTCAAAAGTGGAGGTTTTCTCAACAATTTTATTTGGAACAGAACTGTGATTTCATTGGTATGTAGAAAATTGTGAAGTTCCTTCTCCCAATATGGTGTTAGGGAGTAGCCTGGGGATTATGGGAGGTTAAGCAATTTGCTCTGTATATTTCAGAATCAAGACTTAAATCCAAGTCTTCCTGACTCTAAGGCTAGTTGTCTCTCCAAGGTCAAGTGGCATTTTCAATATAGTCAATAAATATTTGTTAAGCATTCATTATGTGCTAGGCACAGCTTCTAAGAATACAAATATAAAAAAGAAAAGATACTCCCTGCCCTCAAGAACTTAGAATCTAATAGGGGAAGACAACACACAAAAGGAAGCTAAAAGTGGGAGAGTGAAAAGGTGGGAAAAGTATCTAATACAGAGACAGTGGAGAAGTCAAAGAAATCCAGAATGATTGGAGATGAGTGGAAAATGAAGAGGGGGAAGATAAGGTGCCCCTTTCTTACATGGAGATTTATGTCATGGCTTGAAGAATAATTATTTTTTTAATTAAGCTAAAACATAGCTTTACTACAATATTTTATACTTTGCTAGAAAATGCCTTATAATATTTTCTAGAGAGTATGTCTTTTTAAATTCATGATGTCTAAATTGCCTTCCATGGGCAATTAGCTCTGGACAACTTTTGAATCAGATCATTCAAAAGCCATGCCAAGAAAGGTAGCTCACTAAGATGGGAGACAAGTTCCTTGTGACAACCAGACATTCATTTCTTTTGGGGACCTTTTTCCTAAAAGAATATTTGTATCACAGTGGAAGATACATACCAGGACTAAACACAAATCAAAATAATTGCTATTTTAAGTAACAGACTTTTGAATCACACTTTAAAGTTCATAAAACATGACCTCATTTCATTTGAGTATCACCAAAATCCTATAAGATTGACACTTCAAAGATTATTACCCACATTTTTGGATAAATAGACTGTGATTCTGAGAAGTTTGTATCATTCAGAAAGGTTGTATAAGCCGTCAAAGTGTCAGACATTTGAACGAGGTCCTCTTAACACTAAGTTCAATCCTCTAACTACCAGAACAGGTAAGCACCTATTACAAATGATTTAATAAACGCAGTAAACTTTCACTTAGAGATAAATGTTTTAGCTAGGTTGCTAAACATCTAATGATGTGAATGATCATCAGAAACCCTTACCACATATGCCGTGATGTAGGTAGTCTAAATTGCTTTTTGTAGTCAATAACTCTAACAGATTTGTAAATCAGATGACTTAAAATTATGTCAAGAAATGGATGTAGCTCACTCAAATGGGAGACAAGCTCCCTGAAACAGACGGCCATTCATTTCTTTTCTGGGCCTACTGATAATGATAATGTTAGTAAAGTAGCTAATTATCAGAGTCAGTAGGGAAATAATTAATTGCCTCCCTCCTTGGAAGACAGGAAAGTTCTATACCTAAATAGCTGCCAGATCTTAGTAAGTTCCTGTCCATTTTCAGTTTTAATTTTTTTCAAGCAATCATTTTTTTCTGTACTCACTAGGTTGGTTCTTATTAATTTGTTTAAATGTTAACATGCACACTGTTAAGTATAATAACAAAATTATTTAATGATAGTACACCCCAAAAGGAGGCTCATGTAACCAAAATAACCCGCATAAACTCATGAGATGGAAATTCTGATGTGAAACTATCCATTACTTGAATATTTTTTCATCTCTAGGTAGATTTTACAATAAACTAGTGTTCTTTATTTCTGTTAAGACAAAATATATTTCATGGATTTGAATACATCCTTTCTTGCCTCTAGATAATTGCCTATTATTTAGTTTATTTTAATAACAATAAGTTATAGTTAACTTGACAATCTTTTTAGTGAATCTATAGAAAAGGAACTTACAAAATTATTTAGTGAAATGATTTCTATGTGTTTTATATCCTAATGCATTCATTCAATAAAAAAGCAATCATTTTATCACCTGAACAGGAATCTACCATAGTATAAAACAATAATTATAGCAATATACTAACTTGCCCTTGCACCACTTTTATCTGAACTCCACCAAGAAAAAGAAAGACTATATATGATAATACTCTGATCTGATTGATTTGGGAGTTCCCTCCAGTGATGTAGATCATGGCTCATATATGGCTGCCCATCCTGCGCAATTCTCCTCCATATTCTCCTAAAAGTTTGCCTTCGGTGGTTCAGATAATGTGCTTCCTGAAGGTCTTCATTTTCTTCCCAGGACTTTGAGATTACCAGTGGAGCACTCTAGCTGCCCACCATCTTATCTTCCCTCACTCTTGACATATGACTAGCTGGTCTTCCCTTTGTATCACAAAATCCCTTGATGATAACCTTGACTACTATTCTTTGTCAGAATTCCTCATTGGTTCTATTAAAGCTTGCTTTGGCTTACCAGGTGCCTTCTTATTGGCCTCTGGGTGATAATAATCTTTTATTCTTCAGAGACAGTATCGCTCCATAGCTCTCTGCCATATAGCAACACTGGTCAAATATTTTTATTGAAAATATTGGATTTTACATGGGAAACATGGGGAAGTGAAATAAAAAGCTTTGCAGTTGTCCCAAAGAAACCCAGTCCACTGGACCCACTTTAACTATCTTTCCCAGCTACACAAACTATAGTGTTTCCTTCCAAATGCACCTTGAAATGTGAACAATAAATATCCTTTTTCCATTTGATCTGCTCTATCTAGATGGATAAACCAAATTACTTTGAGTGGTTGCAGCACTCTTCTAGGAGGCTAAGGAATACTTTGCAGTTTGACAAAAAATGAAAGAATCTAGAGGACATCACCTTCAGAAATCCATATATTGGTGTGGGGATTGGCCCTAAATCTCTTCTATTACAATGGTGACTACATTTGACAAATAGACATCTCCACATTCTATGACTTCCATAATATCTAATATGAGAGGATCACTCTGATCCTGTGATCCACAGTGAATAGGAATAAAAATCTTACATGAACTTCATGTATGAGAACACCTTGTAATAAAGCTTGTAAAGCAGAATTTTGTTTTACTAAATTAAAATTTTTGGAAGAGAGAGGTTGTAATTCATAAACAATGGAATATTAGAGTTTTTACTTCTATGAGTAATTGGGAAATGGCAAGTATTTGATCAATTGCTGAATATTGATCTCATAGATGTGCTCATTCTCTGCTAAAACCCTCACTGTGGATGCTCTTAGTTTGAGTATCCATGGCTTTCAAAAAAAGATTTTATATAAATAGGAGAATATGTAGGTAATTATTTCATTAGTTATTGAAGTTCTCTCAGTCATAAATTTTTCTTTGTATTCATAATATCTGGGGTGTTTTTCTTTGCTTTTTGTATCACTTTTCCTTCAGATATTGGTCCCTCAATACCTTCACAGTTGTGTTACCTCCAGCATGGATCTCTTTATACATGCTTGATCCAATGCAACTGATTTTCTGAACTTCTTTTTAATGGCATTTATATTTCATCTACAAATATGTCCAAGACCTAAGTTTGGTGTCCAAGTGTGATGGTTCCATAATCCTTCATTGAGAAGAGTAAAAACTCACAGAATCAGAGTATTTGAGAATTATAAGGATGCTTAAGGGTCATTTAGTCCAACCAATACATCAAAGAATTAAAGTTTATTAAATTATTTTTCTGTTTTTCTTCTGGATGTAGTCTTTTGGTTTTCATATTTGAATGCTTTTGAAATAAATTGGCTTAGGTGGATTCTTTAGTAAGCTTAATTTAACAAGGCTTTCTCTTTCACATTGTTTCTCTTTGCTTTATGAGACAATACCACCCCTATTATTCTTTGGAAGACTAAAATGAATTTATAGTCTAACCTACATATTGCCTTTTTTAGCTATTTCATTCTTTCTGGCTAGCAATATAGATGTTTGCTGACCAAGACACTTTCTGAGATCTAGAATCATTGTTTTATCAACAAATTCACAGTGATTGTGCATGAAATGATAATAGCTGGCATAGTAATAAATTATATATAATGTGATGTGATATGATGTAGAATGGGATAGCATAGTATATATGATAATATTACAGTACACTATAGTATAGTTTAATATCATATGCTATGCTATGTTATGGAATGGCATGGCATGATACAATGACATAATATAATGGCTTACAATAGTTAAGATAATATAAATAATAATGGTTGACATTGATACCATTTTGACTATTTCACATTTTTGATTCACAATTACTCTTAACTCAGGGTTAAATTATTACAATTGTATGAGATACTTTTCCCTCATTATTAACCTTTGACCAACCTCATTCTTTCTTCTTGAACTGTTTTCCTATAAATTTTTTCTATGCTTACCTTTTCTTCCAATTTTAGATGAGAATCAACTATCAGCATAAATTTTGATTTTATTTGAAGGATTTTACCAAATTCTTTGCAGAGTTTTTCTTCCATTTTACTCTCATCTTCCAATATTAGTGTCTATATTTAATTATTTTCATGGTCATTTTTCTGAAGAGAAATTATTATTCAAATAATTATACCATAAAGGAAACTAAGCAGAATCAAGAGACATTATATGTTGTAACAGCAGATTGTAATGATGATCAACCGTAACTTATCTACTCTAATCAATGGAATGATCCATGAAAATTCCAAAAGTGTCAGGAAGAAAAATGCTATATATACCTACAGAGAACTAATGAACTAAGTGCAGAATGAAGCATACTTTTTTCACTTTATTTTTCCTGCCTTTTTTTTTACATGACTGATATGAAAATGTTCTTTGCATGACTTCATATGTATGAATGCCTTCTCCTTTGGTAGGGGAACTACTATAGGATGGAAAGAATTGGGAACACAGAATCTTAATAAATTAATGTTAACTTAAATAAAATATAATTATTATTTTAAAATCATGGAATACATGATGATCAGGTAGCCCTTGAAACGATGTCTATATCTACCTCTGTGCCTCTCGATATATGCTAAAATTCTACTAACTCCTCTTTTTGTGTCTCTAAATCAAGTAAACAAACATTTCTTAAGCTCTTACTATGTGTCAAGCATTGTGATAATTCCTGAGGATACAAAGAAAGACAAAGAAAACAAACAAAAATATAGACCTTGTTTTCAAGGGGCTCACAGACTAATGGGGGAAACAGCTTGCAAACAATACTTATGAACAAGATCTCTACATGATAAATTGGAACTAATCTCAAAGGGGAGGCACTAAGATTAAGAAAGAATCAGAAAGGCTTCTTTTATATGGTGAAACTAGCTTAGAATTGAAGGAAGCCAGGCAAACCATGAGTCAGAGATGAAGAGGAATAGAATTCTAGGGATGGCTGCTTGGAGTGGCAGCCATTGAATTGTCATGAAGTAAAGAGAAGGTGTGTCACCTTCAAAAATAGCAAAGAATCCATTGTTACTAGATCACAGAGTATAAAGAGAGTGGGAGTTAGGGTAATAGAAAAATAAGATATAAGAGGATTTGAAAGGTAAGAAGGAACCAGGTTGTGAAGAGAATAAAAATATCATCCTTCACAGCTTCTCTTTTCCTTGACACTATCCCTAGGGAAATATAAAATATCCAGAAAGAATTAAAGCCACTTAAATTTTTTCTTTGTTTCATGTGTTTCTATAGCCAAAAAATAATGCTTATGATCACCAAGTTGCCTAAATTTTTGATAATTGACTTAGGCAATAAAATTGTAATAATATATAACCCATACAATATTAATGAAATTAGTCCTACTAATCCAAGATTACTATAGAAAAGTTAATATTTTTGACCAAAGAATACCACTACTGGGTCTGTATCCCAAAAATAAGGGAAAAGAACCTATTTATACAAAAATAATTATAGCCGCTCTTTTTTGTGTTGACAAAGAACTAGAAACTGAAGGGATGTTCATCAATTGAGAAATTTGAACAAGTTGTGGTATAAGATTGTGTTATGATCAAAATGGGGACCCGGCCAGAATTTTAATGGTTTATTAATAAAATTGAGAAGGTGAAAGATAAGAGAAAAGATATAGGTAGATTTCTCTTAAGTAAGGATTAACCTAATTATAGAGTCTCTATTTACCTGGCTTCTAACTCTTCTTTTTAACTCTTCTGCAGCAGTGGAGACAGTTTCTTCAAGAAACCCTCATGCTGCCTTTGCTAGACTTATAAATCCCATTAGCTCTTCCCTCTGAGGCAACATTGCACGTTCATGCTCAGGGCTCATGCCCAGGATGACAGGCCATTAGCTATGAATGAAGGTAGGGGCCATGGTGGGATGGAGCTATTTTTCCTCACTCAATTGTAATGGAATACTATTTTTCCATAAGAAATGACAAATAAGATGATCATAAAAATACTTGGAAAGACTTATATGGAGTTATTCAAAGTGAAGTGAAAAGGACCAGGAGAACATTATACAGAATAACAGCAAAAATGTATGATGATCCTCTGTGAATGAATTAACTATCTTATACAATGGAAAGAACCAGAACAACTCCAAGGGATTATTGGCAAAAAAAAAGGCTATCAACTACCTCAGAAGTAACTGATGAAGTGTGCAAACAGATTGAAGCATGTCATTCTTTATTTCCTCCATGACTTTTTACTCTAGTGTAAATAAGATGGATCTTCTTTCCCAACATGGATGAACATGGAAATATATATTATATGATAATAAGTGTACAGCTTTTATCATATTGCTTTCTATTTTGGGGAGTAGGTAGTAACAGGAAGAAGAAAATCTGGATTTCAAAAATGTCAGAAATTGACTATAAAATTATATAGACATGTAATTATTTAGAGAAAGTTTAATATTTGTGTTATAAGAAATTATAAGTGGGATGATTTTGGAAAAAAACCCAGAAAGACATGAATGAATTCAAATTGAAGTGAGAACCAGAAGAACATTGTACATAGTAACGGCAATAGTTTTTATTTTTTCTTTCTCTTTCACTTTTTCTTTCTTTTGAATATTTTCCATAGTTACATGATTCATGATTTTTCCCATCCCTCTTTCCTCCCCCCTCACAGAGCTGACAAGTAATTCCAATGGGTTATACGTGTTCATATTATGACCTTTTAACCTCAAAACCTAATCATATCTCCATTGAACCCTGTGATTGATCATATGTTTTTCTTCTGCATTTCTGCTCCTATGGTTCTTTCTCTGGATGTGGATAGTGTTCTTTCTCATAAGCTCCTCATGATTGACCTGGATCATTACATTGCTACTAGTAAAAAGTCCATTACATTTGATTATACCATAATGTTTTAGGTTCTATGTAGAATGTTCTCCCAGTTCTGCCCATTTTGCTCTGCATCAATTCTTGGAGGTCTTTCCAATTCACATAGAAATCCTTCATTTCATCATTTATTTCAGCACAATAGTATTCCATCACCATCAGATACCACAATTTGTTCATCAATTCCTCAATCGAAGGGTACCCTCTCATTTTCCAATTTTTTGCCACTACAAAGAGAGCAGCTATAAATATTTTTGTACGCATATTTTTCCTTATTATCTCTTTGGGGTACAAATCCAAGAGTGGTATGGCTAAATAGCAATATTTTTTTGATGAACAACTGTGAATGATCTAGTTATTCTCTACAATAGAGTAATCTAAAACAATCCCAGAGATTCATGATGGAAAATGCCTCCAGAGAAAGAACTGATGGAGTTGGAATGCAAAACAAAATATAATACATTTCACTTCATTTTTTTGTTTGAGATCTCTTCCACAAAATGACTATTACAGAAAAATATTTTACATGATTAAACATGTAAAATCTGTATCAGACTGATTTCCACATCAAGGAGAAGAGAGGTGATGGAAGAAGAATGAGACAGAGGGACAGAATTTGGAACTCAATTTTTTTAAAGAATTAAATTATTCTTACATGTAATTGGGGGAAAATATTACTTAAAAATAAAGGTTAAAACTTTCTATAGAAAGAGAAGATAATTGAAATATATTCTTCAAGTACATGATAAGTGACTAAAAACCTATAGAAATATCTTTTGAACATGAAATTTGTTTCATTATTGCTTCATTGAATAATAGTAAAGGTAGAAAACAAGTACATAATACTGAATTTAATAAATACAAGTAAAAGTAGTTTATCTCTTCATGGGGCATATGAAATTACTAAGAACCTTAATGTTTACTGAATAACTGAAGTTTACTGAACTTAATGTCTACTGAATACTTACCTGACATGACCTAGGTCCAGAATTAAAAATCAAAACTTTCTTCCCTTTCATGGATTGGCATAACAGATCTTACAACTATAAATAAAAATGTCAAAATATTCTTGAGATTTCAACCACTATGTTGTATTGGGAAAGAAGTATTATCATGGACCAAATAGACACCCACAATCTCTTGGATATGACAACTTGGACATGGAAACTTAAGACTATACATTTAAAAGATGTCACCAAATCAAATACTTTCTTCCCTTATTATTTTCTTTCTTTTTAGTGGGTAAAGGGGAAGTGGAAGATTTAATTTTTTAAAATAATTCATAAAATAATTTTTATAATTTAGAAAAAATAATTTATAGCATTAATTTTATAGAAAAAATAATTTATAAAAATAAGACTGGGCATTCTGGCAAGATGGCAGCTTAGATGGAGCAAATCTTAAAACCTCTGTACCCTTTCCACACTGAGATAGAAAACAAAACCCTTTGAGAAGAAAGAGGACCAAATCTAACAATAGGACAGAGTAGGGGGATCCTACTGCTGGATAGCTCAAGAGGTACACTTAGAAAAAGGCTTGAATTCTTAAACTGTTGGGTCTGAGGGTATAGAAGAGGAATCCCAGGACCCCTACCCCACAGGCTGTGTGGCGTCTCCAGTGGCCCCTGAAATCTCAGGGTGGGTGGGAACACCAGCCCGGAGAGAGGGCCTTGCTTGGGCTGGACTCAGAGAGTTGAACACAGGCACCAGGTAGGTGGCTAGAGGAGAAAGCCAGAGAAACACAGCAGAAATGCTCAGAAGATGGCAGCTTAGATGGAGAAAAATTTCAGACCTGCTTGCTTTACCACACTAAGATAGAGAACAAAGTGCTTTAAGAGGAAAGAAAACCAGGTCTAACAGCAAGACAGAGCAGGGGGACCCTACTGCTGGACAACTCAGAGAAAACACTCCATCTTGCCCCTCCCCCTTTTTCCCCTCTCAATCTCTCTCTCTCTCTCTATCTCTCTCTATCTCTCTCTCTCTCAAGTTTTAGCTTCAGGGCACATTAAGCAATACAGACTAACCCAGTACAGGCTTAATCCCATCAAGTGGACAAACAAGAAGTCATCAGAGAGCAGGGAAATTCCAACACCCCTCTTCCATAGTCTGCAGAGAATGTAACTACAAACCTCCATTGCCAGCTGGGGGAAGATCTTTCATCAAAGCTCATTAAACCCATCTGCTTAAACTAGCAGAACAGAAAAGGAAAATATATGAGTAAACAACAGAAAAAGAGAAGAGAAATTATAATTGATAGCTTCTTTCCAGGAAGTAAAAAAAATCAGGAAATGAAACAGAAGAGGAGGAAGCTCCAATGAATTGGACACAGGCTTTGGAAGATCTCAAAATTCAATTAACTCAAGAACTTCAGGAACTCAAAAAGCAACCAAGAGAGGCTGAAAACAATTTGAAAAAGGAAATACATAAACTAAAACAAGAAAATAAAGTCTTAAAAGCCAAAATTGACCAGCTCAAAAATGAAGCAAAGAATGCAAAAGATCTACAAAGAAAATCAGACCAGAAGGAGAAGGATGACCAAAAAGCCAGGGATGAAATTTAGTCTTTAAAAAATAGAACTCAACAACTAGAAGCAAATGACTTCACAAGGCAGCAAGAACATATAAAACAAAATTTAAAAAATGAAAAATTTGAGAATATGAAACACCTCATTAATACAACCAAAGATCTGGAGAACAAATTTCAAAAAGACAATTTAAGAATTATTGGTTTACCGGAACATCGTGACAAAAGAAAAAGTTTGGACATCATCCTACAGGAAATTAACCAAGAAAATTTCTCTGACATTCTCGAACAAGAGGGAAAAGAGAAAATTGAAAGAATCCATAGATCACCTCCTACATTTAATCCACAACTGACAACTTCCAGGAATAGCCAAAAAAAAAAAAGACTGGAAAGGTAGGAAGAGAGTTATATTATTAAGGGCTTTAGATCCTGGTGGTGATGTGTATCTCTCTAGTGATAGGAGTTCTAGCAATGGGGTTAGGTAACATGGTCAGGACTCTGTTTTAGGAAGATCACTTTGATAGCTGAATGGAGGATGATTTGTAGTAGAGAGAAATGCAAGGTGATGAAGCCAACCAGGAGGCTATTGAAATAATCTATGTGTGAGGTAATTAGCAGCTACAAAAGGGTGGTGGATTGTCAGAGATAAAAAAGGGGCATTTATAGATATTGCAAATGCATAATCAATAAGACTTGGCAATTGATTGGCTACCAATCAGTTGTGATTGATTGGGGTGTGGGTGAGGTAACTGAGTGAGAAGTAGGGAATGACACTTAGACTGTGAGCCTAGAAGATGGTAGTACCTTAGGGAAGTTATGAACAGAGAGCTGGAGGTGATAGAGGCAAATGAGTTCAGTTTTGGATATGTAGAGTTTAAGATGTCTATTGGACATCCAGTTAAGAATTGTACAGAAGGCAGTTGTATATGTGAGATTGAAGGTCAGGAAAGAAGTTAGGAACAATGTGAAGATTATCTAGAAAGAAATGGTCATTGCATCTATGAGATCGGATGAGGGCATCAATAAGGAGGTTGGGCTAGATAATAAATTCTCTATTCACTCTAAATCTATGTGATTCTATAATAAATATTCATTTAAAATTTTGCATTTACAAAGTTGCTATCAAGATCTTAGTAATCCATAACAAAGGAAATGTACTATTTAAGGGCATATATGTGTATATGTTTTATATATATAGCCACATATATATATATATATAAAACATATACACATATATATGCATATATGTCACTATCACTATTGCTATGTTGCTTAGATATTTTGGGAACCCTCAGAAATTCCTTTAAAATCAATAAGCAATGTTCTGCCTTTTCTAAAAGACCCATGGTAAACTGTATGTCAATATCAATGTCAGAAAAAAATCTGAGGAATTTTCTCTATCTTACCTAAATACACTGACATACAAATGTCTTAGAACTCTCCTGCCAAGGTATTTCCAAAATATATTTTTAGGTTTCTTCTAAAATATTTCCTTATGCTTCTTAACCCCACTTTCTGGCTGATAATGGGATTCTTGCAATGACATGCATTTATGTAAGACTGGTATTTTACAAATACCTAAAGGCATGCATGCCTTAAAAAAAAAAACTTTACATATGCATTTCATTGCAGTAACCCACATACGTGCTTAATTAAATTTAGTTTGGCAAAACTGGTTGATTTAAATTTGATACACTATTATCACATTACATTACTAATGTGCCTTTCAGGCTTACACTTTGTATGACAGTGATGTTAGAAACACCGTGGCAAACTGGAGGAGTCAAAACAATCTGCCAAAAAGACAAGTAAAAGCCAATAGGTAGATTTCCTAAAGTCAAAGGGTTATAGAAGAGTGAGAAAAATGGGCATACTCAGGGGAAAGAGAAGCTTGAAATCCTGTGTTATTTTATAAGGCTATTATAAGGGCAGCTTCTGGTCAAATTCACTCTGCTTATTAAAGATTTATAATTGGTAGAGGATAAAGAGGACATTTACTAAAAGATCTTTTTAAAAAAATCATATATAAATAATATATAAATAACTTGCCCAGGTTCACACATCTAGGAAGTGTCTGAGGCCATATTTGAACCCCAGGAAATTCCATCTCCAGACTTACCTTTCTAATCCACTGAGCTACCTAACTGTCCCTTTTATGCTTCTTTCACAACATGACAAACATGGAAATATGTATTTCATGATAGACTAATATTATGTGTTTTCTCAGGGAGGGGATATTGGAGAGAAGAAGGAAGAGAACATGGATCACAAAATGTCAGAAGACAATTATCAAAAATTGTATCTACATATAATTGTGAAAAAATATGATGTAATGTAGAGATGTATTATTGTGCTCATTTTATACATAAGGAAACTGAGGTCCAGAGACAGTCAATGCAACTTCCCATAGTCACTTGGGAAGCAAAGGGTAAATCTAGGCTTAGAATCCAGATCTCTTTCTCTGAGAGATTTATTTTCCTATTTGCATCTCACTAACTATTTTGATTCTCTGACTGCTGTTTTCTTGACTAATAAGAAAAGTGACAATGATAATAGTATAGCAGTAATAGTAATAAAAAATGCTGTCAGCACAGGAGATGAATTGTATTTGTCCAAGGGTGTCTGACTAAGTTCATTGGTACCATTGTTTCTCTTTTCTGATATGTATGTGGCTGTTGGATATATTATTGTATAAATTGGAATGCTTTTAACATTTCAATACAAACAAAATGCAAAGTTTATAATATCCTTCCATCATCTGACATGAAATGCATTTTGCATTTGCAAATTATTCCTTCCATTCTTCAAACCAGAGCTCTTTCAAGTCAGAAACAAGTAGTTTCTCTTTTTCTACTTTTTCTGGGGATATCAAAACCATAAAAGGCTATGTAGAAGCCTCGAAATGGTGATTTTTTGAAAGGTCTCAGATTCAGGAATTTTGAATGTGTTAGGGCATTTCAAGAATATTTATTTTGCAAAATATTCATGATTTCGTGAGTACAGTAACTTCTCTGCTTGAAAAAGTTTGTGATACCTCCAGCTTTACCAGAACATTTTCATGAGTTTCTGTGACCAAAATAAAGCTTTCATCTAATGGCCAGATTTTAGAAACAAACAAATGAATTGATGAATATAAATGGGCAAGTAAATGAATGAATATGAGAATAAAATAGGTAGGTTTTTTAAATTTCCTCATTAACTTTACAAATCTTATATACCTGAAGGCATAAGTTAATCATTTTTAAATGGAAAAATACAATTCTTATTCCTCTTCAGTGTTCTTTGGTAGATCTCACTAACTACAGGCATTGTCCAAGGCTCTCTCTCTGTTATTATCCTTTGCTTTCTGACATATTCTCCCTTGTGATTTTACCATCTCCTGTGGGTTTAATTATCATGTCGATATAATGATTGCCAAATAAGAGTCCTAGTATCTCTCTGGAATTCTAGTACTGAATTACCAGATAACTGACATTTCCATCTCAATGTTCCTATAGGCAACTGTAATTCAACATTTCCAAAAGAGTCTCATGAACTTTGTCATTCCCTCCCCCAAACTTCCCTTTTTCTCTTGATGGAACCAATTTTCTTCCAGTTATTAAATTTCACATCTTCAAAGATATCCTTTATGCTTTACTTTCTCACTCATGATATCATATCTCTATTGAACCATTTTAACTCCACATTTTTTGAATGCATCTTCCTAAAACTCGTATCATAATGCAGGCCCTTTTAATATCGTCAGTGAATTACTGCAATTGGCTCTATAATTGACCTTTCTATCTCCAATCTCTCCTACCTAGAATTCATCCTCTACACAAATGCTAGTCCAATATTCCTAATATGTAAATCTCATCATGTCTCTCCCTTCCCTTCTTTAAAAAAAAAAATTCTTCAACTGTTCCCCATTGATTTTAAGATAAAATGCAACCTTTAACTTGGACTTTGAAATCCTAAACAATTTGACTCATATACCTTTCCTGTCATATTTCCCAATATGACTTTCCATTCACATACTTTCCATTCTGGTTAAACCACCTTGTTAAATGAACAAGTGAGGCATTGTGCAAAATGCGGAGAGGTACAAAGTAATGCTAAGGGTCCTCAAGGTACTCACATTCTGCTAGAGGAGACAAGATGTGGCAGATATATATATGTATCCAGAGATAATCTAAAAATCTGTCCTCTCAGAATATTTTTGTCTACAGAACTAGAATGGATTTCCTAGAATTGACTTCCCCCCTAGCCTGGGTTAGATGGACCCTGACTTAGTCTTAGGCTCTAGCTCTCTCTCTCTTTTCAACAATCTTCACTGGTTATTAAAAATATAGATATTCCAACAGAACTCCAAGAGTACAATTCATATTTCGGGAGTATTATTTTAATTTATCAGTTTCCTAATGAGATTGAGAAACCACTGCAATCTCCTCTCTAACAATAACAAATCATCTTTCATGGTACCTCCCTTCTAGGATAATTTCTGCTTGATGGCCATTCCCACTGTATATGATTTATAATTTACAAAGTACTTTTCCCACTAGAACACTGAAAGATAGTAGTGCAAATATTATTTCCCCCACTACAGAAATTAAAAAATAGAGGCTTATTGAAAGTGAAATACTGACTTCCTTGGAAAACTCCACTTCAAGGATAGATGTTTATAGATTTTCTGGGTTCATGATCATTGGGAGCCTTTAGCCAATGGATAGAGCTCATATGAGGGGGACCCCACTTAAATAAGTTAATGAGTCAGTGGAGTTTTAAGAGAACTTCCACGAGAAGGAGGTTTCAGCTATAAAATATGGACCTTAAGGAACCAGCACTCAGAAGGCCTTTGATTGCAATAATACACATTTGTGAGGGTTCTATCTCACCAGCTATAGTACTTTAAGGAACCAGAAACATTTGGAATTTTCTGGCTATGGTTATATTCTGGTCAATCAATCGATCAACAAATATGTGTTATTGTCTACAGTTTGTTTGTTGAATAAATAATAATTACAGGCTGTTCCCACCAGGAGACAGTACCAAAAATAAAGTGATCTTAAAAATACAATTAAAAAAAACCAACTATGGGCCTGGGAACTAAATAATAAAGAACAGCACCATTCATCATTCTTTTATCATGTAAGCATCCCCTCAAGAGGATTAACTGTCATTATTTGTTTGTTCAAGAAATAGAACATCTGCATACTGGCCTTTCAGCTCAATACAAACATTGGAAAGGGGCTTCTCTCTTTACTATATATTAGTTTAAACTTAGTCATAAAATATACTGGATTGTCATAAAAGTAATCTAGGAGTCATTGCAACCTATAAACATAGAGGCAGCAGGGGGAACTCACACATACATAACACGAAGCTTCATGAAATTGTTCTAAAACTCTACTTCTTTCTAGGTTAACTTGAAGGCTGTGCCAATGATGAAGTATTCATACGTGGAAATGACAGATCCTTAAAGTATGGAAAGACACAATAATGGCTCCTTTAAATTTTTGATCCTTGCAACAACCCAATAAGGTAGGTAGGTGTACACTGACACATAAAAATGTTAAGGAGATTAAAATAAAGTTTAACCAGGATATACAATCAGAAGGAAAAATAGTTAGGAGTTGGGGAGAAACAATCATCCAAAGTAGTACAACTTGGGAAGAAGCTGGGAGGGCTCTGGGTGACAGCCTGACAACAGAATCAACAAACAGCAGAGCCTGGAGACAGCTGTGTAGGCTGCAGCCTCATCTTTGAAACCTCCAAACTACTGAGGGTGTTGGGGTGGGGTGGATGACCAGAAGATTGTGGGGTTTACAGGTGCTGACCAGACACCATTTCAAATTGTGGCTGCAGAAAAGGAGGAGGAAAACTCGCAAGAAAATGCAATTGAAGGGGACCTTGGGAAAGCAAAGTTCAAGTTGCTGTTCTAAGGACAGAAGAGTAAGAACAACACCTCCAGGAGGAAGAGCCTTAAAGGTGACAGCATTGCTGGGGACCCTGTAACATAGAGAGAAATGAGAAGAACCAAGAAATCAAAGACTCCCAAAGAGCTCAGGAACTAAGAAAAACAACAAACCAAACCCTCAGGCTGATAGATGACTATTCAACTCTGCCTCACTTAAATCCAATTCACTTGAGTCTGTGATGTCATTGATCCTGTTTGAATAGAAGTACAATTTTCATTAATTTTCTGAATGATCAAATTAACACTAATACAACTTAAATTATCAATAAATCAAATTTAATTCCCTAAAATTTATACCTCTCTTTCAACTTGTTGAAAGACATCGTGTATATTGGTTATCTCATAGAAAGGGGATATGATGTTCCTAAACTTTGGTTAGCCCAGATACCTTTTCATTCTAGTTTTTTATGTTAGTTTATTATTAATAAAACCTTATTAAATATAATACCCTAGTTACTGAATATTAATTTTAATCTCTACAATGGACTGCCTTGGTAGGTAGTTTCCCATTCACTGGAGATCTTTAAGCCAAGGAGGAATGACAACTCGCTAGGGGAATGTAAAGATAATTATTCAAGTATAGAAGACTAAATAATCATTTTCCATTTCTGAAATTTGATGGTTTGGGGATTCAGTTTAAATTCTACCTTCGCCCATGAAACTTCCATAAGTTACTATATTAATATCCCCCCTTTTAAAATGAATTGATTATCACATTATTGATTTTGGTAATGTATCATACACTGCCTGTTCTGCTCTTTCATTTTTCATGCATGGATGCCCTGTCAAACCAGATTATATTTATAGCTAGCATTGATATAGTGCTTTAAATAAGCCACTCTATATTTACTATCTCATTTTATTCTCAAATAATGCTGGGATAGAGGTGTTGTTATTAAATCTTTTTTTTATAAAGAAACTGAGGCAGACAGAGACTTGATGACATACTCAGGGTCACACAGTAGTGAATGTCAGAGACCAGATCTTCCCGAATCTAAGCCAATGTTCTTTCTATTTCAGGATAAAGCTCTCCATTTTGGAACTATGGTCTTTCCCACAATGTGTAGCTTAGTATTAACACATATTAATAGGAGCATAATAAATAATCATTATTAACTAAAGTGGAATATAGTAAATCTTTCTCTCTCCCCTGACCTGATTGATACCTGTTCTAAGGTAGATAATAAAATTATTAGTTTATTAATCCAATTTTATCTACATTATTAAAGTCAAACACTAGATTTTGACTAGTATAATAAGCATAATGACAAATAGTAATTTGATACCAAAACATAGTTTATAACATTCATAAGCCCCATAGCCTGCAATGAACTCTCTCTTCAACTCCACTATTCAGCATCTCAGTTTCTTTCAAGGTTTACACTCAAGTGTGACTTCTGTAAAACCTTCTTCAATTTCCTTTAGCTGGCAATTATAGAACATCTTCCTCAACTCCCTCATCAAATTACCTTGTATTGATTTTTATCTGCATGTGTGCTCTGATTCTTGACTCTTGGGAAATTCACTTAACCTTCCAGGACTCCAGGCCTTTCTCCAGTAGACTCACTTACAAAGAAGATGCCTCTGTTAGTTGAGGGCATTTCCTTGCTCTGGAGTTCTCCAAGACACTGAAATCACAAACTCAGTCCCTGTATTTATTGCATTTTATGGAAATGAATTGAGAAATGCACTCATCATTTGAGAATGAATGCTATAATTCATGTATCAAATGTAATGTGGATTATACTGAGCATACACAGATACGTTCTTCCTGACTCTGCCCATCCAGCTGTGTGACAGCTTTGGGGAAATGGAAGATGGAAAATTCAGGGATTGCTTCTGGCTATGTGGTGGCCCAGAAATGAATGAACGTGCCATTTTGATATGCTATGGCCAATAATGGCTAGTCCTTTGTTCTCTTACCTCATGAAAGCAGCACAGTGATGGGACTCTGGATCAATTAAAAGAACAGAGAGCTTCCAACTGGTTCTAACTGCTTTTGAGTCTCTAGATCAATGGTTCCCAATCTATTTTGGCCTACCGCCCCCTTTCCAGAAAAAAAATATTACTTAGTGCCCCTGGAAATTAATTTTTTTAAAGTTTAATAGCAATTAATAGGAAAGATAAATGCACCTGTGGCCATCACAGCCCCCCTGGAGCACTGCAGCACCCACCAGGGGGCGGTGGCGCCCACTTTGGGAATCACTGCTCTAGATGACATCATGTAACTCAAAGACTTTCATTGAAGAGTGAAAAATGATCCAGTAACTTTCTCTGCTCCTGAATCATGGCAACCTTTTGAAGAAGGATCCCACTACATGTACCTAGTTCACTCACTTCTTTTTCTCATCTGGTGTTTCTTTTCCTGTGTAGGTGACTGAGAATCACCCTGGAGACCTCATGGTATGAAGAAACTTCTGGGTCTGTGGAATGAAGTTAACTGGTAGCTAAGGGAGTGTTCACTAGAGATAAGAGGATAACTGGGAAAAATAAAATATCTTTAAATAAAGAAAAATAAAGAGATAAGAGAAGACTAGGCTTCTAGATTTGCTTGCCAGAAGGCATGAACTTTAAGGGAGATAGTGCAATGCTAAAACTAAATGGAAAATACCTAATTAGCAATTCCACAAACTAATTTCCATTTAGATGATTTAAAGGGAAAACTTCTTAACCAGATAAGACAATAAATAGTTCTACTTGCCACTCGTCTAGCTTCTTCTTGTTAATATATGCTTTTTGAGGTTTGTGTTTTAGCATTTCTTTTGTGTTTAGGAAATAAATGCCTGGCCTATGCCTAATTTAGGCTGTACATTGTGTAACTTTCAACTTCTTAGACACAGCACCAGGACTTATTCTTTAAATAATTTATTTGTAGCATTGGGCTTAAGGAATTGAAAAGTATGGGGAAAGGGATCCTCATTCTGTTCTCATTAGAGGCCAAGTTCCACAAGGACTGGTTCACCACACTTTAGTAAGGAATCACAAAAGGATTATCTAGACCTATGTAAAACCCACATTACACAAGTAAATAGATTCACTTTGAATTTCACTTTTGAATTTCAAAGAGGCAATGCAAAATTAGGAACAAAGAAGAGAGGTCAAGCTTTGGAATTTTTTTTAAATCATTTGTCTCTGAATTTCAGTTGTCTTACTCTATAGACTAAAAATAAACTGACTACTCTGGATGAGGATCAAATTTGGTAATGTATGTGACTATTCTTCTTTGAAAGCTATGGAATATCTCCTCATTTATCAAGACTAGTTCTTTAGGAGTTTTTAATTTAAAAGTTTTACTAAAAATCTGAGCTGAGATGTTATTGTACCCCAATTTACAGAGAAGTCTTTTTTTTCCTTCTTAGGTGGGTGGCTCCTAACACAGACAGCAAACTGAGATCTTTCCCCTACAACTTCATGGAATTCAGCCTGTTGCTCTCAACAATGTCATAGTAACCAGTTAAACCTGAGCACTTGTGGGATTTATGCCAGGTTGGGATTTTTTTAAAGTATATATGTTATTACATGAAATAACCTTTCTATCTGCCTCCAAGGTGCCATTGAGTTTTCAGCCAAAATCCTGGTTGAAGAGAATAATTAGGAACTAGACTGGAGGCCTCCAAAGAAAAGATGGAAACAAGCCAACAGTCCCTCAGTAGACTTCTTTCGGTGATTCTCTAAACTCTCATAGTATTAGTGCTTATGTGGAAAGGTGACCGTCGGTGGCTCAGACCCTAAATTAGGTGTATCTCAGTTGTCATTAGACTTTTTTCAATTTACTGCAAACTCAGAAGTAGGGGAACTTTTTCTGTTTTCTTTTGGGGTTTCCATGGTTTTACCAAGGAAACCAAATACATGAGCGATTCAGCTTTCCTCAAGAAATAAGTTAGGGTATATCCCCCAAGTACTGCAAGATTGGATATTTTATGTCTTTAAATAGAGACTAGGCTAGAAATAAGAGGATAGAGAGTAATATCATTTGTAACCACTAATGTGATCCCCATGGCAAATAAAAATGCTCTTGAGTCTTTTGGTCAGGCTTATTCCTCCCTGATGCATTTCTAATAATAAAAGAAAAGAAAATTATATATATATATGTATATATATATACATATATATATATATAAATAAAATCTGTGAGGCCTAGAACAGAGTTAGATCCATGGTGAAATCTTGATGTAATGTTACACTTGTGTATGCTGAGATATGGAAACTCTGGCCTTTGAAAGACAGATTGAGGTTATCACAGAGATGCAAGAAAGCTGAGAGCTTGTGAAATTTTTTATTTTTTTTAAATATTGAAAACCATAAGTATCTATTGAGAATTTTGTTTTAAGACTAGATTTTGGATAGCTACATACATACATATATATATATGAATAAGCAATTTATATGAACTTATATTGTTTATGAATATAAATAAGCTGCATTTCAAGTTAGTTGATATACTTTCATTCTCTTGATTTTATTCTTGTATTCTCTTGACTTTACAAAGAACAAACCATTACCTATTATCAACAATGCAAAGATCCAAGACAACTCTAAGGGACTCATGATGAAAAAAGCTATGTACTATCACAGAAAGGACTGATCGAGTCTAAATATAGATTGAAACACACTATTCTTCACTTTATTTCCTCCATGAAATTTTCTCTATTGTAGGCAGTATGTGTCTTCTTTCACAACATGATGAACATGGACATTTGTATTGTATGACAGCACATGCATAATCTATATCCTATTGCTTGATGTCTCAGGGAGAGTGGTGGTTTGGAGGAGGGAGAAAACAGGGATTGCCAAATGTCGGAAAAGGGTTATTAATATTTCATTGACATATAATCTAGAAAAAATATTTAAAAAGAATAAATTGTCATCAATGTGCTTTGAGATCAACCAATATGTTTCTCACAATCCATATAGATATAGAAATAGCCACCTTGTAATTTCACTGGTACAGGAATTCCCATATGAGGAAATTCCTTCTACCAGTGCAGGTTTTTACATTTTCTACAATGTATATTTGTATATGTTGTAGAGATCTGCCTAGAGTAACGGGAGGTTAAGGGACTTGCCCCGGGTCACCTAGCTAGTATGTATCTTGAGCAGGACTTCAATTCAGATATTCCAGACTTTGAGGCTGGTTCTAGATCCATAATTCCATGCTTCCTCTTGGTGTACATATGTACATTTATGACAAAGAACATGTGTATACATACATATACAAATGGACCATATATAAACATATATGTATATGTATTTATACATATATATTTCTCTCTCCCTTTTTCTAGTTTTCTCCTTTTTTATCTATTTTACAATGTAATGACAACCTTCTCTTTTCTATACAACTTTGTACTGAAGCAAGGGAAGATAGTGAGTAAAGAGTCAGCTTTGGTATCAAGAAGTCCCGGAATTGAATCTTTTCTCTGACATATAATGCGGTAGCAGGACAAATATTTTAATTTCTCAGGGCTCATGCAACTCTCTGAAATTATAAGTTGCATTGAGACTCAAATGAGAAAATGAAAAAGTGATAACCCAGTTTGAAAGCCCTATAGAAAAGTGTATTGATAATGATAAACAAAATTCAACACAATCTTCACAAATCTGTAACAACTATGATGTTCCCATTTCTCCTATAATATTTCAGAAAACTTTGAGCTGGATAAGTCAGTAAGCATTAATAAGGTCAGTAATAAATGCACACCCTTCCAAATTGATAGTTATTGGGGGTGATTAGTTTGTACCTACTCACTATCCTTTTGGAACCCTTCCTACTTCATACTCTGGGTAAATGAAAGAAAGGGAGACAGGGCAGTAATGTGGAAAAATCCAGATCTGAAATCAGAGAAGCTGAGTTTAAAATTCCGGCTCCATCACTTTCTTGGGTGACCTCGTTGTTGTCATTTCTCCTGTTCTGGATCTAAGGATTCCTCAACTGCAAAATGCAGGGGTTAGCCTCGGTGACCTCTCGGTCCCCATCCAGCTCTAAATATATGACCCCTCGCCAACAGCTCAGGCACCTTTCAGAGCAGTCATTTTTTTTTTTTTTTTTGTATGCCACAGGTAAATGGGAAATTTAATCAAGTTAATGGGGGAATGTTTTCCATAGATTAGAACATGCTCTTTTTCTTGTTTTAACATGACCCAATTGTTCATGTTATATCTATTTTTCTTTCTGTGAACTGCAACTGAACAACTTATGACAGGATTGAACGTATTAATCCATAATATAAGACATCCCCCTTTGTCCTTGTACCCTGATGTGTGTCAAATAAGGTTAGCATGGATTTCCAAAAGCATGACTACATATTTGTATAATTCCTTGAGCTGATTTTTTTTCAAAGTACATTCGTTTTGTGGATCAGCCAGAATCAACAAAGAGGGGTGAGGGGAGCATGACAGCAACTGGGGAAACAAATAGGCACTTTTAGAGCCAGTGGTGCACACAAGTTATTACTGTTTTAGAGCAGTGTCTTCCAGCCTAAATTGTGCCGTCGACCAGTGCAATATCCAAATCCTTTATGTAGACGACACCCTCTTGGAAGGTCCAGCCTAGGTGCTTAGTCCTTCAGGGAGTCGTCTTGGAGAACGAGGGAACCCAGGATGAGTGTAGGAAGAACAGGACACAGAGAAGAGAAACGGGAATGTGTCTTTTATTTGTTCCGTGAGACATCATAAGGCAGCTGATGGAGAGCCAGCAAAACTTGTGCTCAAGTCCAACTTTGATATATACTGACCGCGAGATTCTGGACACGTCATTTAACCGAGCTCTCTGAGTTCTAGGCACATCTCTAAGACTATAAGCTTCAAAGAAGGTGCAGACCAGTTTGGGTTGAAGTAGTGCTCTACGTTCTTAAAGATACATCCCATCCCTACTTGTTTTTAAGAAGTTTCCACTAAGATGGGAAAATGTCTTACATGATTACACTTGTGAAATCTAATTAGATTTTATCAGGGACCTGGGGAGGACAGGGAGGAAGTGAGGAAGGTAGGGACAGAAGAAAGGAGAGAATTTGGAACTCAAAACTTTATTTTTTTTTAAACCCTTACCTTTCCTCTTAGAGTCAATACTGTGTATTGGCTCCAAGGCAGAAGAGTGGTAAGAGCTAGGCAATGGGGGTCAAGTGACTTGCCCAGGGTCACACGGCTGGGAAGTGTCTGAGGCCAGATTTGAACCTAGCACCTCCGGTCTCTAGGCTGACTCTCAATCCACTGAGCCACCCAGCTGCCCCCTCAAAACTTTATTTAAAATGAAAGTTAATGCTTGAACACATGGGTTGATGCAGACATGATTGGGGATGCAGACTCAAAATGACCACACCAATTCAACTATCAATAATATGGAAATAGGTCTTGATCAATGACACATGTTAAAACCAGTGGAAATGCACGTCAGCTATGGTGGGGGGATGAAGGAGAAAGTAAGAACATGAATCATGTAACCATGGAAAATTTTTCTAAAAAATAAAAAATAAATAAAAAATAAAATCCAAAATAAAAATAAATTAAAAAAATGAAAGTTAAAAAACATTTTTACTCATAATAGGGGGAAATAAAATATTTTTAAAATCAAAATTAATTTAATTATATAATATAATTATAAATATAAATTAACAAAAAATAAAAATAAAAAATAAAATAATTTTAAAAAATAAAATACAAAATAATTAAAATACAGGGGAAAAAAGGAAACGTTTCCCTGGTAGTGACATCTTTGCTGACTAAAAAATGATTATTTCTGATTCCTCATACTGTGTGATCCAGAAGATGAGGACCAGTGTTCTAGAGGTCTCTAGTGATGAAGCTCATGATGGATAAGATATGATTAAGCCTCTCTAATGGCCTCAGCTAGAAGTATAGTCAGCAGTGCTCACCCTGGAGGCAGGGTTTCCCCATGCTTTGCATTATCCAGCAAAGACATCTTATTTTCCTTAATAATCTGCCTTAATAATCAGCTCAAGGCAGACCTTATTCATGATTTACAACTAGAAGCTGATCTGGTTGTTTTCACAGTGTTTAACATGGAACATTTGTAATATGGGAGGTGTTTTACCAAATAAGACACATGCACTTCCAAAGCCAGCTTTTTTTTTTTTTTTTTTTTTTTAGGACTTCCCTTTAAATCTGGGGAAGTATTTCAAAAATTCCACTCTAGTCAATATTTTGGAGTTTCCATAGAGTGACTGGCATAGCCCTAAGTACTAGCAAATATTGAGGTAATGAACTAAATTAGCCAAGATACTTAAACATATATGGAGGTATATAAAATTAGGTAATATAAACACATAAGTACATGATGTGGAGGGAAAACCCAGTACTTTCCCCAAGTTTCTTCCCTCCAAGAGGTTCTTACTGCTGGCCTAAAAGTTCCAGTGGTAGAAAAGCCTTTCTAGATCACATTAGTTAGTTCTTTCTCCCCGTTCCAAATAGGATACTTGTAATTATCTTATTAAATGATGTATTCACCTCAACCTCTACCCTAAGCAAATTGAAAGGTTGTTGAGGTTCAGGATTTTTTTTTGCTTGCCTTATCATTATTATATGTTGTAAGATTTAAATTAATGTTCAATACTTAAAGTATTATTTTTATAAAGCTTATTATCTGACAAAATAGAACCATCGGACTAAGTTTTTCTACCTGCTCAAAATTCCCCGCCCCATCAAAGCTGCTGGAGGAAGGAAAAGAGAACTAGATATGGAACTCCACCCAATTTAAATCCTGTCTATGTTAGGAAATAACGACAGGAAATGAGTAGGGTGCTGGGAATAGTAGTTTTGCTGAAGATAGTAGATTTTAGGGTAACAGATTCAAATTATACAATAGCCAGTGCCTAGCACAATGCCTTACTCACAGTTGTTTGTTCAGTCATTTTTCAGTTGTATCCAATTCTTTTTTTTTATTTTTTATTTTTGGAAAATTTCATTTAATTAATTAATTTAGAATATTTTCCCATAGTTACATGGTTCATATTCTTTCCCTCCCCTCCAACTTGTATTTAATTCTTGATGACCCAATTTGGGGTTTTCTTGGCAAAGACACTGGAGTGGTTTGCCATTTCCCTTTCTAGTTCATTTTGCAGATGAGAAATTGAGTCAAACAGGATTAACTGATTTGTCCTAGTCTGTAGTAAGCAAGTGTCTGATGCCAAATTTGAACTCAGGTCTTCTTGGCTTTAGGCCCTGCACTCTATCCACTGCCCTGCCCCTCTAGTGACAGTAGAGTTTTAATAAATGCTTGCTGGATCCTATTAGACTAGATGGGAGTTTTGTGCTGAACTAGATGAAAATCAATAGATTGTTTCATTTGTGGCTGAAACCTGGGGAAAGGGTTAGAGATGGAGAGAATTTGGGCATGGTGAGTATGTAACCTGTCTGAAGGAGACTAAAGGAAGATGGAGTGAGAAATATAAGCTAACAGGCATCTTGAAGAATATGGTGTGTGATACAGTGGTTCCTGACAATGAAGACTGTTCCAGGGATTCAAAGGAAATTGTCTTAAGACAACTCTTCCCTAGATCTTAAAATCACAGATAAAGCGAAAGTGGCTCTGGATAAATCTGGCCTTCGGAAATTGAATAATGGGTGCTTTGCAAGCAGTCCCTTTTCTTTATTTCTCTTGGTTCCATAGAAAAAAAATTGAGTCAAAATGACCTGAATTCAGATACTGCTCCAGACATTTGTTATTTGTGTGACCTTGAATAAAGTACTTAATCTTCCTAGGTTTGGGTTTCCTCATTTGTAAAACAAAAGAGTTGGACTAGGTAATTCACAAGGCCCTGGCTAGTTTAGCTCTAAGATATGCTCCTATGAATACAAACTTTCCCCTTCCCAGCACCCAATGCCTTCTTGCTTTTGGTGTCCACTTCCCTCTGGCTCTGTGGTGGAGAAATGCATTCAGGTACATCTACACTAAGGATTTAGTCACAGATTCAGCTTTTAAAACAGGGTTAAAGGAAAGAAATGTTTCAGAACCAGGTACTTGGATGATGATTGGTGGGAAAGTTTGGTATTAAACCATTAAAATTGAGGTAAAAATCAAGATGTGAACTCTGAAGAAATCTGAAGCTCTGGAGATCAGAAACTAGAGACATCTATATTTCTGATACCCTCCGAAGCATGTATGGGCAAACACATTGCATCCCACATGCCACCAGAGTCAGAGGGACTCCACCCTTGCCTAGGACAGGGAGGGGAAGATAAAGAAGAGAAATCACTTTAGAGATCAACTTAATACATAACCAAACACTACAGATGATCCACTGAGCATAGGGGAACCTGCCAAAAGGCTTCAAAGAAATGGGTGGAAATTTTCCTACTGTCTATGTAAAAGACAGAATGAATTGGGGAATTGAACTAGTGTTGACATACATTGGGATTATACACATACTAATGATCACTAGGCTTGCCCTTTTTTCTTTCTTACCTTCTCTCTTTCTCTCTTTCTTTCTTCCTATCTTTCTTTCTTTCTTTTTTTTTTTTGGAAGGGAGAAGGATGCTCATTCATTTCAGAAAATCTATTCTTTATTCTACAGATCTACCAGATATCTTTATCAATACTGGAAATGTTTCTCAAACATTCCTGAAACCTGTAATTAGTCATGCCATTTATTATAATAAAAACAGAACCAAATTTGAATTTCTCTGATAGGATTTTCTAAAAATATCATTCCTTCATTTTGTATTCTATATCTCTTTGTAAAAGAGTTATTTCTTTTACTGAATATCACTTTATAGCTCAAAAATTATAATAGGAAAAATGAGATGTATCTTTTAATATTCATTAACAATATATAATTCCTTATATTTAGATAATCTATGTGAAGTTTTGAGTTCCTAAAAAGAAAATAATAGTGCTAGCCTACATTTATAACATATATTGCAGTTGCCAAAAGTGTGTTCATATTTTTGTTGTTCAGTCATTTCAGTTGAGTCTGACTCTTCATATCATCATTTGAGGTTTTCTTGACAAAGGTAATAGAGTAGTTTGCTATTTCCTCCTTCAGCTTATTTTACAAATGATGAACTGAGGCAAGTAGAGTTAAATGATTTGCCCAGGGTAAAACAGCTAATAAGTGACTAAGGCCAGATTTGAACTTGGGAAGATGTGTCTTCTTGCTGCTAGGTCTGGTATTCTATCCACTGTGCCACCTAGCTAGCCCAGTTACCAAAGTGTGTTCATATACATAAACCTCATTTGAATTCTGCTTACTATTGCCATTTTAGGATAGTGAGGAAATAGACAAGTGATTTCATTAATACCGGGAACTTCTAAGTGAGAAAAATCCTTGTAAATTCGGATAGGCACCTTCTCTGCAACTTATAACCGAGAAAGTTGCAGAGAATACCAAGATATTAAATGATTGATCTAGAGTTACACAACAGTCAGAGAGAACCTTAAAATTTAGGTCTTCCTGGCTTTAAGGAAAGTTTGCCATCCACTCTGCCACATTGCCATTCTAGCCTTTTTTTTTAAGATGAGAAAATTGCATCAAAGGTTAAAAAGCTTACTGAAAAGCATGCAGCCAGGATGAGATAGAAGTCATCTTAAACCATGTTTCCTGACATCTAATCCATGGTGCTTTCCATCATGTAGTAGTGCCTCATGTGAAGTCATTATCCTGTAAGCACTGTGAAGGCAAGGATGTCATCATCTTCACAGGATGTCATTGTCTTTGTTTTTTTAGTTCTCCATTGCATAACGCGCAATTATCACTTAATAAATAAGTTATGAATGAATAACAATTTCAGCAGTTTGAGATTTATAAAATATAATCTAGTCAAAAATTATATAGAAAAAGTCTTGTTACCTTTAACACTATGCATGTTCTGTATATGGGATAATATCAGTTTAGAAGAGCTTCATCTCCCATTACGATCCTACCACCATGCCACTTCATGGAATGCAAATCATCCTGCATCTTCAAAAATTATGTCAGCAGATCTCAGGCTCTAGCAGGTTCTATCCAGGTGGAGAGACATCAAATATAGGCTCAGTCAGCTTTAAGTTTGCTGACTAAAGAAGTGTGATAGGTTTGGGTTCAAAGGTTCTGAGTTTGAATCACATGACTTTGTCACTATTGGTTGGAACTTAAGGAAGAGGTTCTATCTCTGGGATCAATAATCAAATCAGCACTACAATCTCTCTGAAGGGTACATTAATCCATTTCACCATATTTTCAGATACCATCTCCTATGTGCTAGGCACATGGGTACCTAGCCATTGGGAGGTACTAGTGTACCAGCCATAATATTCTTGAATACAGCCCAAATCCAATTAAAATATAATTAGGAAATATTTAACAAATGAATTTCAATTCAATAGCATTATATTTTAAAACTAAGTCAGTGATGGGCAAAAACAAAACAATCCCTATTTGCAATGAGTTTGCATGCTAGAGTGGGGAGACAATAGTGTATAATAAGTTCATATAAAAATATATTGAAGATCAAAACAGCCTTCCCTAGCCATTATTCTCCTACATTTTGTCTTCCTCTAATAGAATGCAAGCTCCTTGAGGTCGGTGATTGTGTCTTGTTTGCTCATATTCATATTTCCAATGTTTTTAGCATGTTAGTAAATTAATAAATGTTTTTCACTCATTCATTTAGTACAGATAGATAGATTGATTGCTATGCAGGACCTCTAACATCCTTTCAGATTATTAGATCTATTAATTTACAATCTTGTGATCAACCTGGTTAAAACTCAGAGGTGTTTATCACCTATGGATTAGTCAAGAAATAATAAATGTTTTCAGACATAGCAATTCATGAAGATTGCATGCAATATATACTAAAATGTAAAGAAACTGAAATCTATAATAGAGGAAAGAAGAAAAACCTGATGAAGATACAAGCTTTAGGATTAAAGAATTAAGCTTAGTTATCTAATCTGAAGTCAATAATATTTCAGTAAGAAAAAAATAATTTTCATTCCTACAAGTTTTCTTAAACATGGCTAGAACTACCATAGCAGATCCAAGCTTATTAAAGTTCACAATTCCATAAAAAAGAAAAAGCTTTTATAGAATTCACTTTTTAAGAGTCAAGAACGAATGCCTTATCTCAACTTAAAGAAGCAAAAATTTTAATCTAACAGTATTATACTCTCAGCATTTTTCCTATTATTTTTTAAAAACCTTCACCTTCCGTCTTAGAATCAATACTGTGTATTGATTCCAAAGCAAAAGAGTGGTAAAGGAGAGGCAATGGGGGTTAATTGATTTGCCCAGAATCACACAGCTAGGAAGATTCTGAGGCCAGCTTTGAACCCAGGTCCTCTATATCTAGACTTGCTCTTAATCCACTGAGGCACCTAGCTACCCCCATATGTTTTAGTAGAATGATGCCAATGTCATAACTTATAAATTTAAACTTTCAGAAAAGGAATAAAAGTCATCCTAGTGTGCAATGCAGCTTTAACTGTGGCATTTCCTAAATTTGACAAACATTGTTTTCAAGCTCACAACCATATTAGTGTTCTCTTTACAGTTAATGATTCCCTTTCTTAAGGGAAAAAAGCAATTAATATCTCATAGAATGGAAAACAGAATCCTTGGCACAGATATCCAGGATATATTATGGATCATCATGATTATTTTTAAGGTTCTTCCAGAATTAAAATTAGATCTCTAAAATAAAATACAATCTCTAAATCTCAAAAAATTATAGAAAGGAAAATGTGGTAGAACTAATGATTAATATTTAGTTTAAAGTAGTAACTATAGGGATGGAGATAATTTAGGAGATCATGTGGAACAATGGAGTGAAATTCAAGTAGAAATAGGTGACACTAAATCATACAGAAGGATCTCTGTGGTCTGCATATTGACTTAGTTCAGTGATGGGCAAACTTTTTAAAGAGGGGGCCAAAGGAAAGGAAATGCTCCTCTGTCAATCTGTTTCTAAGGCAACTCTTTTGAAGTTTCATTGTATTGTATCTTACTCATTGTATTCATCAGATTAAGAATAATGTCCCCTGATAGGATAGAATATTTCGCCCCTCCCCCCCATCTGGCCTGCGGGCCATAGTTTGCCCATCACTGGCTTAGTTTTACAATATAATGCTTTCGAATTGAAATTCATTTGTTAAATATTTCCTAATTGTATATGATTGACATGGTATTACAGAATTACAGAAAAATGAATTCTAGCTCCTTGAGGTCAAGAATTTCATTTATAATTTCATGTATTTTCAGGACCAATAAGGAATCTGACAAATGGTAGGTTCTTAATATTTAATGGATTGGATTGGCTGCTATGAATTCAAGCATGTCACAGAGAAGAACATTTCAAGCATTTTTTACTTTGATTAAAATTCAGAATAGAGGTACCTTACCGTTTTTCCTCCCATAATGTACCCAATGATCTCTATCAAGACGTTTAATTTAGGGAGCTGCTGGGTGGCTCAGTGGATTGAAAGCCAGGCCTAGAGATGGGAGGTCCTAGGTTCAAATCTGGCCTCAGATACTTCCTAGCTTTATGATCCTGGGCAAGTCACTTGACCCTCATTGGCTAGCCTTTACCACTCTTCTGCATTGGAGCCAATACACAGTATTGACTCCAAGATGGAAGGTAAGGGTTTAAAAAAAGAAAAAAAAAGATTTTTAATTTAAATGCAATTCATGAATTTGTTTTAAAATTTACTTTAAGAAGTCAAAACCATATGTATTAGTTTTAACAACCATAACCTATAATATCTAAAGTCAATGTCTTTGGCTTTAAAGACAAAAAGCCATTCCTTTCTTGCAAAGACAATGAATCATTTGTTTCTGGTACTTCTAAATTACCTCATATTGTTTTATTTAATTTTACATCCACATTTCATGCCTAGTTATCATGGAGAGATTGATATTTATTTTAACATTTTATTATGAATTCATTAGAAAAATGTCTGTGGAGAAATAATGATATTCCTATTTTAGTCAAAGGAACATTCTATGCATTTGATATCCTTTCTAATCACTTGTAACCCTGCCACCCCCAAAGAATGGGGTACTTTGCCTGCTATTATAGCTGCTCTTGACATTATCCTAAGATCAGTGCTATAGAGTAGCTCTCTGAGACCTTAGAGATTTTTAGCCCAGTCTCCTAATTTGACAGAGGAGCAAACTGAGGGCTAGAGATGAAAAGTGACGTCCAAAAATGTCACAGAGAATAATCAGTGGATCTCGTCCTATCCTTTGATTGATGTTAAGTCCTACTTAAGACCTCTGGGTCCTTTATGGGTCTAACCATGAGTGTTTTATAAGAAGAAATTTTGCTTACACTAGTGAATTGCATTATATCCTTTATAAAAGAATGGTGTTGATCGAACAGTGAGATTTGCTGTCTATCCATACTTTTAATCTTAATTATGAAGAATGAGGGGACAGTTAAGTGCTACAGAGAGAGTGCTGGGTCTGCAGTTAATAAGACTCCTCTTCCTGAGTTCAAATCTGGCCTGAGACACTTATTAGCTGTGTGACCTAATATTTCCTCATCTATAAAATGAATTGGAAAAGGAAATAGCAAACCACTCCAGTATCTTTGCCAAGAAAACGCCAAATGGAGTCATAAGGAGTAAGACATGACTGAAAAAAACTGAATAGTAACTGAGTGAAGAACCTGCTATATTTAGTTGATACAAACAGATGGCCTCTTACCTGTATATGAGTGGTCAACATTGATGATTTTCCATCTGCCTCAACATCACCTACTCTGCCATTCAGCCAGCTGGACAGCTAGTTTTTCAGATCACTATCTTCCTCTGGAGGGCTCACCCTCCTCCTTTTCCCATACTCTAGTCCAGTGATGGCAAACCTATGGCACGGGTGCCAAAGATGAGGGACTAGGGAAGAGCTACTCCCCTCACCCATGCCTGATGACATTGTTTCACATCCCACACACCTCTGCCTAATAGCCAATGGGAGAGCACAGGGGGTAAGGTGAGCAACTCACAGGTAGCAGAGCTTTCTACATTAGCTGAGGACATTCCTCACTTCCCCTGCCCCTCCACCCAGCAGCCCAATGGGAGTGCTTCTTCCCTCCCTTCTATGGATTAAGAGGGGGGAAGGGCATGCCCAACACTTGCTTCGGGGTACAGTTACAGCACACAGTCTCTGAGGGGGTAAGCATAGCACTCAGTCTAGGACGATGGGGGGTGGGTAGGGCCTGGTACTCCCTCCATAAAAGATTCACCATCACTCCTATAGTCCTATCGATTTCCATATTTGTCTCCTAATTGCCACCTAATTATCCTTTTAAATGATTATGTAAGTTACAACAAACTTTGGGTTTGGGGCCTCAATTCAACAAATATTTTTTATTTAAATTTTTTCTTTATTAGTTTTTCCTTTTATAACAAATTTCCACATGAGTTTTTCAAAGTCATATGATCTATATTGTCTCCTTCCCTTCTTCCCTTACCCCTCTCAGAGCCAACAAGCAATTCAATCTGGGCTATATATGTATTATCATGAAAACATATTTCCATATTATTTATTTTTGTAAATGAATAATCTCATAGAACCAAAACCCCAAAACATACACCCAACTAAATAAGTGATAAATCATATCTTTTCATCTGCTTTTTTACTCCCTACAATTCTTTCTCTAGAAGTGGATAGCATTATTTTACATAAGTCCTCAGAATCATCCTGGATCATTGTATTGCTGTTAGTAGCAAAGTCTGTCATATTTGATCATTACACATTATTTCAGTTACTGTGTATAATGATCTTCTTATTGCACTCTGCATCAGTTCACCTAGGTCTTTCCAGCTCTTTCTGAAATCATCCTTCAAAAATATTTATTAAACACCTACAAGGTATAATACAGTATGCTAGATGCTAGCAATAACAAGATAAATATGACTTGATTCCTGCCTTTGAGAAGCCTCCAGTTGAGATGAGAATTATACATGCTAAACAGATAAAAAGGAGATGCTTTGGAAATGGTATCCAAAGGTGTGTTGGTTTGCCTCCTCTTCCTCCTCTTCCTCCTCTTCCTCCTCTTCCTCCTCCTCCTCCTTGTCCTTCTTTTCTTCTTCATCTTCTACTTCTTCTTCTTCTTCTTCTTCTTCTTCTTCTTCTTCTTCTTCTTCTTCTTCTTCTTCTTCTTCTTCTTCTTCTTCTTCTTCTTCTTCTTCTTCTTCTTCTTCTTCTTCTTCTTCATTTACTGAGGAAAAGCATTGTCAATATGAACTCTTTACTAGAATCTTCACTGATATCTGTGTCTATCTGCATATATAGGGGGTTCAAGGAGGATTAGAACCTCTGGTGTGAGGGTTTGTTGAACCCTTTTCAAGTCTGCTCATCTAACTGTAGTATGTGTCATTTTGCCCACCTCTCCTCTGTCTTGGCAGCAGGCTAAATGAAGTTGAGGGTAACCAGACAGGTCTCAAACTCAGCAGTGAGTGATGGTGAGGTGAGCATGTGTAAACTTTCCCCAAGCAGAATGGGCAGACAAAAAGTATTTATTCCAGTGGCCATGAAGTCAGCTAAAGCAGACTCTGTAGAACGCTGATAGCTTGTTCAGACATCTAAGACACCAAAGTCATCCACTGCATCCTGGACCATTGCTGACTTTTGCTTTGCTACTGGACTTTGATGACATTGGACTGTGCAATTCTACATCACTTAAATCCATTCATACACAAAACAAGACCACTCCATGATGTTATTGGTTCTCTTAGAAAACAAAGGATCAGACAAAAGAGATGATCACAAAAAATCCTGGAAAGACTTCTATAAAGTGATGCAAAGTGAAGTGAACAGAACCAGGAAAACGCTGTACATCGAAACAACAATAAAATATAATGATCAACTGTGAATGATAACCATTTTCAACAAGGCTAAGGATTCAAGACAACTCTAAGGAAGTTATGAAAAAAAGGCTATCCACTGTGATAGAAGGATCTGATGAACTCTGAATGCAGATTGAAGTATGCCATTCTTCACTTTATTTCCTCCATGATTTTTTCTCTAGTGTAAGTGATATGTCTTCTTTCACAACATGATTAAAATAGAAATAGGCATCATATAATAACATATGGATAATCTATAACATAATAACATATTACATGCTGTCTTGGGGAAGTAGGAGAGATGGGAGAGAGGAAAAGAACGTAGCAATATATCAGAAAACAATTATTGAGAATTGTTCCAATTTATAGTCTGGAAAAAAATTTAAAAAGAAAAGAAAACAAAAGATGAATGATATCCATCAGTCTCGCTTTGTTTCCATCTTTCACTAAGAGTACAAAGGTGGTAACCAATAAAAATCAAACTCGGGTTCTCTGATTCCAAATCCAGTATTCCTAGAATTGACTTATTTTTTTCTTAACTCCCCCAACTCTGTAGTACTGACATTACATTTGCAACACATTTTCTCTTTCCCTCAGTTATATTCAAATCCCTCTTTGTTCTCAGTTTCCTTTTCCCTTGCCACAGGAAAGCTGAGGCCTCTTGGCTAGATCATGGCTTGCTGAGGCTAAGGGAGTCACAGCTAATCTGGTTGGCAGAAATCTTAACCTGTGAGAAGACAACCTCAAGACACAAACTGCCTTTTTCAAAATTTAGAGAATGCAATTCCCTCTATCAGACTGGGACCATTAGTCAAAAAACTGCCATCATTTATATTTGACCACTCTTTAATGGAGACAATCAACAAATTCATTATTGTGTTTTGACTATACTGAGCTTGTAGAAACAAATATTTGTGAATTATTTGATATAGTCTCAAACCACATGTCTGTTCATTTGTTTGAATAGCATGAAGAGAGAAATTTTATATGAAGACATTTATATAGATTTTTAAAACTTTTAAAGTCAGAATTTAACCCCCCCAAAAAAGAAAAACAAAATAGTATTTTCAGAAACTTAGCAGAACACAAAAAAGATTATTTTAAAAAAGATCATGAAACTTGCAAGTAACTAAGGCAACTCAGTGGATAGAGCACCACTAAAAATGGGAAGTCCTGGGTTCAAATTTGACCTAAGACTCTTCCTAGCTGTGTGAACCTGGACAAGTCACTTAACCCCTAATGCCTACACCTTATTGATCTTTTGCCTTGGAACTGATACTGACTAATTCTAAGACATAAGGTAAAGGTTTGAAAGAAAAATCTTGAGTCTCCACATTCACTGATTAATCTATACATACTTGGGTTGGGCAACTCTTAAACCCATTCCATAATTCAGCTATTAGGTTAATAATTAATTAGTTAGTAAGTATGTGGGTGTATATGTGTATATCTATGCTTACAAATAAATAAATAAATAAATAAACAAACAAATAAATAAATAAATAGGTAAGCAAGCAAATAAATAAATAAATATTTAATTGTATTTGTGCTTTTTGGTTTTTGTTCATTTTCCTATACTGAATACCTAAATATTTGAATTGAAAAAAGTAAAACAAAAAGTTAATTCCTTTCTGTAAGACTGATTCCTGGGACTATCCAACTGTTTATTGATAGTTTTTTTTTCGATTTCTTTATCTGAAAATTGTCTATTCATGTCCCTTGCCCATTTATCAATTGGGGAATGGCTTGGATTTTTGTACAATTGATTTAGCTCCTATATATTTGAGTAATTAGACCTTTATCAGACTTTTTTTTGTTATAAAGATTTTTCCCAATTTGTTGATTCCCTTCTAATTTTGGTTGTATTGGTTTTGTTTTTACAAAACCTTTTTAATTTAATGCAATCAAAATTATTTATTGTACATTTTGTAAATTTTTTTTCTAACTCTTACTTGGTTTTAAAATCTTTCCTTTCCCAGAGATCTGACAAGTATACTATTCTGTGCTCATCTAATTTATTTATAGTTTCCTTTTTTATATTCAAGTCATTCACCCATTCTGAATTTATCTTGGTATAGGGTGTGAGATGTTGATCTACCTAATCTTGCCCATATTGTTTTCCAATTTTCCCAACAGTTTTTGTCAAATAGTGGATTTTTGTCCCAAAAGTTGGGCTCTTTGGGTTTATCATAGACTGTCTTTCTGAGGTCACTTACCCCAAGTCTATTCCACTGATCCTCCCCTCTGTCTCTTAGCTAGTACCATATTGTTTTAATGACCACTGCTTTATAGTACAGTTTAAGATCTGTTACTGCTAGGCCACCTTTCTTCACTTTTTTTTAAATTATTTCCCTTGATATTCTTGATCTTTTGTTCTTCCAAATGAATTTTGTTGTAATTTTTTTTCTAATTCAATAAAAAAGTTTCTTGGTAGTTTGATAGGTATGGCATTAAACACTTAATTCATATGTGTCTTGAAATTAACTTAAAGAGGGAAGAACAATCAGATCCATTGGGGCAGAGAATTGATTCGCACCCTATAGAGAAGTAGAAGTGTAACGAAAGGACTGGTGGGGAGGGAAGCAATACTAGGGAGAAAGAGGGAGGGGGAGTAGTTTTTAAAAGACCCTAAGGAATAATAAGAGGGGAATAAGAAGGGAGGGGGGAGAAAGGGAAGTACAATAATGGAGGGTACTAGGGGGACTGATTAAAAACAAAACACTGGTATAGAAGAAAATAGTGAAAGAAGAAAGGGCAGGATAAGGAGAGGGAATCAAAATGTTGGACAACTCCTTGATTCTTGAAGACAACTATTCTGGCTAATTCCCAAGGCTGGATATTCCACATTCATCTTATACCATGAATGAAAATTATTTATTTATTTATTCTTTTAATTTTATTTAATTGATTAATTAAGAAAGATTTTCCATGGTTACATGATTCATGCTCTTTCCCTCGCCACTCCCATAGCCAAAGTGCAATCTATTTCCATATTATCAATAGTTGCACTACGATGATAGTTTAGCATCTACATCCCCAATCATATCCCCATTGACCCATGTGATCAAGCAGTTTTTTTTTTCTTCTGTGTTTCCACTCCTATCATTCTTCCTCTGAATGTGGATAGCATTCTTTCTCATAAAACCCTCAGAATTGTCCTGGGTCATTGCACTGCTGCCAGTATAGAAGTCCATTACATTCAATTATACCACAGTGTATTAGTCTGTGTACAATGTTCTTTTGGTTCTGCTCCTTTCACTCTGTATCAATTCCTGGAGGTCTTTCCAGTTCACATGGAATTCCTCCAGTTTATTACTCCTTTGAGCACAGTAGTATTCCATCACCAGTATATACCACAATTTGTTCAGCCATTCTCCAATTGAAGGGCATCTCCTTATTTTCCAATTTTTTGCCACCACAAAGAGCACAGCTATAAATATTTTTGTACAAGTCGAAAAAGACATTTTGGCAACAAATGAAGCAAAAAAAAGTTATATGACAGAACTTTTTGAATGACTCCACTTCTAATCAAATAGCTTTTCAATATATCTACTAAATTAGAATGTTAGAACATGGCCTAGAGCATGAAGAGGCTAAGTGACTATGTTCAGGGTTAGAGGCAAGATTTGAACTAAGGTTTTATTGACTCCAAGGCCAGTCTTCTTTCCATTTATACCAAAGTAGTATTGCTTTATAAACTCTAAATTCAAATTTGTGCTTTACCTCCTACTACCATCACTGCACTTCAGCAAGTCAATCAATCCTCTAATCTTTAGTTTCTCATCTACAAAATGAGGGAGGGAGAGCTGGATGACTCAATGAATTGAGATCCAGGCTCAGAGAAAGAAAGTCCCAGGTTCAAATCTGGCCTCAGACACTTCCTAACTTTGTGATCTGGGCAAATAACTTAACCCTCCTTTCCTAGCCCTTACCACTCTTGGAACCAATACAAAGTATTGATTCTAAAATGAAAGGCAAAGGTTTAAATAAATAAATAAAGGCAAAGTAAGACTAGGAATATATGTGTGTATTCATATAAATATATACGTGAATATGTATATACATGTACCTTTTTCATAGATTTTCATTCTCTGGCTCACTTTATCACATGTAGAAATGAAACAAACTATTGGCTTCTTCTCCCAACACAGCAGTACAGACAAAGACTAATTTAGAGGACTAGCTAAAGCTTTCACTGGTCAGAACAATGGATACCCTAGGGCTAAAATTCCAGAACTAAAAGTGTTAATACCTACAGATATTATAGTCTATAGTCGGAGTGGCCAGACAGTTTGAGATTATTTTAATATTTTAACATTTTGTTATGAGTCCAATCATTTGCAATTCTTTAAAATGATAAAAATAAAAAAAATATTAGTTCTGGTTCTTCGTCTCCCATTTGTTTAAAAGAAAGACAGGGGTTGCAGGAAAAAGCAAGATCCTTGAAGGCAGACAGATTTTTGCTTCTTTGTCTACAGTAATGCTTAGTATGTGAGTTTATATGGGTATAATATGCATATATATTATATATATTTATATAATTGTATGTGTGCTTTTTGGTTTTTGTTCATTTTCCTATACTGAATAAATAGCAGGTCTTTCTTAGTGTATATAATTGATACCTAAATATTTGAATTGAATTGAAAAAAGTAAAACAAAAAGTTAATTCCTTTCTGTAAGATTGATTCCTGAGACTATCCAACAGCCCCCAAGAAATGGTAGTTCATGGAGTTATTTATTTAGAACTGGATGCTGCAAACCCCTCATTTTACAAACTAAAAAGAATGAGGAACATTGAAGTTAAACGGCTTGCCCATTGACATATAAGTAGTGTCAGAACTGGTATCTGAACCCAAATCCAGCATCCTTTCCATTGTACCATGCTACTGTATAATTAGGGTATCTGTTTTTAGGACATGGCCAAAAACCAAACCAAACCAAAACCCTAAATCCCTCAAAAAGTCTAAAACCTATCCAATTTTATCATGCATTAAACTAAAATTCAAAACTCAAATAACCTAAACAAAACAAACAAAAATCTCTAAATAAAATTAAGGTTGTCCAATTAAAGATGGCATGAGTCCCTCAGAATCATGGATGCTTTCATAACCACAGCTAAGAGCAAATTGAAAATTCAGAATTATAAATAGGACATGACAGCTAAAACAAAGACTAATCCTAATGACCCACATTAACATATGCCATTTTAAAGCTGTATTAAAGAATTCTCCCCTGGGACTGAGTAATAACCGCTCTGGGTCTTGTCATGGAATTTCATCTGCACAATCACACTTGTTTAATGCACCTCTTCCATTCTGAAAACATTAAAATGTACACACAGGCACACATAAGCGATCAGAGTAAATGGTGTATTTATTCACATCAAATTATCGTGTGGTTCAGGCTGTTTCCATTTACTGTAATTGTCATTCAGCAGTAGAGAATCACTCAGTATAACTTAGAAGTGACAGGAAAATTGGCCAAAACTTCAGGCAAAGCATTAAATAGCTGCGACTAGTGTCTAGACTAGATCTATAATCTGAAAATGATGAAACAGCAGCTTTTGTACTGAATTTTTCTTTTGGGGGGTGGTGGGAGTGAAGGGAATTCTCTTAAAATCTAATTTATTAGCTTGGAACTTTGAAGGCATTAATTTAACAAAACTGCTGTCCTGGAATCAATCAATAAACTGGATGTAGATGGTCACGCTGGCCTTCATCACTTTCTTTATACATTTTAAAGATTGGCAGAAAGGCATAATAAAAAGAAAATTAGATTCAGCCATCAACAAATCCTGACTCTTCCACTTATTAGTTTGCCAAGTTTATTAATACTCTGTTTCAGTTTCCTTGCCTAAAAAGAATGGAGTAGTAAAACTTACACTACCTTCTCTCATGAGGTTGTTATGAGGATCAAATGAGGTAAAATGCATAAAGAATATGGTGCCTGACACTTATTATGTGTTTAATAAATGTTTGTTGGCTGATTCTGTAAAAATAAAACATTTTACAAATTTAAACCTATTACTTGAAAAGTCAAAGGACAAGAGGCCTTAGGGACAGTAAGGATAGAGATAAATATTGGGAATTTCCTCCTGTGTAAGAAAGGTTTACTTTGGATTCATTTTATGACAAAGATGACCTTTTTAACTTCTTTATAATTCTTTAAAATAGCTCTAATCCTATTTGTGTTTGGGCCATTTAAGTAGGACATAATAGAATAGATAAACTTGATGAAAGTGACATTAAATCCGAAAAATTAAGAATATGAGTAAAATGTATGCACATTCATAAATATATGTGCATATATATCCTTTTTAACTCTATTATCTATCTCAAAATTTAACTTTAGCTTTGTTTATGACTACTTCTACCATCTCCATTTAACCCTGGTATCTGTATCTCTACCTCCATGTCTATTGCTAACTATATTATAATTATTACTTGGGCTACATTAATATCTCAGATTCAGCTCATTAACTGGAGAAGGTTGCATGATGCAGTAGAACATTGGTCTTAAATTTAGAGGAGCTAGATATTAATATTAAATAGCCATATGCCTCTGGCAATAGGGTCTAGACACATGATGAGGTATGACTGTAACCATAACCTCTTAAAACTTAAATTTCTTTACCAGTAAAATGGGGACAATAATTTTGATAACTACCTCATTGGGCTATTTTGAAGAAAATGTTGTGTAAACCTTAAGGAACTACCTTAATGAAAATTATTATTACTGTTACTCAAATGTTTGTTGCAGGAATGATCAAATGAATATGTGATTTCATATATTGGGATACTTCCTTCAGGGATGTGTATCACAATTTACCCAAGCCTTCCTCACCATGAAATTCTCAACTGTGTCCTCTCATATGATAGCTGCCCTGGGGAATCCAACTTTCCACTAGACAGTTGGAGAAGAGTCAATTAAGGTTTATTAAGGGAATGTGCTAAGTTCTGGAGATACAAAAAAAAGACCTTGCCCTCAAATAACTTGTAATCTAACAGGGGAGATAACATAGAAACAAATATGTACAAAGAAAATTGTATACAAGATAAAGAGAAAATAATTCACAGAGGAAAAGCACTAGCATTATATGGTGAAAGTTTGAGAAAGGAATACTATAAAAGATAGGACTTTAGTGAAATGTAAAACTGGAGGTCCAGAGAAAGTTTGGACTGGATAAGTATTTGAAAATCATTAACATGGAGATAATTAAATCAAATCTCTTCCTCCTTTTTAATTCCAGGCCCAACTTAATTATGACAATAACTTGACAGTTTAAGTTGCTTATTTTATTTGTCAGATAAATGGATGGACAGATGCATAGATGGATGGATGGATGGTTGGATAGATAGATGGATAGATAGATAGATAGATAGATAGATAGATAGATAGATAGATAGATAGATAGATGGATGAATAAACAGATGGATTGATGGATAGATAGATGGACAGACAGACAGACAGACAGATAGATAGATAGATAGATAGATAGATAGATAGATAGATAGATAGATAGATAAAGATAGATTTTATAGTAACAATAACAGTAATGATCAATAACAGTTATGATCTCTGACCAGAAGAGGGGACTAGACCAGAGCCAAGGCACTGCAATGTCCAGGTAGTATTACCCAAGCCACAGCAAGACACAAGGCCAGGCAAGTGCCCAGATGGTCCAGTGCTCCAATGGCCTATTCCAAATCCACAGAACAAGCCCAGGCAGAAGAAAAAACGGAGGCAGCAGCTGGGATCTTAAAGGAGGCCTGGTACCAGGTACCTGGCAAGTTCAAAGCAAGTGATGAATCAAACTCTAGGTTTAGGACTGTGCATGAAAAAAGACAGAGAAGAATCCAAGGCCGAAGCCTAAATTAAACCACATAGAGACAGAATCACATTCTAGGAAGTCTTGAAGAGATTGGAGACTAGTTTTAGACACTGTATCCAGGACATCTCTGAGTGTAAGAAATAAGAATCTGGATCAAATACAAAATCTAAATATAAGACCTGAAGCTAGAGATGTGAGTAAATAAAATAAATTGTTGGACATATGAAGAAATGCTATTGATTGAAAGAAACCCAAGAAGCATACCAAAAACAATCCTATCGAGGGTCTCCTGCATGGTATATTAGATAGTGGTGGGCTTGGAGACAGAAAGACCTGAGCTCAAATCCTCCTTTATATACTGAGTAGTTTTTCAGCCTTAGGCAAGTCACCTCTTTTAGCCTCAATTTCCTCTTCTGTAAAAAGGAAATAATAATAGCATTTTCTTTGAAGCATTGTTGTGAACATCAATTAAAATAACATACATAAAGTGCTTTGCAAAGCTTAAAGCATTATCTAAAAGCTAGTTATTATTTTTATTTCTATTAACAAGTCCAAGTTGTGACAAATAAAAGAAGAGCATGGCCACAAAGAATATAAGAGCAATTTAAGAAAGGAAGCAAGAAATATTAAATGTAACGTTAAATGAAATGACTAGGGAAGGAAAGAATGGAAAGCTTCTCTGTAAATTAGTATGATTGAAACAAAAAGAAATGCAACAATAAAACAAAACAAATATTAAAACAAAATAAAAGACTAAGAAAACAGAAGAAAATATAAGGTTTATACTAATAAGAAATCTTTACAGACCTTTTCCATTTTTTTTGTTGTTTATAGTTTCCTCCTATTTTTACTCTTATATTACCTTGGAAAATCTTTGCTTAATTGCCCTTGCCAGCCATTCTTTAAAGTGGCTTTACTATGAGTGATTCTGGGTTTTATGAGATAATAGTGCTTAAAATCTTTCATCATCCTCCATAATATTTTACAAATTATTTTATATTTCAAATTGGTTGTTGCCTTTGGCATCCATATTTCTAAGCTTGGCAATTTAAGTCAAATTTTTGCTGACTAAGGTAGCTTTTTAGCCTCTTTTGATCTCCTCATTATTATAGTTGCCTTTTCATCAAGGCATTTCATCCATACCTGCACTTTCATCTTTGTAATAAAGAGAAAACTCCATGTACTATCAGAAATTTTTTTAACTTAAAATTTCTCTAGGAACACTGACATGGCCAAAATTACTTAGCATAGGAAATGTATATTTTATATTTTTAATATTTTATTCAATTTTTCCCCTTTTTTCTATCCACATCCCATTTTCATCATCAACAACCAATTTAAATAAGTCAAAAGTAACACAATTTCTCAATCAGTCAACAAGCATTTATTAGGTACTTACCATGTGTCATGCACTTTGCTAAAGACTGAGGTTCCAAAAAAGAGGCAAAAGACATTATTTGTTGGCATAGAGCTCAAAACCTAATGAGAGACTACACACGAATAAGTATATACAAAAATAGCATATACAAGAAAAATAGGCAATAATAAAAAAAAGGGTAGACAGTAGAACTAAGAGAGTTTGGGAAAGATTTCTATATAAGATAGAATTTGATTTAGGACTTGAGGGAAGACAGTAGAAAGAGATAGTAAATATGTTTCCTATTTTTATAATTTGTTTATGATATCTCCCTTTATGTCTAGGTCACGTATCCATTTTGATATTATCTTGCTAAATTGTATAAGATGTAGGTCTAAACCTAGTTTCTGCAAGACTGCTTTCCAATTTTCCCAATAATTTTTACAAATTGTGAATTCTTATCCCAAAAGATTATATCTTTACTTTTGTCATACATAAGGTTATTATAATCTTTTACTACTTGTTTGTTGTATGTCTGCTCTGTTCCACTGATCTACTTTTCTATTTATAGAAAGGAGAAGAGTTTATGAATAAACAAGAGAAAGTATTGTGATATGTAAAAATGGATCATTTTAATGAAATAAACTTAAATAGTTTTGTATCAATAAAATTAACATAGCCAAAATTAGAAGGAAAGTAGGAAATTAAGGGGGCATTTATAGACTTTTTCAGATAGAGGGCTCATATCTAAAATGTGTAGAAAACTTTGTAATAATGGCATAAGCCATTTCCCAATTGATAGACAATCAATAGATATGAACAGGCAGTTTTTGGATGATGAAACCAAAGCCATACATAGGCTTATGAAAAAAAGATCTAAATTATTATTGGTTAGAGAAAGGAAAATCAAATAACTCTGAGAAACCATCTCACACCTATCAGATTGACTAAAGTGATAAAAAGGCAAAATGCAAATGTTGGAGGGAATAGAGAAACTAATACACTGTTTGTGCACCTGTGAATTGATCCAAACATTTTGGAGAACAATCTGGAATTATGCCCAAAGAATTATAAAAGTATTATACTTTTTGGCCTAGTAATACCACTATTAAATTTATTTCCTAATGTGATTAGGGAATAAGATAAGGAACCTATATGTTCTTAAACATTTATAGTAGTTCTCTTTGTGGTGACAAAGAACTAGAAGATGAGGGAATGCCTATTGGGGAATGGTTAAACAAGTTGTAGCTTAGGATTGTGATAAAAAGCTTACTGTGCCATAAGAAATGACAAGCAGATTAATTTTTTTTAAAAACATGGAATTATGAAGAATTAGAGAAGAGTTAAACCAAGAAAACATTATATACAGCAACAGAAATATTGTTTGAAGAATAACTTGTGTATGTCCACCTCTAGAAAAAGAATTGATAAATGGAAATAATCTAGGCATAGTTTCATATAAACATCTAACTTTTTGTCAAATGATGCCTTCTCTAGTGCAGGTGGGGGAGAGGAAGGAAGGGAGATACCTGAGAACTTTAATGTAACAAACAAATCTTAAAAATGCTTACTGTTGAAATATGGGGTGGGTTAACTCAGACAAAAGGGACTGACAGCAGAAGACCTAACCCCAAAAAAGTAAATAAAAATATTTATTAGGAAAGCTGATGGCTTTATGTTAAAATGTGTTCATTACAATTTATGAACTTTTCTTGGAAACAGGGTACACAAAAAGAAAAGAGAATGAGTCTGAGATCCCCAAACTGAAAAATACTTGAGGGGGAAAAAAGTATGAGATGTTCTGTTACCTATAAGAAAACAAGAAGTATTTGTGAACACATATTTTTGGTTAATGTTGAAAACCTTCATTTGCAGTTTTCTTGGCAAATATACTAGAATGGTTTACCATTTCATTCTTTAGCTTGCTTTTACAAAAAAGGAAACTGAGGCAAACAGGGTTAAGTGACTTGCCCAGAGTCACATAGTGTTTGAGGCCAGATTTGATCTCATGAAAATGAGTCTTCCTGACTCTATGCCTGCCATTCTATTAACTGTCCTACCTAGCTTTTCCAAACATATTTTATTTTGTTGCAATGACAATTTTAAGACTGATGATCGAGGCAGCTCTTTTGAGCCTTTTTACAGTAGATAAAACATTGGGTCTGGAGCCAGGAAGACTTGATTTGGAACCCAAACTCAGATACTTAGCTGTATGACCTTGGGCATATCACTTGAGAAATTTCTGTGTAGTTAAATATACAATTTGCACTCATTTTTGTTTCTAGTTTTATGTATGTGAGCAAAGCCACAACATAGCAATTTTGGTGTTCAGAGTAACTGAATTGGTGGAAAGGTGGAAGAATAGGAGCTTAGGATTTCCCCATTTCAGCCTCCATACATATACAATCACATGAACACTATTACAGTTAGTTGCTGGGACAAAACAGGTCCAATAGAAATGGGGATGACTTCTGGGAACCCCGAAGGATGTTTTACTTTTGGGGAGAATCCAAACTATAGGTTGCCATCTTGATTGTGGAAGGTGTTGCATAAGGTCTATGGGAGAAAAGGATTTCCTGAGAATGTTTGGACCCACTGGTAGACCAAAATTGAGATACCTTCTGAGAGAGTACTCTGAGGGGTAATGGGCGTACTTTAATAAGTTTCTTTGTTCTTCCCAATTTGCTTCTTTTGGGTACTTGCTCATGAGCTGCAGGCCCTGTTACTGTTATCTATTAAAACAAAGATCTGAATACACTTGAAGATTTTCCAAAGTAAATTCTTAATCAGACATACGAATCAAAGAGAATAATCCACTGTGGGTAGTCCCCCAATATCCCACCTGGACCAGAGTGTAAGAGACCTTGCCAGTTTCTATGAATAAAAAGATATTATGTTGAAGATCAGCATGACTTGATTCTCTAACATCAGCAAGGAGAAGTTTCATTTTTTCTTACAGATAACAGCCCTTCAAGTCATTCATTTGCTTTTTTCCCCAGTTAAACATTTGGGTTGCCAGTGAGAAAAACCTGACAAATGGGCTGATTGCTGAGTGCAGAGCAGTGAAGTGACGGTTTTATGCAAACTTCTCAATTCACTTTTCTTTTATGACAGAAAAAAAGCATTCTTAGTAGGCACCATAAAAAGGCCATTAAATGGCATCATTAATATAAACCCTATGTGCACATGCTTAAGGATGCTAAGCAGCTGAATTACAAGAAACAATATGAAAAGTATTGAAATAAAGATAAAAATTAAGTGAGGAGGAATAAGGAGAACAAGATGTTCTCTAAGCACAGGCAGTCCCTGAATTACAGTGTTTAGATTTAAAGTGATTCACAAAGCACTCTGCCAGTTATGCTCATGCTATTCTGCATAGCATATGTCATAGGCAGGGCACAAACTCCAATTCTGTCACTTGCCTCCTAAGGATCCCTGGTAGGGTAAAGCCTATCTTCCCAGCTTTGGGCCAAAGTTTACCTACTCACCCTTTGAACAACTCTCCTAGCATAGGTTTGCACCTCTACTACATCTTCTGTGCATGTCTACATTTCCCAGAGAATGACAAGTTAAATTTAGTGAAGTATCTCACAGAATTCATCTTCATCTGGATTTTATGGATCATGAAAACAGAGCTAAAATCCCCCCCAAGAATAGACTTTCTTTTAACTCTCTTGGCACTCCCATTCCCATTTTCCATGAGCTATCTCAAAATAATGTTGTCTTCAAAAAAATGTTGTTACTGTTATTACTAACCAGCTAAGGTATAATCCTCTGATTCCATTCTGTATTAGCTGTTCACAGATTAATCCTGTGGGGTTTTGGTCATTTTCATTTAAATAGTAATCATAATAGACAATGAAATAGTATCATTAATGAGCATTCACCAAATGGAATAATGTATTTTATGAAGAAAAAGCCAAATTAACTGTTTTTAAAAAGGACAATAATATAATAATTTTGAGACTATTATGTCCCTTTTTCAAAGGTAAATGAATCTAATAGAAAGATAAGTTAAAAATAAAAGAGAAAACTAAATAGAGCATTGGAAAAGTTCAATTCATAATATGTATGTTTGGAATGGGGTCATCAAAGAATAAGCATACATTTGAGCATCACAAGGTACTTTTTTTTAAACCCTTGTACTTCGGTGTATTGTCTCATAGGTGGAAGATTGGTAAGGGTGGGCAATGGGGGTCAAGTGACTTGCCCAGGGTCACACAGCTGGGAAGTGGCTGAGGCCGGGTTTGAACCTAGGACCTCCTGTCTCTAGGCCTGACTCTCACTCCACTGAGCTACCCAGCTGCCCCACAAGGTACTTTTACAAAAGGGGTGTATGGGTGTTCAAGGAGGACTATCACCTCTGATGTGAAGGCTTGTCAAACCCTTTTCAGGGCTGTTCATCATCTTTGTTTCACCTGGCACTCAACTCTCACCCGTGGCTCCCTATGCACAGTGGTCACACTCCGGTAAACTATTTCATCAGATGGGTTAAACCAGGATGAGAGTAATCAGTAGGACACAAACCTTTCAGTGAGTTAAGGGCATGTGAAAACTTCTCCTGTAAAATGGACAGATGAGAATAATTTATCCCATTGGCCATAAAGGTAACTGACACAGTTGCTATGGAATACTTGGAGCTCTTAGACTTCAAAGATGCCAAGCTCATCTATTGCATCCTGGGCCATTGCCAATCATCCTGACTTTTGTCTTGCTAATGAACTTTGATGGCTCTAGAAGAGAGAATGAGGCTAATGATTTCCCACAGCTCTGCCTCACTTCAATCCAATTCACTAGCAAGTCAAGATATCACCCTGTGATATCACTGGTCCTCTTCCATGATGAAGGCTCAACAGTAACAGTAAAAACAACAACAATGACAAAAACTTTTACAAAAAGTAGAGCATAAGAAAGGGTATAAAGAGACATTTTAATCAAGTTCAAAATGGCAAAAATATTAAATACATACATCCTTTACTGACCATGATGGAACAAAAGTAGGAAATGATAATGAGAGTCAAAAAGTGAAGGAATAACTAAGAATAAGGAGAATGAAAAGTATGTGAGATTTGTTTTTTTGTTTTGAACAAGATAGGTTTCATATGATCAAAATACCCTTTCATATTATTTTAAGTGTTGAGGTTTGTAGGTCACATCTATCATTCTATCTTAAAGGAAATAACATTGATTAGAACAATAATTAGACATCTTTTTTATCATGTCCTACATAATTCTTTCTTTAGAAATTAAGACTAAAGTTTTTGAATCTTGTTGAATTCTTCCACAGTTCTTCTTTTCCATGAAGTCTTTCTTCATGAAAAGCTAATTGCTGACAGAAATGATCACTAAGCTTTTGTAATAAAATGTCTGTGATCTATGAAGCATGTTGAGGACAAATTTCTCCTGGATTAATGATCTATTTGTTTAAGACTCATTCATACCTGATACAAACTTTTTTCTGTTTAAAATAAACATAGAGAGACCAGAGAGATTTTTAGATTGCCTTAATGCAACCCATAAAAGATCAGCCCGCTTAATCTAAATTTTGTTTTTCTCTTACTTTCCTTTGAATACTATATACAGATGTCTTGGGGATTGAGATCAGTCTCTGAAACACAGACTCTTAAATGCCTCCTGAAATGTGTTTTGTTTATTTGGCTTTTATTTGACAAAGATGGGGCAGGGAGGAATTAGAGTCTCTGAAATGGATTTTATTAGACACAAATTTGCAGATAGGGATTTGAAATTGATTGCAAAAATTTTCTAACCTTAAGTCAAGAAGTTGTCTATGACTATGGGCCCCCAGATATTGCCAGACATAGGCAATTAAAAATAAATATTATTAGTCTCAGTTATTTTAGAAGCTTTTCTTTTTCCAAGTTGGAAAGCATATAAATGTAGTAGCACTTAACCTGTAATAAGAGATAAGTTCTAGTTACTACAATACAATAAATAGGAAAAGAGCAAATAGACCCCCAAAATGTTATCCAACAGATGGTAACAGAGAATAACTTGGTCATAAGCCTAATGAACCAATATGAACCAAATGAAGAAAATATATAACTTGACACCCAGAAGAATATATTAAATATTTAATTTTTTAAAATTACAAGTCCTCTGTAGTATGAAAAACTCTTCCAAGGACGGTCCCAAGCCCGGCTGAAAAAGGAGGAGGGTTGGGTGCGAGGCTAGCAACCTCACCCCGTAAAAATCTCACTTGCTATAAAAACTGCAACCTCATTAAACCAACAAAACCAACGATCGCCTAGTCTGGAAGATTGCTCTCCAACAGAGTCCACGATGCGTGCTGGCAAAAGCCAACAAACTCCAGGCCTACGTCAAATCTTGAACACCAGGTGGCCTGAAAAGATCTCCAATACCAGACTCTGGGAAAGAACAATTCAGTATCCCATCAGTCAGGACGCTAGGGAAAAAATATATATATATGGAACCCACCAGGGAGGAGAAAAGTCGGAAGGCCAAAACAGACCTGGCAAAGATATGCCCAGTTGGGGGAAGTTGCCCAGAACAGACTCCATTGGTGTGAGATGGTTGCGGCCCTATGCTCCTCTGGGAGTCAATAGGAATAATAAATAAATAATGTAGTATGAAAAGTATGAGTATGCCTAGCATGTGTATAACCTGGATGTAAATTATTAATGTGCCATTCATGTATGTTTCCTGGTCACACATGTTATCTGAATGTTCCATTGCCCTATGTGACAGTGTATCTATGTGTGCATGGCAGGATAGGATGGAGATTTCTCTCATCACTTTATTTTCTGTGCTGTTGCTGTGATTAAATGAAGGATGAGGTGGGAAACAGTGTTTATTAAGTACCTACTATGTTTCAGTCACTGTGTTTAGTTCTTTGAAAATATTATCTCATGTCCTCACAACGATCAGAGATAAGTGCTATTATTATGCTCAGTTTTACAGTTAAGGAAACTGAAGCAAATAGAAGCTAAGTAACTTGCTTGGGATTCACACAACTAATAAATACCTTTTGTTTTGAACTAAAATGTCTACTGACTAATGGGTAAAAGTAAATATAGAAGGAAGGACTTGAGAGTTATGATTTTAAGTGTTTGCCTTGAATCTAGGTAGCTATTCTGGAGCACTTATGTGAGCAAGTGCCTTGGGTACTACAAATTTATAGGAAGGAAGAAGGATGGATGGAAGGAAGGAAGGAAGGAAGAAAGGAAGGAAGGAAGGAAGGAAGGAAGGAAGAAAGGAAGGAAGGAAGGAAGGAAGGAAGGAAGGAAGGAAGGAAGGAAGAAAAAGGGAATAGGAATTTTGGGCTTCTCTTCTCTGTTACCATTTATTATAAATTGTTTTATTTTCTCTCATGAACCACAAATAATAATTGCAGTTGTAATCCAATCTTCTCACTTTAAGTATAAGGAAAATGACATTCAGAGAAGGTAAGCAATTTGAACTTGGTCATATATATAGTAAACAGCAGGGATGGAATTTGATTCTAGATCCTCTGATTCAAAAGCCAGGTTTTTTTAAACTTCTTCTAAAAATCTCACCCCAGTTTTTTCTATAATCTTGGATAAATCACCAACTTTTCAGTTTCCTGATTGTCTAAGTACTTGTTTCCCTCTTAAGGTTTTTTTCTTAGAATTCACATACAATTATAAAGATCTTTGAGATGTGCAGATAGCACATTATTTATGTGAATAGTTTTAAAAACTTTAGTGGGGGAGGTAAGACTATTAGATCAACCTGCCCATTAAGCTTTCCAACTGTAAGACAAATGATGTGTGGAATTAAGTGGGAAATATGCTCACATTCTTTCTGGATTGGAAGAATCATGTTTGACCTCCAAGCACCCTTGACCTTGTAGAAGGTGTTAACATTATTTAGACAGATTTATCAGCTGTAAAGTTAGCACTGCAAAAGGAGACTTTTATTTTTCAAACAGAAAACAGAAAAGGTTTGACAGCAATGGGAAAAAATTTAAGCAAAGGGACTGATTCAGTAGGGCAATTAGAGTATAGCTATCAACTCAAATGATGCTTGTATGTGGACTCAGCCACTTCTAGGCATAAAAAAACCCCAAGCCAAAACAAACACACAAATAACAACAACAACAAAAACCCTTTCTTATAAACCTGGAACATTTCAAGGGAAAAGTGGAAGGTGGGGGTGGAGGAAAGATTGGAGGGAGGGAGAAAGCAGGAGTGTGTACACATTGGTTGGTGAAGCTCCAATTACAAAGGCCTGGATTGGGCCAGGAACAGGAGAACATATCCCTAATTAACACCATAACAAGGAAAGAAAAAAAAGAAAGCATATGAGTCACACGAAACTTTCCAGAACTTTTTGTGGTTCTCTTCTCTATGTATTTTTTATGAGATCATTTGCTTGGAAATTTACTGTTTAAAAAACTAGATGGAGCTAGTTTAAGAATGCCCCAGATTGAAGTGATTCCAAAGATTCTGGGTTGCATTCTAATCAGGTGAGTGTGTAAGCTCAGCTCCTTAGTGGGATGGGTACTTCATTGCCAACAAAGTAGATTTGTTCAATTAAAAAACACATATAATGCACCTACTTTATGCAAAGGCTTGTATCAGGCAATAGGGATATGAAGGTAAATCACAAAATAGCTCTGCCATCAGGAAGCTTATAATCTAGTTAGAGACATCACACATGAACATTGATAATTGTAAATAAAAAGACTAAGAGAAATATGAACACATCAAGATTTACAATCTAAGGGGAATTTAGGAGTCCTCTAGTCCAATCCTCTTTTTTACACATGAGGAAACTAAGATTCAGACAATTTAAATGACTTGTCCAATACTTCACAAGCAGTAGAGTTAGAATTTAAACCTGATATGACTCCAAATTCAGTGTCCTTCCTACTACACAGTATTACTTGACTCAGGGAATGGGTAAGGAATCAGGAAAGCTTATTGCTTCCTTTGTCCCAGTTAAGGTATAAACTAGAACTTTAAACAGTAAGGGAAAGCTGACAGCCTTTGACATTTTGGTTTCCCAAATAGAAGAATAACAATAATAATACTTCTGCATCAGAGTTCACTTACATTGTGACATGCATAGCTCTTTCCCAGCACTAAATAGGCTTGTGCTACCATATCTAGTCCGTGTCCCAGTACCTTTCCTTGCTTTTATTCTAGCTATGTCTCCATTATGGAGATGCCTTCTTCTAGGAATGGGTCAATTAGTCAACAAGCATTTATTTAGTGCCTACTGATGCCAGGCTCTGTGCTAACTACTACTCATTCAAAGGAAAGCAACAAGTGCCTGTTCTCAAGAAGCTCAAGTCTAATGCTAATGATAACATGCAAATAACTGCATGCAAACAAAATAAATATAGGATAAATTGGAAATAATCATTTGAGGGAAAGGGATCTGGAAAGCCTACTTGGAGGCCACCATAATGATTACTTAGCCTGCCTCAGTGACCTTCCAGAGGTTCTCACCATCTTCACATATATACCATATGATACGTCCTCTCACAAGTGATGAAGCATAGGGGTAGGAGGGGCAGTCTATACCCTTCAACCCCAATTAATATAACAAAAAGTAAATGTTCTACACCATGATACCTTTGATCTTTGACAGGAAGAGCTTTCAAATTGGAAGGGGAAACTTGATCATGCCCTGCTAAGCATCTATCAGGGAGATAAGTAGCTGAGAAACCACATTATTCAAGCATCTCTTGACAAGGAGCCATTTTTGGGGAAGGGAAGGAAAACACCTTGGCTTTGTCCTCAGCCTACCTGAGAATTCAGAGAATTCATTAGGGGTAGGTGGGGGGGAGGGGTAAAGAAACAAAGCTGACAAAATATTTGAGCTGTCTTGTAATATAAAAAGGGATTAAATTTGTTCTTCTTGGCCCCAGAAACCAGAACCAAGATCTGTTGCTGCCCATTGCAAAAAGGAAAATTTAGACCCAAGGCAAGGAAAAACTTAATTATTAGTGGTATTTAAAAGAAGAATGGACTACCTTGGGATAGAATGGGATGGCCATCACAAATCTGAAATTCTGTGTCTGTGTGTCTGTCTGTCTAAAAATATAACTTTGATTAATTACTTCAACAATAAGAAATTTTTACCAGATCCATAAGGCTTTGATTTTTTTTCAAATATGGGACAAGTCCTACATTCTGGGAGGTCTTTTGACTAAATCCCATTTTGCTACAGATCTCTAAAAGCTTCCAGGACTGCTTAGCTCTTCCCAAACATTTCAGTCTAAAAATACCTGCTTAAACATGTGGATCTGGGTACATTCTTTATGCTTGGAGAAGGCAGTTCTCTTCCAGTTTGGTGTAGTCCCTCTTGCATAATGAAGAAAAGAATGTGACACTACATTTACAGTCTGAGTGGGATTTAAAGCACAATTGTGGGAGGAGGGCATCTCTACTACAATTCTGAGAAAAGTGTTTGGCTTTCCCAGGGTGGTCTAGTTGGGAATGCTGAATTTGTGTATTATTCACTGGAATCCTCTGAGTCAAAAGAGAGTTTCTGAGAATTGGTACTTTCATTTTCTGCCAGATGGGGTTGGATATGCCTGTCACCTATGGCAAAGGTGTGTTATTTAAATTATTTTTCTGTCTTTCCCAAAGAGCTTTAGATCCTGTAGGCACCAGGATTCTGGTGTTAGAAATAAATATTGCACAAAGAGCTCAGGGAATCTTTCAGAGATGCCCCACCTCTATTAATTCCTTTCCTTTTCTTTCTCCTTACAAACCCTCAGAAACCTGGGATAACCTCTGCTTTTGATTATCCTCTAGGCCAGTGGTTCCCAAACTTTTTTGGCCTACTGCCCCCTTTCCAGAAAAAAATATTACTTAGCACCCCCTGGAAATTATGAAACTATTTATTGAACTCAGAATAGAATGTAATACAAAAAAAGTGTGGCCATCATCTCTCTCCTAGATCACTGCAGCACTCACCAGGGGGCAGTAGTGCCCACTTTGGGAATCACTGCTCTAGGCTAACATTAATCCCCTTCCCTACTCCACTTGAAAGTCTACTGACCACATGCTATCAGAAGGAAGTTTCATCCTTCTGATGAAAAAAAACAAACAAACGATAGTCAACACTATATATTACCCAACACACAAATGATAGCCCAGTAGACTTACAACAATGCCATAAACAATTTGTGAATTGAAGTTTACAATATTGTGTATTTCCTTCCTCTTACTGGAACTATTCTTTTAAATGTCTTTGGTTTTTGTACCCATCTGGTAATGTTATTTTCACAGGGTCTTCTTCTTCTTTCATATAATCACAGGTTTAAAGCTGGAATGGGTACTAGAGGACATCAACTTTGCTTCATTTTACAGATAAGGAAGCTGAGGCACAGAGTCACAAGCTAGTCTGAGCTGGTATTTGTTCACAGGCCTTCTTGACTCCACATCTGCTGTCCTATCCACTGTATCACTCTGGGTCTCTTCTTGTAATACGTTCCAACCTAAGCCTTACTCCCTACCACTATCATGGCCATTCTGCTAGATACTCCTCCCTGCCCTTTTATGTTAGGACAAGTATATTGGTTTGGTACTATTGCACACTCACTTTTCCTGAATATTCTCTTCTTTCTAGGATTTTCAGACACCACTTTTTTAGTTCTGTTCTTAGCTATTTGACTGCTCCTTCTTAGTTTCCCTTTTTGGATTCTCTTCTAGATCACACCTTGTTACCATAGGTGTCCCTCAAGATTTTCTACTTGGCCTTCTCTTCTCCTTTCATACTAATTCATTGATGACCTCATCAGCTCTCATAGATTTAATTACTATCTTTATGCTAATGATTCTTAAATTTACCTGTTCTCTACTAATCTCTTTATTGACCCACGGCCTTACATCACCAATTGTCTTTCAGACATTTAAAATTGGATGTCCACTTTAAACTCAATATGTCCAAAATGGAACTCAGTGTCTTTCCCACTAAACCTTTGCTGCCTTCTACTTTCTCTATTACCATAGAAAACAATACTATCTTCCCAGTTCCCCAAGATAGCTTAGATGTCTTCCTTGAATCATCTTCATCTCACCTGCCACTTCCAGTCCATTGCTATAGTCTATAAATTTCACTCTTACATCTCCCAAATATGCCTCCTCTCCTCTGATACTGCCACCAGGCTGGTGAAGACCCTTTACCAGGCATCAACAAAGTTACTCTGGGAGTTCCCTCTAAATGCATGTAGTGATGAAAACTATTTTAATAATGGGTAAATCTTAATGATAATGACCCAGATAATGACTTTCTTCCTTCTGAGGCTTCCCTACTTGCTCAACTTCTTAAAAATGCATTGTAACTCAAAAAAGACCCTGTACACTTGCCCTGACATTTTACTGTAGAGTTCAACTTTGATCAGTTACCCTCTGAAGATTAATTTCTACCCAGAACTGCAAGAGAGCCAACAGTATTGGTTAATGTGCATACACAAATGGTTCTATGTGTGGAAAGCCAATTTCCACAGTATATACTTGACCATTCTTTCTTATGCAGAGCCATGCCTAACCTAGTCCAACCCATTGGTTCAGACTGGAGAGTTAAATTCAATAAGGTATTTGTGGACCTCAAAATGCAACACATTCAACTTCATGACAAGATATTAAAAGTTTACACATTCAGAGTTAAATGATTTTAAGTTTTCTTCTCTTCTACCTTGCAAGTAGAGTTACAAGGACAGTTGGAGCTCAAAGAAAAAACTTCTTCACAATTCCTCCCTTCTTCTCCCATTATTGGGTATTCTTCACCCATTATTTACTTCTTGTAGTTTAAGAAGAAAAAAAAAGTCATATGGCTCTTCTGCCACTGAAGCCTCTTGCCTATAGAAAAAGGAAGAGAAGACTGAAGATATGAAAAGGAGAAGGGAGAGACAAAGGATCCCTGCCCTAATGAATATTTAGGTATTGTTGCTTGCTTTGCACCTCACTTGCCTTATTCAGAAACCCAGTTAAGTTCCCACCACATTTTCTAAGGGTTATCTTCATATCTAGGGACTATTCCTCAGATTGCTGGAACACAATCATTTAAAGCTTTCAGGAACAAGTCCATTAGCCTACATTTTGGATGGAATTATATTCTAGGTATGCTCTGGTGGCTATCTTGAATTCTGTCTTACTGAATTCCTGATTTCCTTGAAAGCACAGTTCAAGTGTCACCTATAGCATAAGGACTTTCTTGATCTTCTAAATCCATGAAGGTGAACCTATGGCACATGTGCCAGAGGAGGCACTAAAAGCCCTCTCTGTGGGCACACATCCTATAGCCGCAGCATAGAGTCTGCCAAAGTTCATAACTAGAAAGCCAGAGGTACACAGGACCAGGTTGCTCTCCTTTCCCTCTCCACATTTGCCTGAGGACATTTCTCACATTACTCATCCCTCTAAAAGTTTCAACATCACCGCTCTAAGTTATAAGCACAATATCACCCTAGAAATTACTATGTGTATATTACTAGTTGTATATTTTTTGTATTTGTACAGGTTTGCATGTTTATGCTGTATTCTTCATATGCATAGGTTGCATTACCCATTAGAGTTTTAGCAACCTCAGGAAAGGGGTTTATTATCTTTAGAATCATAATGTCATGCACCTTTAGGAATCTAGTAAATAATAGTTGAATTGAATTGAATTGAATTGATTCAAATAGAAGAATGAAGTTCACCAATTCTTCTAAGTGTGAAGAGAGTAGAGGAGGCAAGGGAGGGACTCATCCTTTCCTTCATCTCTTTTGAATAGCAGTACTGTTTAAATGCATTGATAATTTAGTGACCTTTATCAAGTACCTTCACAAACAGTGGTTAAATAGTAATACAGACAGAGAGAAAGAGACCAAAAGGGAGAAAGGAGGAAGACAGAGAGAAAGAGAGAAACAGACAGACATTGACACAGACACAGAGACACACAGAGAGACATAGAGAGACACAGTGACAAAAAGAGGAGACAGAGACAGAGACAGAGGAGAACCAGCATTCTTTCTCCTGAGCTTAAATTTTTATTCCTTTTAAAGTGTTTCCAGGAGCTTGTACATAACAGATTTTCTGTCACTTTGTCAGATTTCAAAGGAGAAAACAGGTGGGCAGTTCAAATTTTAACTGGTTTTGCTCAAATTTCATAAGTTTTCCTTGGCAAATATTCTTTTCAGCATTACTCAGTCTGGCCAGAGGCTGAGAAGGAGAGTGATACAGTCTTACTTTGGACCATTCACAAAGCGGAAAGAATGGCAGTCTCTCTGGGACCAGTGTGGTGACATGGCTAAATCACTGGACAAAGTGACCGAGTAGAATATTTGTGTAGGATGTGGATATGATGAACATGGATTTGTCTCCTAGAACTTGGGGGGCCCTTTTCAAAATTTGAAAGAGACAAATCCAAGACAAACAGTGCTGTTTTTACCCACTGGAATTTATGGAACTCATAAAAATACTGAAAATGTAAATAGATTCAAAAATATTTAGATAAATTTCTGGATGATACAACACAAATAAGCTTTTACTAATGTAACCTACATTTGTATAGCTTTGTTATAATTTACAAAGTGTTTCTACATATAGAATCGTATTTGATCCCAAAATAGCTTTGAGATATTATGATCCTTTTACTGAGGCTTAAAGGATAGCTAAAACTCTGCTTAATCAGAGAGGTCAAAACTAGGAGCAAAGGATAGACTTTACAGATTCATAAGAATAAAATAACATAAAAACTGTCTCATATTAAAGTTATCTCAAAGTGCAATAGCCTCTGGAAGCTTCTGGACGTCTGAGTAACTTATCCTTGGAGTGAACAACCACTTCCTAGATATATTGTAATGGGGATTCTTCTTCATGTATAAATTGGACCAGATGACCACTGAGGTTCTATCAAATTCTGAAATTCTGTGGTTATTTAAAGTGACTTGTCCAAATTTATACAATGACTACAAGATAAAGTCAGGACTGGAACCCAAATTCATTCCAGTACTCTTTCCATTCTGCTAATAAGCTAATGAAATTTGTCAGTATGGAGGGGAGCAAGGAAGAGGAATGATAACTGAGGTATAAGTACTACCAGTTTCTTAGGAAATGGGTTTTATTTGGCCTATGGACTGTATATTTTGCCAACCCTTGCTCAAGATTATAATATTATAGATGCTTAACTCATTTAACTTATACTACTTCTTACGATATGTACTACTTACAAACATTAAATCTGTAATCTTATCAGGAGCTCCCTTTACCAATAAAGATATCATAACTATTCTAAAACTTATAAACTTAATAGGCATGGGGCACTTAAAGGTTAAATAACTTGACCAAGGTGACAGTACTAGAATGTTGAGTTAGAGGTAGGACTTGAACCCAAGTCTGCCTAGTTCTGAATAGTTCTTTCTCTATTGCACTACCCTGACCTCCCACGTGGCCAGCCAATTGGATTACTCTCCATCCATTGTATATATGCCATATTATATTACCTTTTATTATGCTATTACCCATGTTTCTTTGCTGCCTGACACACGACTTCACTTTTTGAAATTCTACCCATTTAATTATTACCTCAAATATTAACTCATGCAACATTCTCTTATTTCCTTAGTCAGTAATAATTGCCCCTCTACCTCTTGCAGCACTTCATTTACATCTCTTATGCATCTATCATATGTACCTGACTTTTTATTTTTTTACATGTTGATATAATTTTAATAATAAATTTGTGATATTTTGTGACCTATATTCTCTCCCTCCTTCCTACCCCTTTTCTCTCAACAGGAAAGCAGGTAATATAATATAGGTTGTACATGTGTTATCGTACAATATATATTTCCACATTCATCCTATTGTGAAACAAGTCACAAAACACTAGAGGAAAATTCATCAAAGAAAAAAAAGTGAAGAATGACATGCTTCAATTTGCATTCAGGCTCTATCAATTCCTTCTATAGCAGTGGATAGACTTTTTTATCATGAGGCTGTTAGAGTTGTCATCTTTACCTTATAGATAATAATTAAGCCATTCACAGTTGATCATCATATACTATCGTTACTGCTTAAAATGTTCTCCTAGTACTTCTCAATTCACTTTCTATCACTTCATATGAGTCTTTCCAGTTTTTTTGTGATCATCTTGTTTGTCATTTCTTATGTCACAATAACATTCCATATTATTTCCATTCCATTACAACATATACTATAACTTTTTCAACCATTCCCAAATTATTGGTCATCCCTTCAGTTCCAGTTCTTTGCCACAACAAAAAGAAGTGCTATATGTGCATGCTTTTTTTCATTTCTGATCTTCTAAGGGACTTTAACAGACATGTAGGAAGTATTTATTTCATATATAATCTCTATATCATCCATCACCTTGCTATGAATATACTAGCACTGAATAAATGCTATGAATATACTAGCACTGAATAAATGTTAGTTTGTATTTAATCATTTCAAATTGTTACTACATCTTAGTATTTTGTATCCCTTTACAAATCTACCTTTATTCTACCTTTGAGAGAACAGAAACTCTAATACAAATGCATCCATGCACAGAAAGTTTATGTGATCTCTCAAAGATCACACTAAGAACCTGGAACAAAGCCACATAGAAGTCATCAAATTATAATTTCATATCTCTGTGTTTTGCTAAATCTTCTTTGTCATTGCACCACTTTGCCTTAACAAAATATTGCTAGTAGAATTAGAATGAAATGTGTGCCTTACATTCTTTGACTCACCTATAAAGATGAGACTTCTTGAAAACAAAATTAACTTCTGCAACAAAAGTTCTCAAATACAGAAAAACCAGAGAGAAGGGAACTGTTTGGGAACTCTATGCAAGGGACTTCTCTATTAGCTTTTTGCTACACACAATAACCCACCAATGAGTTTCAGACATCATCAGCTGAAAGCCTCTAGGTCAGGCCTGCTGAGGACTGTCTCCAACCATTGTATAAAGAACTAAAGTTAGATCCACTTGTTGTGGCAGTTGCCTCAGCTACTTAAGCACTTTGCCTATCACTAGTGCCTTGTTCTGCTCCCTCTGATCAGGCAGATCTCTAGTAGAGACCAACGTTGCCAAGGTCCCTCAGCTATCTCTTTATCTCTTTAATGCTAGGAGCTCTCTTGGTTCTGTGGATTGCACTAAACTAACTCCCTAGCTACTCTGAATCTTCTCTGATTCAAAGTTCCCTCCTAGGGGTGAGATTGGTCCTTATATAGACCAATCCCACGCCTGGAAGCAGGAGGGCATGGTCTCCCCTTAGCATGGGATTGGTCCATTCAAGATCAATCCCATGCCAGGAAGTAAAAGGGAGGGATCCCCGGGCCATGCTGGGGGATGTAGTTCCCCCAACCACAACACTTCAAAACCCACAGTTCTATATCGCTTGCTAGATGTTGGGCTTCCTCCAATATTCTTCTCTCCAGAAGATAGATAGATAGATAGATAGATAGATAGATAGATAGATAGACAGATAGATAGATAGATGACAGATGGATGATTATATATATTCTATAATATTCATATTCTATGCATAGTACATATCCATATGTTTAATGTGTATAACTATATATAAAATATATTATATACATGTGTTATGTATATACACGCTGTGCATATTACATATATATTCATATAAATACACATATATAGATATATATGTAGGCACATATATTAGTATATAATTATATATATTCCTGAGGTTGTACAGTAGGTAAAATATTGGACTTAGAGTCAAGAAGACCTGAATTCAAATCAAGCCACAGACACTAGCTATGTGACTCAGTTTCTCCATCTGTAAAATGATGATAATAGCACCTGTCTCCCAAGGTTGTTGTGAGAATCAAATGAGATAATATTTTTAAAGTGCTAGACAAACTTTAAAGTGCTATGTATATATATATGTATATATATATATATGTTAAGGATTATTATTAACTATTTTCCTATGTTACTTGGATCTATGTTTATGGAAATTATACATCCCTTATATTTTATGATAATTTTGATTTCAAGAAAAATATATAACAAGGGACTACAAAATATTCTTTGCTGGGCTATGTGTGCTGATTTTCAGTTAAAAATATAGTCATCGTATTTATGATGTAGTGTGATGGCTAGTCTGAATTTGGGAAAAGCTTAATTAGAGAGTATTGAAGTATAGCTACTTTCAAGTACATTGTGAATAGAAATTCCACAAAAAGCATTGCAAAAAAGGCCCTTTCATAACTAACTTTAATAAGTAGGTGGGAATATTAATTTCCCACATGAAAATAGATATTTCTAAGTTACTTAGAAAAAGTTAAGTAGGTTTAATATTCTCTACTGAGAGAAAATGATAAATTTGCTTAACTACTTTATTTTTATACATAGAATAAAAGATATATTTCATTTGAGATACTGGTCCACATTCCAAATCCATCATAATTAGAGTTCTATAGTTCATTAACCTTCACACAAAACTATTCCCTCAGAATAAAATTGTAAATTAAGTAGTAAAAACATTACTAATTGTATTTTACAGATGAGGAAACTGAGACTAGGAGAGCTGACATAATTTGCTTGTGGTAAATGCTGGAGCCAAAATATGAACCTTGGATTCCTATTTGCCTCTCATTTATCAGAGTCTGAAGAATAAGGTGCTTTTGCAAATGCCAACACAACGGTAGATTGACAGAATGGTTATTTGAGTCTGTAAAGACTCAGATATAGACCAAGCACCAGGAAATAAGACCTCACTCTATGTTTGTCAAAGTGAAAATGTACATTGAATGCAAGATCACTCTAATTCCCTCCTATTGTGTAAAAGATTAATTATCTTGGCAAAACTGTTGTTTTTTTTTCACTGAGAATGTACGGTCACATTTCCCCTGTTACTTTGACAAGTTTTCTTGAAGGCAAAAAGCATTTATCTTTTTCCCTTCTAGTTCAGGGCTGATTGAAACAAGCCTTGCACTGTGACCCAGGACCATCACACCCAATGTGGAGCCCTAGAAGGGGCTTTAAATACTCAGGCAAGTTGCCTGAGCATCCTTCTGGTCATATCTAGCTTTCTCTGCCCACTCTATCCTGAGCACAGATATTTGCCTAAAGAATCAAGGTCCTTTAAAGGCTTCAAGGGCAGACCTATGTACAGAGACTCAAGAGGTCATCTAATCCAAAAATTTCTACTTTTATTTCTATTTTAGGATAGCTTTAAGTATTGGTCAGTTTCTCTTTAAAGAAAGCAGACAATATATTTCTTTGCAACTTTTACAGCTTGTTCCTATTCCTGTTCTCTGTGGCCACCCAAACAAGCCAATCAAACAGTAAACATTTATTAAATGATTACTATGTTCTAGGAAATCTGATAAGTATTGGGGCTGCATATACAAAAATGAGATGGTCTTAAGGAAGTTGATTCACTCTTGACACCAAGACAGCTGTCACAGAAACCTCCTTTTTTTGGTACTTCAAGTTAAATGCTCTCAGTTCCTTCAACTAATCCTATTTCTGTCCAGCAGATGTCACTTGTGGAGAGTAGTTTGGTTGAGGAGCACTTTTCACCCCCTCTTCCATCCATGGTAGTGGGCAGAATTGATCCTCCCTGATTCTTCCTATCTCAGTATGCTGGGGCTAATTCAGTGCATGAACTTCTCTTGGGTGATCATCCTCCTGCCTTGACTGAGATGAGGGAAGGGTAGATAAAAAAATCCAAAGGTCCTCACTGTAAAATCTGTCTGCTTAAAGAAAATGAGATTAGCTCACATGGATTTTAGTACAGGGCAAAAATGATAGTTCTATATGACTTCCTTTCACTGCCAGGCTAAAAAGCTTAAAAAATATTGATTATAAGTAAAATGTTCTAAACCCTCAGGCAATCACAATCTATTGAATACCATTCCAGGGTTAGCCAATTAAATTTAGTATAAATAATTATACACAGTTCCTACCCACTCCTGCCCAAATCCTATTATATAACAAAACACCCAACCCAGAACACAGTAAGAACTTATTTTATTTTTATTAAGAAAATTAATACTTAAAGATGCAAACTACCAGGATGCAAAATTTTAAATAGTGAAGTAATATTTAGTAATAAACCATGTCACTTATTCATTACATGTGGCAACAAAACAGAAGAGAAAAACTATGGATAAATTCTTTGGGGGTCCAGATATTTCTCTTGAGTAGCCATAATTCAGTCACTCCCTGCAAGATTTTCTTATTAAGTCAGGTGGTGATCCAGGATCAAAAATGGTTCCAACTACTACAAGGTTTAGTCAGTTTCCTGGAAAGCATCCTCCATCTGCTGCTGTTGCTGCTGTTGCTGCTGTTACCACTCACTCTCTTCTACTTCCTTTATCATGTGTCCCCAGAAAGATTTAGAATCTGCTTCTTTTTGTCCCTTCTAGTTCTGATCCTGTGACAGCTTTGTCTCTTCCCAGTGTAAGAATATAAATTTGATGGTTTTGACTAAATATGAGAATTCTGTAGTAATATTGTGGTCACCGATTTAAAGATATTATAACAAGTCAAAAATGACTTTTAGTAGCTTTATTTACAAAGAGATAGAAATTGAAAATGGAAAAATGTAGTTAAAGAGACAAATTTTAACAAGTCTACTAGCCCTTCTCCAGTGAAGTGAGACTCAGCCCTGCAGGGGCTTCCCCATGTCTGGTGATGTCTTCAGCAAGAGTTCCACCAACTCAGCCTCCTCCAAAGTCAAGGCAGGAATCTCCAGAATCAATCTCTCTAGAAGCCAGGAAAGGGAAGGCAGCTACTCACCCACCCAAAAGGAACTCCAAAGGAAAAGACCAAGGACCAAGTCCCAAGGTGAAGTCCTCCAAAACAGAAGTCTAAAGGAGAAGATCCAGGAGATTCCTCCAAGAAGCAGTCTAAAAGCCAAGGTCCCAAGTCAAGGTGAAGGACAAAGCCACCTCCAAAAGCCAAATCACCAGGAGAAGCTCTATGGAAAGGAAGTTCAGGACTTTTATAATCTTTTTTTTTCAAGTCCCTTCCTGTCCCTTCCTCCACTTACAGGAACCAATCGCAGTCTTTCAATTTTCTTAACATGGCCCAGGGGGAGGTCAATAGACACTGGAGTTGTCACCCACTTTAGTAAATGACTTGTGAACTCTCTTACTTAGTGTTAATTAGGAGTATTTAAGTTTTTGGTTGATTAACTTAAAAATTGTTGATTGATAGACAAAGAAAGTTTGATTCAGTCTTCACACCAACCTGGGAAGAAATGTCACTCCTACCTTCCTGAAAGCTCACTTCCCTTTCTGCTTACTCTCCTTTTTTATACCTGCATATCAGCTGTCTTGCCCCCTTTCCCAATTAGCAGCCTGCCCTCTATCCTCTCTCTTTGACAGATACACTTTACATTTTTCCTTCCCCTGTTAGGAAGAAAGCACATTGAGATTAGAAACTAATGTTTTATTGTTTTTGTATAATAAATTCTCTGTCTCTCTCTGCCTCTTTCTGTCACCATCTTTCTGTTTTTCTCTCTCTGTTTATAATTTACTAAAAATCCATACTGTCTGGCAGTGTTTCTTTTACATTTATCTCTATTAAATTTAATCATGCTTCTTTTTCTTGCTTCTTCATATCTGACTTGATTCAAACTTTGTCATTCAGTGTGTGTCACCTCTTTTGGCTTTTGTATCATTTTATGAATCTGATAAACTATGTCTTCATCTAAACCATTAATACAAATGTTGACCAATCAGGATCAGGAAGCCCCAAATTATTCATTAGAAGGAAGTACTTGAAAGAAAGGATTTGTTGGTGCAATTTATCCTGAGAACAAATTTAGATTATTTTTTCCATCAGATCTTACAGTTGCACAGTGGCTGTCCATCTTGTCCACCTCAGCCCACTTAGTATATCCATGTTTTCTACCTACCTCCTAATTCCTGGCTCCAAACTTCCTTTTGCCACATTGGTTATGCTTACACTAGTGGGTAGTTTTTGACTCCTTCTCCATTTCTTCTTGTTCCCTGACTCACCTTTCTACTTCCTAACCTCACCCTCAACATCTTTTCACTTTGACCAAATGTTGGACCAGGTCACCTAATTCATCAAGTTAATTACTTCCACTTTAACTTACATTATAACATCAAGTTGTTTGTGGTAGTTAAAAAGAAAGTTCTTGTTATCCTGACTTTCTCCACTCATTTCTGTCAGTGAAGTTCCAGAAATGACCTTGGCTTAGTTAAACATGATTGACTCAAGCGCATTCTGGTAAGAAATCACTCTGAAAGATCCTTCCCCTCACTATTAGGTCATAATCAGCATGGTGCTTTGCCCAAAGGGGAAAAAACATCTATAATTCCTCTTTTTTTGAAACTCACATAATATTGTGTAATATACCATTTCAAAATATTTGTTGTTAATTTAGAAATATCACCTATCTGGATGGTAGTGTTCATTTGAATAAAGGTCTCCTGTATGTTTATTCTTTGTCCAGTTCTGTAATTTCATTAGTATAAAGAATATTTTAGAGAGTAACCTAAGAGAATAAGAGATTGTGTGACTTGACTGCCATCTAACAGATAGTATGTTTCGGAGGCAAGAACTGAACTTAGGTAGTACAAGATTATAGATGTAGAACAAGAGAAGAACTTAGAAGATAATGAGTCCAACCCCTCTCATTTTAAAGATGAGAAAATAGAGACCCAGAGAGATAAAATGACTTGATCAAATAGCTAATGACAGGCAAGATTTGAATTCAGGTCTTATTAATTTCAAGAGTAGCCCCTTGGTCTTCTATGCCACACTGCTTTGGTCAAGTATATATCGTATATATAAGGAAAACTGAAATGGAAATCACACCTGATTTTCTAGACTTCTGTTCCTAATTTGCAAAATACTTTTACTTTCACATAATTGTCAGTATCTCTAACCCACAAGTGAGAAATGAGAAAGGAAAACATTTTCTTGAAATATTTCAAAGTCCCACCAGGAACAATTTTGGATAGACTCAGTTCTGAAAACACAAATTCATTGAGGAAAAGATTTATTCTTTAGCCTGAAAAAATAATCTCACCAACATCTGTACTTTGCCAGTATGCAGAGAAAAAAGCTAAACCTTCTTTTTGATTCCAAATGAAATAATATTTATAAAGCACTTAGCACATTACCTGGCACGTAGTAGTGACTTTATAAATGTTTATTCCCTTCCCCTAAAAAATACCAATGACAACAATAATAATTTTATTTTTCTCAATGTGTATTTGCTAGCCTGGATTTTCTTGCATTCACTGAATCCCTTAGAATGAAGTGTCACAATTTATTCCAAACAACTACTGAGAGGGGAGGTACTGTTGATGTCATGAAATATGATAGAGGGTCCATTTTGGTTTGGAAGACTAACTCCTTGTTTCCCACCCTCTGCTTCTTCAGAATAGCCCTGGGTCTTCAGTTAGGGTTAGATGCAATTCGAGAAGACAGTAACTGTTGACAAGGGGGTCTAGGCATGTGTATAGGACCAAACTGTAAGCTGCAATTAATTACTCAAACGAAATCACTGTGAGGCCTCCATGATGAAATCCTTTTCTCTAGAAAGGTAAGGCTTGCGTGACTTTCCCTTATGCTCTAAGGCCTATCTGTCACCAAGATGCCTGAAATCTGTTAGATCATCTAGGTTCCCTGCCCTTGTTGTACAGACAATTCTGTGGTTGCTTGCTGAAGAATGTGGATGCTTGCCACTGTTTTGAATGCAAGAACTCTTAGTCTCTCTCCAACACAGAGGATATAGGTAACTGCACAGACAGTGCTTCCAGAAACACACTAGGGTTCTTTGAATAACAATTGGATTCACCCTGGAATTATGCAAGAATCCAAGGGGTTTCACTTTTCTTTTTGAGCCATAATCATATGAGTAATTTCCTCATATAGATTTTTTTTGTATGTGTGAGTTCTCCATTCATGAAAGGTGGTGCGCGTATATGTATGTGTGTTCTAAAACTTGAATAGCCTTTTATTGCATTAAAGGATAAAGCTACAGAGGTAACCATCTTGAAATAAATTACTTCTTCTATAGCAAATAAATGTTATATGTTAAAGTATTGTTCCTTTATTTGTAATTCAATAGTTCATTCATACAATGCTCCAGTCACTTGTTACAGAGAAGCCATTTGCAGGATGTCAAAGGATAGTATCTGATTTGCAGTCCTAGCTACCCATAACTACATGTAGGACTTGGGCAAGCTCCTTCCTCTCTCTAAGCCTCAGCTTCCTCCTCTGAAAGAGGGAGTCTGATGAGGTGATGTGCAAAAACTTTTCAAACTTAAAGGTCCTGTGCACCAGGGAGTCAGACAGGAATCCAGGGCCTAGAAAACACAAAAAGAGTTCTTCTTCCTCTGAGGACTGCCACTGTCAAATCATTTGAATTAACAGAATTGATAAATGAGCATTTATTAAGCACCTACTATGTGCAATCACTGTTATAAGAGCTAGGGATACAAAGAAAGGCAAAAAAAATCTACTCTCCCAAACTTTACAGTCTAAAGGAGGAATCAACATTTCCACAACTATGTGAAAACAAGATGAATATGGGATATATTCTAGATGGTCAACAGAGGTAAGGCACTAGCATTAAGGGCAGGTTGGGAAAGGTTTCTCGAAAACAATGAGATTTTAGCTGGGTATGTTCTCATCTTCATCTCCTGGCTTCCTTGATCTTCTTTAAGTACCAACTAAAATCTCTCTCTTTCCCTCTCTTTCTCTCCTTTCCCTCCTTCTCTCCACCACCCCCCTCTCAATCTTTCTCTGTCTCTGTCTCTGTCTCTGTCTCTGTCTCTCTCTCTGTGCTTCCTTTGACACAAATTGTCTATGTATTACAGGGCAGGCCTCTCCAATTCTCAATGTTCTAGGAAACTCTCTAAGACTGTAAATCTCAGAGAAAGTACCAATTTGTGTTGGTAGGAGTTTCTCCCTATACCAATAAAAGTATAGGTCCAGTTCTTATTCCTATTTCCCCAAAAAAATAATTTCCTGAATAACACAGTCTTCACATTGTAAAAATATGCAGTGCCTCAAAGTTTTCAAATGAAAACAAAGCATTTGAGTGACTAGGTGAGGAGTTGATACTCGTTATCATGAAATATTTCTAAATAGTCAGAGATTTCCCCCTATAACCTCTTTCATAGATATTTAAAATATCCTTTAAAAGAGACAGTAAATGTTAGGTTTATAAGAACCTTAGAGATAATCTCATCTAATCCTCTTAATTATATCTGGAGAAACTGAGATCTTGGCAACTTTGCATAAAGTAACACATCTAGAAAGTGGTAGAATTGAGACTAAAATGAGTCTTTTGAATTCCATCCAGTGCTCTTTCTTTTATACCACATTGATACTGTTTATTTTCTTCCAAATCTTCTGTATTGGCTTCTAAATGAATTCCTTTTTGTTTTTTTCCCCAGTGGTGATCTCGATAGTTAGGAAAATGGCATTCAGGAAACTTTGTATCATGGGTTGGCAGCTATTTAGAAGAAGTATGCCAACTTTGCAAGAGTGAAATGATCAGTTTTGTGCACTAGGAAAATGACTGGTGAAACTGTGAAGCATAGGCATAGGGATCTATTTAAGGGAGAATATATTTTTATGAACTACTTTTCATACCACTGCCTAATCCTAACTCTGTATTGTTGATGCAGGTTAGGTTCTACTCTGACTTTCTTGTCCTTATGAATACATAGAGAACTTATTTTCATTATGAATTTTCCCATTTGGTTCATCTTCCAGGAATGTGCTCTACTAACTCATTTAGCTTCCTTTTGATGTTTCACATTTGTCATGATCATAAGGACCTAATGAGATAAGCTATGCCTTTTAATTCTGTCCCTACTCTGGCAAGGGATCAACTTTCCCAAGATGGTATCTTTTACAATTTAAAAAGGATGTCATTGTCATCATTGCTTTCAAATGTGGCAATAATACTAAACATTGGAGTGACTACCGTGGATTATAATTTCTGCCATTCTAACTCCAAAATTTTAAATACTGAAATCCTCTTCTCACTGTAATTCGCTCATCTTTACATATCTCCCATAACTTCCATTCTTCTTGAATCTGCTTTCTACTTATATTGTGATCTTTAGTCTCTTTATCTTTCCCCTTTCATTCCCAATGTATCTCCCATGGATTGATCTGAACAGATTTCAGTTTCTTCCCTTCATGTCTATTCTCTCCTTGCAAAAATTAACTCTTAATTTATGCTTTTCATCCCATCCCCTTGCTCTGCTTGCCTCACAAGGAAGCTATGAGGAAAGGACTTTGAAAATCTGAAAGTGCTAGTTATTACTACATTACCAAGGGCAAGTAAGATTAGAAAAATAATTGTACAGATCAAGTACCAAAAGCTAGGGAAAACAGGAAAAAAGATAATCTGAAGGTTGTACTGGTATCCATGAAATAGTGAAAGAACTAGAAGAATAACACCAGTATATCTAGTTGGATGCTCTATGAAGGACTGAGAGACAGTCATGAACAAAAATCACATAGATTAGAAGAACTAGTTGATGGTTAGGGCCTGGGGTGGGGATAGGGGTAATGTGGGAAGAGTTGCAATCTCTATTAGCTTATGATATGCCTATGCTGTTGAGATCATGGATCAATCAAAATATTCATGATGTCTTTATTCTCTTCATTCCCCCTCATCTCCTCTATATGCTTGCTCCTTCTATCTCTTCCTCTTTTTGTCTTGTCTCCCCATAATGGCTCTCTCCCTTTTTCCTACAAACACACTCAGGATTCCCTTATACTAAAATATTCTTCTCTTGACCCTGCTTTTCACTCAAGTTATTGTCCCATCTTTTTGTTACTACCTACTTACCCAAATTTTAGAAAGAAAATTTGAAAATGCTAGCTCTTACTACATAACCAAGGCAAGTAAGAGTAGGACAATAAGTCAAGTAGTGAAACTCATTGCCTGCAACTTCTTGCTACCTACTCCTCAATCCCTCAAGATCTTGGCTTCCATTACTATCACTCTCTGGTACTTCTCTCTAAATCATTTGGGAAATAGCAGAACTGGGACCTGAAGCTTTCTCTTTCTGCGGCTTTCATGACCTTGCTCTCCTAATTTTCTTCTTATCTATCTAAATGATGAGTTCTCTTTGCTGCTTCCTCTTACCAAGTGTGAGACAGGATAGCTCTCTTTGACTCCATTACATTATGTTTCTACACTCTCTTGCTCAGCATTCTCATGAATGATATACCTTCAGCAATCACTTCCATAGAAATGACTTCCAAATCTGTTTCTATAGTTCTAGCTTCTCTCCTACATTCCAAATTTGCATTTCCAAATGACTACCAATCTGAAACATTTGAGTGTTCTTTTATTCCTTACTTTACTTAGATTGACTACTTCCAATCATTTTCCAAGTTCTATCATTTTTTGCCTCTCCCATGACATCTCACATCCTTTCCGTTTTTTCCTCTGGCACTATACCTATCCTAGCTCATCCATGTAATACCTCTGCCATGTCTCCAACTTCTTTTGCCTACAATCTCTCCCATTTTCATAACATTCTTTACACTCTTGCCAAAGTAATCTCAATATAGTTCTGATTATGCCACTCTTGCTTGAAATTCTATGATGGCTTCCCATTGCTTACTTGATTATATTGTAAACTCGGTCTGGCATTCAAGGTCCTATATAACATGACTCTAACTAACCTTGAAAGTCTATTTCAAACTATTCTACTTCATTTACTCTAACCTACAAGCAAGTTATAGATGAATCCTCTGTTCATCCACCCCATCTCTCATGCATGCATTATATATGTCATACACCCTGCATAGAAAGGATTCTTTATGTATTAAAATCTTTTTTGTCCTTTAAGAACAAGCTCAAGGCTCACCTATTTCACCAAACTTTTCTTGACTCCCTCAACCCTGACTTTATGGATAATGCTACATGCCTGCCTGTATTCGCTCCTATTTGAGATTTGGTTCTTAACTTCAGAAAGTCATAGTATATAATATATAGTCCAAGAAAGCAGAATCTTCTCTATTATTATATAGCCTCACTCATAACAAATTACTCAATTCACTTATTTGATTCAAGAAACATTCATTAAATGTTAACTATATTCCATATACACTGAATGGACATACTTCTGACTTGGAGTCAGAAGACCTAGCTTCAGGTCCCAGTTCTGCTATTTCCCAAATGATTTAGCCATCTGCAAATCTTTTTAGGTCTAATCTTTCCACTGATAAAATGTGGAGAGTAATATTTAGATCACATACCTGAAAAAGTTGTCATAAAGATCAAATCAGTAATATATATGAGGTATTTTTAAACCTTAAAGCACTTAATAAATGGAAGCTATTATTACTAGTAATAATGCCTTAGAGTTATTTTTCTGACCCTCCCAACCTCCAATCACAAGGACTTGGAAAAGTTCATAAGGATCGTAACTGTCTTATTTCATGATGATATATTCATTACTGAAGACATTGCCCATTACACAGTTAAAATTGAATAGATAACTTTTGAATCAAATTAGCGAACTGAACAATTTGTTATGGGTTGGAATATTTGTATTCTGGTAGGAAAGACTACTTTTGCAGCATGTTAATTATGCACCATGTCAAAGTTAAGAGTCAACACATTTGCCATTTATTCTTAATCTAAAAGGTGTATTAATCTACCAGGGGAAAATGCATTAATTTCCTTTAGGGACATTTGTATATTGATATTTTTTAAAAGTAATTTGACATAATCTGAGATGAGGTATTATTACATAAAGCACTATCTCTTAAGAACTATGTAAAATCTTATCTTAGAAAGGACTACTTACTGACCAATATAGTTTATATAACACATTCATTTTGCAATCATGTATACTCCTAAGTACATGATCTTAAGGTGCCTTCTAGCTCCAAATCCTATGATCATCTTGCCCAATTGACTAGTCTGGGGCATGTTAGACTTAAGATATTTATTGCCACACATCTATGTTGATGCTTCTGGAAGTTTTAAAAGTAATCAAGTTTAAGATGTTTTATCTTTTAAATACACAATGTTAGTGGTAAAAAATCAAACCAAAATGAGCCTGCTAGATACATTTGAAACTTAATATCACCTCTATATTAGGCTGCATAGAATTCCTAAAGAGCTTTACAGAAATTAAATCTATTAAAAAAACTGGTATATTTGTTATTCTCTAAATATGATTCATAACTTCCCACTCCTGAATTTTACCCATGTTATTTTTTCATACTATTAAGTTTTTCCCTCCAGTTCTGTATAATATTCAAGGCTAAGCTCCTTCAAGAATCTAGAAAGAGAGAGTAGAAGCAGCATGCTTAACCTCTCCTAGCCCACATATACAGGACTCCTCAAGAGGATCAAAGACCAAATCCAGACAAATGAAGGGACCCCACAACAGGGCACTGCCTTGAAGGTATGTGGGATCTGGTCATTTCCATGCTCTAAGGGGGTGAAATACCTCTAACTAAAATGTGAGCTGAGCAACACACACACACACACACACACACACACACACACGCCACCTACAGAGCCAAAGCCAGCACACAAGAGTTAGAGCAAGTTTGAGGCATTCATTAAGTTCTTGGCAGCTACCTGGGATCACCAGGGCCTGCTCTTCAGAGCATCAAGACTTAAGACTCCAAGAGGCTAAAGAATGTAGACTTTGAAAGCAGACCTAGAGCACAGTTGTGGACCTTGGGTGGGTACCCAGTGAGGAGGAGAGCATGATGGTGGAAGCAGTGCCCTGATAATGTTAAAGAAGCATTGTGCAGAGGAGCAAGCAAGGGGACCACCAGGAGGCTTGACCCTGAGAACAGCTAGACTTGAGACCCCAGGAGCCTAAAGAATGCAGACTGACCATGGGAGTGAGGATAAAGCTGAGAGGGCCACATTGTGCTGTGACTCAGTCAAAAAATGCTCCACAGTTCAATAGGCAGAGAACCTGTCTACCTCACCCAGACTTCTGACTGAGAAAGAAAAAGAGCATAATAATAATGGCAAGCCATGCACAAGAATCTCCAAAGAGAAAGATCAAGAAGAAATCTTTAACATTTGACAACTTTTACACAGAAAAAATACAGACAAGAGAGCAAACAGCAGAGGAGAACAAACAAGTAAGAACATCCAAACCTCCCCCCAAAAATGAAAATTGGTCACAAGCTTTTGAAGAGTTCAAATCTGAGATCATGAGAAAGATGGAAGAGATTTGGCAAGAAAAGTGGGAAATAGCTCAAAAGGAAATTAACAGATTAAAAGAAAGAAACTCCCAATTGGAGAAAGGTGTACCAAAATCAAACAAAATGATAAGCAAATTGGAGGAAACCATGAAAAACAGAATAGACCAAATCAAAAAGGAAAATCAGAAGCTTATAGCAGAAAACCAGTCTCTAAAGACCAGAATTTGGCAAGCAGAAGCCAATGATCTCTCAAGACAGTAAGAACAAATAAAGCAAACTCAAAAGACTAACAAAATAGAAGGAAACACGAACGATCTCACTGACAAAATGACAGATCAAGAAAACAGGTCTAGGAGAGACAATTTGAGAATCAATAGTCTTTCTGAAAAAGCAGAAATTAATAGAAATTTAGACTCCATACTAGAAGAAATTATCCAAGTAAACTGTCCTGATGTTCTTCAACAAGAGGGAAAAATAGACATTGAAAGGATCCATAGATCACCCTCTATACTAAACCCTCAAAAGACAATTCCCAGGAATATAAAAGCCAAATTCAAGAGCTTCCAAGTAAAAGAAAAAAATTTTACAAGAAGCCTGAAAGAGATAATTCACATATCAAGGAGCACCAATAAGGATCACACAGGATCTGGCAACCTTCACATTAAAAGAACGTAAGGCTTGGAATATGATATTCAGAAAGGCAAGAGAACTGGGTCTACAACCAAGGATCACCTACCCATCAAAACTGACTGTATATTTCCAGGGGAATGTATGGGCATTCAACAAGATAGAAGATTTCCAAGTATTTGCACAGAAAAGACCAGGACTAAATGGAAAGTTTGATATCCAACCACAAAAACCAAGAGAAACATGAAAATGTAAATAAGAAACAGAGGGGAAAGAAAGAAAAAAATCTTATTTTTAAATATGCCTCCTTAAGGGCTTTAATAAGATCAAATTATTTGTATTCCTATATGGAGAAATGTTAGGTGTAATCTTCAAAAACTGTATTCACTATTATACTAATTAGAAGAATTATTCATAGGGAGAGGCTGGAGTACTAAATGGTCTAAGATGATATGGGGAAAAATAGAGAGGGGTGAATAGTAGATGGCACCAAGAAAAACTTGAATAAATAAGAAAAATAAGATATTCTATACTACACAAAGAGGGCATGGGAAGGGGAGGGGATGAATACTATTATAAGAAGGAGAGAAAGAGAGCATTAAGAGGTAATATATAAACCTTAATCTCTGTGGAATTAACCCTGAGAAGGAAAAGTAACTTTATCCTTTAGATATAGAATTCTATCTGAGCCTACTGAGAAAGTCAGAAGAGATAAACCAAACAGAGTGGGGAGGTCAAAAAAGGAGGGGAGGGGGGTAGGGAATCCATTGGGCCTTAAAAAAAAGAGGGGAATAATAAGGGGAGAAGGAAGCAAACGAAGGGAGGGGATAAGGGGGACTGGTTAAAAACAAACCACTGGTTTAAAAGGCAATAGCGTAAGAAGAAGGGGTAGAACTAGGAGAGGATACCAAAATGTTGGGGAATATACAACTTATACTTATAACTCTGAATATGAATGGAATGAACGTGCCCATAAAATGGAAGCAAATAGCAGAATGGATTAGAAACCAAAATCCTACCATATATTGTCTACAAGAAACACATATGAGGTGGGTAGACATGCAAAGGTTTAAGGTCAATGGCTGGAGCAAAATCTTTTGGGCTGCAACTGAGAAAAAGAAGGCAGGAGTGGCAATCATGATTTCTGACAAAGCCAAAGTAAAAATAGATCTGATTAAAAGAGACAGGGAAGGTAATTACATCCTGATAAAAGGCAGTATAGACAATGAGGAAATAACACTACTCAATATGTATGCACCAAATTGTATAGCATCCAAATTCCTAAAGGAGAAACTGGCAGAGCTCAAGAAGGAAATAGATAGTAAAACTATACTAGTAGGAGATCTAAATATTCCTCTTTCAGATCTAGATAAATCAAACCAAAAAAATAAATAAGAAAGATATATGAATGGTGAAAGCATCCTACAAGAATTACATTTAATATGTCAGGAAAAGTAAATAGGGACAAAAAGGAATACACCTTCTTTTTAGCTGCACATGGTACATTCACAAAGATTGACCATGTAATAGAGCATAGAAACATTGCAAAAAAATACAAAAGAGCAGAAATAATAAATGTAACCTTCTAAGATCATAATGCAATAAAAATAATAATCAGTAAGGACACTTGGACAGGCAAATCAAAAACTAATTGGAAATTAAATAATATGATTCTCCAAAACCAATTAGTTAAAGAACAAATCACAGAAACAATCAATAATATCATCGAAGAGAATGACAATGATGAGACATCCTACCAAACTCTGTGGGATGCAGCTAAGGCAGTACTCAGGGGGAAATTTATATCCTTGAGTGCATATATTAACAAATTAGAAAGAACAAAGATCAATGAACTGGGCATGCAAATCAAAAAACTAGAAAGGGAACAAATTAAAAATCCCCAGTTAAAGACCAAATTAGAGATTATAAAATTAAAGGAGAAATCAATAAAATTGAAAGTATAGGAATTATTGAATTAATAAATGAGACTAGAAGCTAGTACTTTGAAAAACACAAATAAAAATGGCAAAGTACTGCTCAATCTAATTAAAAAATGGAGAGAAGAAAATCCAATCATCAGTATCAAAGATGAAAAGGGAGACCTCACCTCTAATGAAGAGAAAATCAAGGCAATCATTAAAAAATATTTTGCCCAATTATATGGCAATAAATATAGCAAACTAGTGGAGATGGATGAGTATTTACAAAAATATAAATTGCCTAGATTAACAGTAGATGAAATAGAATGCTTAAATAATCCAATATCAGAAAAAGAAATTGAACATCAAAGAACTCCCTAAGAAAAAAACCCCAGGACCAGATGGATTCACAAGTGAATTCTATCAAACCTTCAAAGAACAACTAATTCCAATACTATACAAACTATTTGACATAATAAGCAAAGAAGGAGTAATACCAAACTCCTTTTATGACGCAAATATGGTATTGATCCCAAAACCAGGTAGATCAAAAACAGAGAAAGAAAACTACAGAGCAATCTCCTTAATGAACATAGATGCAAAAATCTTAAACAGTATACTAGCAAAAAGACTCCAGCAAGTGATCACAAGGGTTATTCATTATGATTAGGTGGGATTTGTACCAGGAATGCAAAGATGGTTCAACATAAGGAAAACCATTCACATAATTGACCATATAAACAAGCAAATCAACAAAAAGCATACGATTATCTCAATAGATGCTGAAAAAGCCTTTGACAAAATACAACACCCATTCCTATTGAAAATACTAGAATGTATAGTAATAGAAGGACCTTTCCAAAAAATAATAAACAGTATGCATCTAAAACCATCAACAAGCATCATATACAATGAGGATAAATTAGAAACCTTCCCAATAAAATCAGGAGTGAAACAAGGATGTCCATTATCACCAGTATTAATTAACATTGTACTAGAAACACTAACAATAGCAATTAGGGAAGAAAAAGAAATTGAAGGTATTGAAATAGGCAGTGAGGAGTCTAAGCTATTACTCTTTGCAGATGATATGATGGTCTACTTGAAAAATCCTAGAGAATCAACTGAAAAGCTAGTAGAAATAATCAATAACTTTAGCAAAGTTGCAAGATACAAAATAAATGCACATAAATTTCTAGCATTTCTATATATTTCCAACACATCGCAGCAGCAAGGGTTAAAAAGAGAACCACTTAAAATCACTCTAGATAACATAAAATATTTAGGAATCTTCCTAACAAAACAAACACAGGAATTATATGAACACAACTATAAAACACTCTCCAAACCAATAAAACTAGATCTAAACAATTGGAAAAACATTGATTGCTCATGGTAGGATGAGCTATCATAATAAAAATGACCATTCTACCTGAATTAATTTACTTATTTAGAGCCATACCTATCAAACTACCAAAAAACTTTTTTACTGAATTAGAAAAAACTATAACAAAGTTCACTTGGAAGAACAAAAGATCAAGCATATCAAGGGAAATAATGAAAAAATGTGAAGGCAGGTGTCCTAGCAATACCAGATATTAAACTCTACTATAAAGCAGTGGTCATCAAAATGATATGGTACTTGCTAAGAGACAGAAGGGAGGATCAGTGAAATAGACTTGTGGTAAGTGATGTTAGCAAGACAGTGTATGATAAACCCAAAGGGATTTTTGGGACAAAAATCCACTATCTGACAAAAACTGTTGGGAAAATCTGAAAACAATATGGGAGAGATTAGGTTTAGATCAACATCTCACACCTTATACCAAGATAAATTCAGAATGGGTGAATGACTTGAATATATATAAGGAAACTATAAGTAAATTAAGTGAACACAGAATAGTATACTTTTCAGATCTTTGGGAAAGGGAAAATTTTAAAACAAAACAAGAGTTAGAAAAAATTACAAAATGTAAAATAATCAATTTTGTTTATATTAAATTAAAAAGGTTTTGTACAAACAAAAACAATGCAACAAAAATCAGAAGGGAAAAAAACTGGGAAAAAATCTTTATAACAAAATAGTCTGACAAAGGTCTAATTACTCAAATATATAAGGAGCTAAGTCAATTGTATAAAAAATCAAGCCATTCCCTAATTGATAAATGGGCAAGGGACATTAATAGGCAATTTTTAGATAAAGAAGTCAAAACTATCAATAAGCAGGAGAAAGTGTTCTAAATCTCTAATAATTAGAGAAATGCAAATCAAAACAACTCTGAGGTACCACCTCACACCTAGCAGATTGGCTAAAATGATAGAAGAGAATAATAATGAATGTTGGAGGGGATGTGGCCAAATTGGAACAATAATTCATTGCTGGTAGAGTTGTGAACTGATCCAACCATTCTGGATGGCAATTTGTAATTATGCCCAAGAGCAATAAAAGACTGCCTGCCCTTTGATCCAGCCATAGTATTGCTGGGTTTGTACCCCAAAGAAATCATAGATAAACAGACTTGTACAAAAATATTTATAGCCATGCTCTTTGTGGTGGCAAAAAACTGTAAAATGAGGGTATGCCCTTCAATTGGGGAATGGTTGAACAAATTGTGGTATATGTTGGTGATGGAATACTACTGTGTTCAAAGGAATAATAAACTGGAGGAATTCAATGTGAACTGGAATGACCTCTAGGAATTGATGCAGAGTGAAAAGAGCAGAGCCGGAAGAACATTGTTCACAGAGACTGATACGCTGTGCTAAAATCGAATGTAATGGACTTCTGTACTGGCAGCAATGCAATGACCCAGGACAATTCTGAGGGATTTATGGAAAAGAATGCTACCCACATTCAGAGGAAGAACTCCAGGAGTGGAAACACAGAAGAAAAACAACTGCTTGAACACATGGGTTGATACAGACATGATTGGGGATGTAGACCGTAATCGACCACACCAATATGACTATCAATAATATGTAAAGAAGTCTTCATTGATGACACATGCTAAAACCAGTGCACATCGGCTATTGGTGGTGGGGGAGTTAAGAGGGGATTGAAGGGGAAAGTAAAAACATGAATAATGTACCCATGGAAAATTTTTCTAAAAAATAAAAAAAATTTAAAAAAGAGAAAACAAAACAAAACAAAAAAGAATCTAGAAAGAAAAAATCAAGCAGGCATGGTGAAATGGAAAGGGCATTTAATTTAATGTTAGAGGACCTGGATTCAAATCTTACCTCTTTTCTTGTATGAATTTGGACAAAACTCTTAATTTCTCTGTATCTCTATTTATTCTTCTGTAAAATGCTAGATTAAACTGTACACTTTATTACGTCTCTTCCAATTCCCTGTCTACAATTATGACTATAATTCTATGAATGGACTTTTTGTTTATACTTTTAAGTGACACTTTCATACTACCTGAGTGGTATAGCATGAATCTCATATGGTTTCCCCTCTCTAAAAACTCAAGGCTATCACACTGAGAGCAGCCACAGGTTCTTCCCCTCCCAAACTTCTTTCTTGATATGGCCCCAGATTGATTTGTATGTCCTTGACCAGAGAAAGATGGGAAGTAGTAGGAGGAATGAAGAGTATCTCTCCCAGTCCTAAGTGTCTGTGAGAAGTACAAAATGAATAGGAGACCCCCTATCAGGGAACTATAAAGAGACTGGGTACATGAGAGGATTCACTTTTACAAAGATAGGTATTAAACCAATGACGAAAGAACACGATGAATAAAGACAAGTCATCAAAGCAACCTAATGAATTTTTTTTATGTGAAAGACATCTATGACACATATTTATGTGAGGTTTCTATGTATAAACTTGATTCATAGGTGCCTGAAAATTAAATTTTAAAATCAAACTTTATTTTTCTAGGCTGTTGGACCATAGTGAATAAACATATAATCTAAAATATCCCAGAGACAATCTGGCTTTGCCTATTTCATTCTGAGAAAGATGTAACATTTGAGAAGTGGTATTATCTCCTGAGGAAAGGAAGAAGGTAGGTAGGAAATTAGAAAAGAAAGGAGTACAATGTCAGTAAGAAACTCAGAGTCCCAGGGGTAGTGGTCAGAGAGTGTGGCCAAATGATAAGTACCTGAAGAGAGTCATTCCTAGAAACATCATGAGATTCAGGCTCATTAGAAGTATGTAAGGAGAAGAGGTAGAAGATGGGTCGGGGGAGAACGGGTAATTGGATTACCCTTATTAGAGATTGGAATCTCTAACAAACTCAAAATTCTTTCATAATAATAATTAACCATAAAAATGAAGGCACATTAAGGTTTACAAACACTTTACACCCATATTTTTATAGATGAGGAAACTGAGGCTCATAGAGGTTATATGACTTGCCCAGGGTCACATAGCTAATAAGTTGATGAGGTAGAGTTTATATTCATATCTTCCTTGACTACAATTCCATAAGTGTATCTATTGTACCACTTAATCAGGAACCCCCACAGCCCCCACTTACCAGAATATTATAAGTTAAAAGGTGGAGAAGGAGAAGAGGAAAAAGAAGGTTGTTAGGAAGAGATAATTTCTTTATTATACATGGACTGAGAAGTAAAGTTTTTTCATTTGTACTTCATTGTATAACCAAAAAGTATTATTTATTTGATGATTTGTGGTTCTGATTGTAAGAAGAATTGAAGGCCAACATTTACAGTAATGTTACTTTAGGGTACCCCTTAGTTGGGATAAATGAGTCAGAGAGGTGTTAAAGGTCTCTAAAATGTAATGGATCCCTTCATAACAGAAGAGAGCTTTTGACAAAAGATGTAAACTTTTGTAATATGTATATACGTATTATTCCCACTCCCTCTCCTGTACTGCAAACTTCATAAGATCAGTGACCATGATTATTCTTTATTATGTCTTCTCTTTTGCCTAACATAGGGTCTTATGTAAAACAGGATAACAACTGCTTAACATATATTTGTTAAATTATATTGTCGAATTGAGGGACAAAGAATATCTTTCTTCCCCCATCCCTTAAGCTTTGTTTTCCTATAAGAAGTACACAAACAAACAAAAAAAGATCTCAAATCCGTTAACAATCCCTAATAAGATCTGTCAGTTCCACAATGGAATGAGTCAGGAGCCCTGTGTTGTTAGCCTGGCTCTCTCATTCTTTTGTAGTGTGCTGTGGGCCAAATCACTTTACTTCACTGCTTTTGAGTTTCCTGATATATGAAATAAGCATGTTGTATGAGATTATCACCAAAGTCACTTTTAGTTATGTAATTATGTGATGCTTAACATACAAAAATAGTCAATACAAGTCCAGTGGGAAACTTGAAGGGGGAAAAATGTCATGACTTAATAAGCTCAGCAAGAGCTGTCATTTTATGTATAAATCTAATGCATGGTTGGCTGCTGGTTATATTTGAAAACTGGACTTTATTTTTCCTAATTTTTTTCAGGGCTGAAATATGTCAGAATCCTGGGCAATAAAGCTAAGAAATTTCACATCAGGTGGCAAAAGGATTGTGTGGAGAAATGGAAGGTAGAAATGTGCTGGAACTGGATTCCACCAAATTTTGGCCCCAAAGGAGCCTTCAATCTGTTCCCAAATGTCTTCTGAAAGCCACTTATGTTCCATTGCAAAAAAAGCCTACTTTGTCAAGCAATCATATTCAGAACCTAAATTATTATTTTAAAAAAAGAAAGGAAAAAAAATCCTTCCACTTTGGTCCAACAACATTAGAATTGCTATGATTTGTCATCATGTCTCCACAGTGAAAAGATTAGAGGTATTTGTTAGCCATAATAGATCTTGCTTGATTTGAAATAAGATAATTTATCCTGACTTTTTAAATTGTGGATAATAGTTGAACATGTGATCTCTAGTTTAGCACCTGCTTCTCCAAGATGTAGATGCATTTTCTTACACATTAGAAGGATTATCTTTCTCTAGGAATAAAGTGCTCACTTCTGGAAACTTTCTCAGAGCTATTAGCTTAGCTAGTATCTCCATGAGGATGAAAGATATTGTACAATGTGAAGCTAGAATGAACCAAGATGTTAGGGTATAGACAGCAACTCAGCTGAATTCTCCCACTATTCCCCTCCAAATGACATTAAAATTATATCTCAAATCAAATTTTTGAGTGTCAGAGCCAAAAAAATGTAAGGGTGATATAACATTGACAGCAGGATAAAGGTCTATCCAGAGCACAGCAAGCAACAGCAACGATGAGCCTTGGGAGAAGCAGGAGCAACTTTGAGAGCTCTCTGCTCATAGACAGTATAGGGATCAGACAAGTGATCAAAAAAATTACAAGTGGTTTTTTGCTGGCACTGAATGTATCTGTAACATAATTGCCTATAAGTATTTCTGGGTTACAGTTCCACAGAGGAACACTTGAGGGCCATCACTAGGGAGCAGAGGGCCTGGTCACTGTTCAGAGAAGAGAGTCAATGCAAGTGACTGCAGAAGAATAGACTCTCCCTCAAATCAGATTATGATTCAGACCAAGAGAGCAATAACCACACATCTCCCTGCCTCACACCACACCTTGGAAGAAGTAAAAACTTGCAGACACCTAGAACTAACTCTGAAAATAAGCAATAAGAAAAAGTCTGAAGCTTAGGATGGTGCCTTCCCCACCCCTACACCCCCAGGGGAAGAGAACTGTTGTGAGGAGGATTATTTAGTTATTAGTTAGGAGACCTAACAGGAAGGGCTGGAGAATTCCAAATGGAATGGGGAAGCAGGAAGTGTGGCTTGCTCTCTCTCTGAGACGGACTCCATGGTGGTTGGGACAAGCTGCAAGTACCCTAGGAGACCTCAGATTTCCAGAGATGCTGAAGGAAGACTGACATCTCCTTGTGGGAGATTTTGGTAGAGACTATTAATCCCAACCTGAGTTGCAGGTTAACTTGGGCTGGGTTAGCTCCTAGAATCTATCCACCTGAAAGAACACTGCTAGTGGTCCTGGAGGAGCTGGTACATCACTGGAGAGAGTCTGGACCCTGCTGTGAGGATTCCCACTTCAATCCTGCAATTCTCTGGGCCCTGCCTTGCTTAGGTCTCAGATGAGTGTAGAAAAGTCCCTCCCCTGACCCTGTGGTTTGCCTTTAGTCTGAAAGTGTAGAAACCCCTTTTCAAACCTGTGGAGAAATCCAGAGTTGCAGTCCAGGGCAATCTGGGTTGAAAGGGACGTGATCCATGTACGCCCAGAGCAAAGCAAGGAATCCAAGTCTGGGCTTGGGATGAGGATATAATCCACAGTTTGGGGTGAGGACAAAGTTCACAGGGGAACCCCCCACCATGATCTTTTTGTCCAAAAGTAAGGATGAATCCAGGACAGGGCAATCAAGGGGGTGCCTGATTGGATCAAGAACACAGTGAGACCAAAAACTTGAGCCTAAGCCTGAGGTTAGAATTTGATCAGTCCCTGACCTGATCGAGTTCAGAGGGAGATCAAAAGCTTACACCCAAAACTGAGGAAAGTCTTCAGGCTATCAGCATCTTAAGGTTCAATTGAATCAGCAGGGGGAGGGTGCTCTCAGAACTCTCAGTTCTCAAACCACACTGTATAATAGTAACAAACCAGAAAATAAGCTGAGAATAATATCAAGGAAGGACTAAAGTTTAAGAGAGTAACTTCCTTGAAAACAGAGACTACCTATAATTTAGATAGGGAAAATGAGCAAAGAACAAAAAAGGCACCTAAATCTAAAGAATTGTTATGGAGATAAAAAACAAGGTACAGACATAGAAGGGAACAGTGAAAGAAAAGGAAACACACACAAAAGTCCAAAAGAAAAATATGGATTGGACACAGAGTCTGGAAGAGCTCAAAAAAGACTTCAAAAACCAATTAAGAGAGGCAGAGGGAAATGGGGAAGAGAAATAAAAGTGATTGAAGAAGAAATGGGCCAATTGAAAAAGGAGAACTAAAAACTGACAGAAAACCAGGACTTAAAAATCAAAATTGACCATCTAAAAACTAATGATTTCATGAGAAATCAAGAAACAATAAAGTAGAATCAAAGGAATGAAAAAATAGAGGAAAACATGCAATATCTTACTGAAAAAACAAGTGACTTAGAAAAAAGATGAAGGGGAGATAATTTGAGAATTATTGGACTACCGGAAAGCCACAATCAAGAAAAAAACTTTGGATATCATATTAGAAGAAATCATCAAAGATAACTGCCCAGAGATCCTCAAACAAGAAAATAAAATTGAAATTGAAAAAATTTACAAATCACCTCCAGAAAGAAATCCTCAAATGACAACTTCTAGGAATTTAATAGCTAAATTCAAGAACCTCCAAGTCAAGGAGAAAATATTTTAAGCAGCCATAAAGAAACCATTCAAATACCAGGGAGCTACAATCAGGATCACTCAGGACCTAGCAACTTCTACATTAAAGGGTCAAAAGGCATGGAATATAATATTCAGGAAGGTAAAAGATTTGACTTTACAAACCAGTCACCTATCCACAAAACTGAGTATATTCTTTCAGGGGAAAAAACGGTCATTTGTTAAGATAGATTTCTAAACATTTCTGATGATAAGCCAGATCTAAACAAAAAATTTGAAGTCCAACCACAAGACACAAGAGAAGCTCAAAAAGGTAAATAAGAAAGAGAAAATTTAAGGCCAAAGTAAGGCCAAATGTTTATGTCTACATTAGAAAGAGGATTTCTATAAGCTGATTATGATGATATGATGTATATGATGTATATGTAAATGTGATGATATGGAACAATATGTATGTATGATTTGATATGTATGCATATGAATGATATGTAAAAGAATCAATCAAGAGCTGAAAGAGAGGGTTCACTGAGAGAAAAGGGGAGGGAGAGACAAAATGGGGTAAATTATATAACATAAAGGAACATGAAAAATCATTACAGAGAGGGGAGGATAAGGTTGGTGATGGGCAATGCTTAAACTTTACTCTCTTTTTAACTGGTTCAGAGAGGGGAAAACAAGTATACTCATTGGGGTATAGAATTCCATCACCCCATGGAGAAGTAGAAGGGGAATAAAACAAGGGAAGGGGGAGGTAACTAAAGGGAGGGGGAAGTGGGAGGTGGTGACAAAAAACAAAATACTGGTGAGGAGGAACAGAGTGAAAAGGAATAAAGCAGGATCTAAAGGAGATGATTTGATGGAGGGCAATAAGTAATCATAACACTGAATGTGAATGGAATGAACTCACCCATAAAATGGAAGTGGATAGCAGAGTGGATTAAAAACAGAATCCTGCTATATGTTATTTAAAAGAAATCCATTTGAGGTAGGGTGACACAAACAGATTCAAGGTAAAAAGTTGGAGCAGAATTTATTATGCATCATATGAAGTAAGAAAAGCAGGAGTAGCAATCATGATACCAGACAAAGCTAGAGTAAAAATTAATCTGATTAAAAGATATAAGGAAGGAAATTACATTTTGCTAAAAGGTACTATAAACAATGAAGTAATATCATTACTAAAAAATTATGTACCAATTGCATAGCATCTAGATTTCTAAAGGAAATTAAAAGAGGTTAAGGAAGAAATAGAAAATAAGACAAAACTAGTGGGAGATCTCAAACTTCCCCTTTCATAACTAGATAATCAAATTGAAAAATAAATACTAAAGAAGTTAGGAAAGTGATATTTGGAGGAAATTGAAAAGGGGTGAAAAGGAATATACCTTCATCTCCACATTACATAGTACTTTTACAAAGATCAACCATGTACTAGGGCATAGAAATATTGCAAACAAAAGCAGAAAAACAGAAATAATAAATGCAACTTTTCCAGTCATAATGAGATAAAAATTATAATTGTCAAGGATTCAAGGAAAGGTAAATTTAAAATTAATTGGAAACTAAACAATCTAATTCTTCAAAACTGGTGGATCAAAGAAGAAATCATAGAAATAATTATGGATTTCATTAAAGAGAATGACAATGAGAAGACTACATATTAAAACCATGGCATACTGCGAAAGCAGTACTCAGGAAAAATTTATATCTCTGAGTGCCTATAGTAACAAAATTGAGAGGGATGAGATCAATGAATTGGTCTTAGAACTTAAAAAAAATAAAAAGAGAACAAATTAAACATCCCAAGATAAAAATTAAATTTGAAATCCTAAAAATTGAATGAGAAATTAATAAAATTGAAAGCAAAAGATCTATTGAACTAATAAATAAGACTAAGAGCTGATACCTTGAAAAAATACATAAAGTACAGGTTAATCTAATAAAAAAAGAAAGAAGAGAAACAAATTAAGAATATAAAAGATGAAAAGGGTGATCTCACCTCTAATGAAAAGGAAATTGCCCACTTACATGACAATAAATATGACAATCTGGGTGAAATGAGTAAATATTTACAAAAATATAAATTGCCTCAATTAACAATATAGGAAATACACTTAAATAATCCCACCTTAGAAAAAGAAATTGAACAAGTCATCAAGGAACTTCCTAAGAAAAAATCCCCAGGGCCAGATAGATTCCCAATTGAATTTTATCACACATTTAAAGAAACTAATCCCAGTACTATACAAATTATGTGATAAAATAAGCAAAGAAGAAGTCTTTCCAAATTCTTTTTATGACACAAATATGGTACTGATTCCAAAGCCAGACAGACCAAAAGCAGAGAAAGAAAAATACAAATCAATCTCCTTAATGAACATACATGTAAAAATATTAAATAAAATACTACCAAAAGTCTATAGCAAATTATCACAAGTATTATTCACTATGACTATGTGGGATTTTAACCAGGAATGGGAGGATGACTTAATATTAGGAAAACCATCCACATAATTGACCATATCAATAATCAAACCAACAGAAATCACATGACTATCTCAATAGATGCAGAAAAAGCCTTTGACAAAATACAACACCCATTCTTATTGAAAGCACTAGAAAGTATATGAATAGTAGGACCATTCCTCAAAATATTAAACAGTATATATTTAAAACCATCAGCAAGTATCATCTGCAATGGTGACAAGTTAGAAGTCTTCCCAATAAAATTGGTATTGAAGTGAGTATGCCCATTATCACCTCTATTATTTAATATTGTACTAGAAATTCTAGTAATAGCAATTAGAAAAATAAAAAGTTTGAAGGAATTAAAATAGGCAATGAAGAAACTAAACTATCACTCTTTGCAGGTGATATGATGGTATACTCAAAAAATCTTAGAAAATCAACTAAAAAGCTAGTGTTAATAATTAGCAACTTTAGCAAAGTTGCAGGGTACAAGATAAACCCACATAAATCATCAGTATTTCTGTATTTCCAACAGAACTCAGCAGCAAGAGTTAGAAAGAGAAATTTCATTTAAAATCACCCTAGACAATATAAAATATTTAGAAATCTATCTGCCATGACAAACACAGGAAGTATATGAACACAACTACAAAACACTTTCACACAATTAAAACTTTTTTTTATAGAATTTGAAAAATTTTTATGGAATTTGAAAAAATATAACCAAATTCATCTGGAAGAACAAAAGATCAAAAATATCAAGTGAAATAATGAAAAAATGTGAAGGATAGAGGCCTACCAGTACTAGATCTTAAACTGTACTATAAAGCAGTGCTTAAGAGACAAAATGGTGAACCAATGGAATAGACTAGGGGCAAATGACCTCAGTAAGCTAGTGTTCCATAAACCCAAAGTTCCCAGCTTTGGGGACAAGAACTCACTTTTTGACAAAAACTGCTGGGAAAATGGGAAAAAATGAGATTTAGATCAACATCTTACACCATATACCAAGATAAATTCAGAGTTGGTAAATGACTTCAATATAAAGAGTGAAATCATAAATAAATTAGGGGAACATAAAATAGTGTACCTGTCAGATCTGTGGGAAAGGAAGGAATTTAAGACCAAGGAAGAGCTAGAGAACATTTCAAAATGTAAAATGCATGACAATTTATCAAATTAAAAGTTTTTGTACAAACAAAAGTTCTGGGGGCCATCAAAACCCACCCTATCTGGCATGGTCACAGGGGGACCTCAAAGAAGTACATGGCAGCCTCAGGAAGGATGGAAACCCCTCACTCAGATACTCCTGACTCTTCTCTTACTAACACTCCTTATAATTGGAATTATTGTGATCAATATCCCTACTTAGCCCCAGGGAAATACAGAAGAACATTATAGGCTACCATAAGTGTCCTTAAAGGCCCTCTATAGACTCCTAGGAAATTCACACTTTTACATGCAGTAATACAGAAATTCCCCTAGAAGTCACTTCACAACAAACCAGCAAATAGTGAGTTAATATTAAAGATTTTAAAACCCTAACTTAGCTCTCTCATTCACATACACGGGTGCCTGTAAAAACAGGCCAGAACAACCTCTAAGTTTCCCCACTCCCTGATTAGGTAGGATACTTTAACATAAAAGAACAATGAATGATAAATGGAAAAATTGTCTCCCATGAAAAGGTCTGTGCTTTCCCACCACTATAGCCCAAGAAACATGTCAAAACATACCTTGAAAAATCTGAAAGTCACTGGAGAATGAAGAGTTGCTAGTAACAAAGTTAATGTATGACTTAATACATTGTATCTAAGAAAAGATGTATGATGAGAATGGATTTCCATGCCAACATTATGTGTGATCTCAAAGCATAGTAAGAAAGTGTATAAAAATAAACCTTACTCAAGGCAGAGCAGAGCAGTATTCATGATGCCTGCATTATCACATCACCCAGGTCGTCCCACCTCCTCAAGACCCTGGACCTGTGGGAGTTATATTCCTGCACAAAACCAATGCAACCAAAATTAGAAGGAAAGCAACAAATTGAGAAAAAAAATTTTTAACAAAAGTCTCTGACAAAGGTTTAATTTCCCAAATACATAAAGAACTAAGTCAAATTTACAAATAAATTGAGTTATTTTTCAATTGGCAAATGGTCAAAGGAAACAAATGGGCAGTTTTCACATGAAGGAATCAAAACTATCAATATACACATGAAAAACTGTTCTAAATCCCTCCTGATTAGAGAAATGCAAATTTATTTATTCATTTGTTTGTTTGTTTGTTTGATTTTAAACCCTTACCTTCTGTCTTGGAGCCAATATTAGCTCCAAGACAGAAGAGTGGTAAGGGTTAGGCAACAGGGGTTAAGTGACTTGCCCAGGATCAAACAGCTGGGAAGTGTCTGAGGCTAGATTTGAACCTAGGACCTCCCATATCTAGGCCTGGCTCTCAATCCACTGAGCTACTCAACTGCCCCAGAGAAATGCAAATTTAAAAAAAAAGATTGAGGTACCACCTGAAACCGAGCAGAATGGCCAATATGGCAGCAAAGAAAAATGATGTGGCAAAATTGGGACAATAATATACTGTTGGTGGAGTTGTGAATTGGTACAACTATTCTGGAGGGGAATGTAGAATTATGCACAAAGGGCTTTGAAAGAATGCCTACCTTTTGACCCAGCCATACCACTGCTAGGTTTGTACTCCAATGAGATAATGAGGAAAAATTTGTGTACAAAAATATATATTTATAGCTGTACTCTTTGTGGTGGCCAAAAATTGGAAAATGAGGGGGTGTCCATCAATCGGGGAATGACTGAACAAATTGTGGTATCTGATGGTGATGGAATACTATTGTGCTGAAAGGAATGATGAACTGGAGGAATTCCATGTGAATTAGAAAGACCTCCAAGAATTGATAGAGTGAAAGGAACAAAAACAGGAGAATATTGTACACAGATATTGATAATATTATGGCACAATCAAATGTAATAGACTTTTCTACTAGCAGCAATGCAATGTCTCAATCCTGAGACTTATGAGAACAAATGCTGTCCACATCCAGAGAAAGAACTTTGGGAACAGAAACACAGAAGAAAAACATAAGATCAATCACAGGATTTGTTGGGAATATGATTAAGGTTTTGATGTTAAAAGATCACTCTACTGCAAATATGAATAACATGGAAATAGGTTTTGAACAATGATATATGTATAGCCCAGTAGAATTGCTTCTCAGCTCCAGGAGGGGGGAAGGAAGAAGGGTGGGAAAAATCATGAATCATGTAACCATGGGAAAATATTCTAAATAAATTTAAAACTAAATAAATAAATGAGAAAAAAATTAGGACAACTGGAAGCTAATAGCTCCATGAGACTTAAAAAAATCAAAAGCAAGTTAAAATAATGGAAAAAAAGAAGAAATGTAAAATGTCTCATTAGTAAAACAACTGACCTGAAAAATAGATAAAGGAGATATCATTTAAGAATTATGGTGTACCTGAAAGCCATGATCAAAATAAAAAAGAGCTTAGACATCATATTTCAAGAAATTATAAAGGAAAACTTCCTTGATTCTTTGGATCTGGAGGGCAAAATAAAAATTTAAAGCATCAAATGATTACTTACTAAACTCCCAGGAATATTATAAACAGATTCCAAAGCAACTAGGTCAAGTTGAAAATATTGCCAGAAAGAAACAATTCAGTCATGGTTGAGATCACAGAAGAATTAGCAGCTACCACCTTCAAGGAATGGATGCTTATGATAGAGAGAAAAATGATATATGGGGAAGCAAAGGAGCTAGGATTATATTCATGAATAACCTATCCAACAAAACTGAGTATAACCTTTCAAGGGGAAAAGAAGATATTTAATGACATAGATTTTCAAGCATTCCTGATGAAAAGACAAATAGAAAAAAGATAATTCAAACAGAAGACTTAAAAGAAGTATAAATGCAAAAATATGAAAGAGTAATCATAAAGATCTCAATAAAGATAAATAGCCCTCATTAGACATATAATAGTCTTATGATCAAGGATAACTAAGGCTCTAACTAAGACTGGTAAGACTCTATTTGGAACATCTCAAATTTAATCAGAAGATGTTTAAATTAAACAGGAAGAAGAGAGAGAGAGAGAAAAAAAGTCTATGTCCATCAACATAGGTAACTTAAGGGGCTAAAAGGTAGAAAGAAAACTCTTTGTGGAAATGTTCATAATTTCAGAGGAAGGAGTCAGAAGTAAAACATGTGGCTTCAAACATCTAAATATCTATGTGCAATGTATAGCTAAAAATCAAACTCTTATGCAAGGAGAAAATTTTCACATTATAAGTATTACTGATAAGGAATTGGGAATGAATTATGTCTCTAGAAGGCTATAAGGAGTAATGTGCCATCTTGGGAACAAAAGGCAGAGCAAAATTTGAAAGGGCCTCTTTTTTATAGAGAATGAGCCACTCAAGCATCTTGTGATAGAAGAGACATGATCAGACCAGTGCTTCAGGGCTATCAAGTTGGCAGCTGTGTGAAAGATGGATTGGAGAGGTTGAAACAACCCAGGTGATAAATAATGAGGCTTTGATTTAGGATAGATGTGGTATGAAGGAAGAGATTAGAAAGGAACGGATGGATGAGGGAAGTGGAGATGTTGTTTGGGAAGAATTAGTAAGATTTGTTGCATGATTGCAAGTATGGAGTAAAGGTGACTCCTTGGATGGGAACCTCAAAGACTGGACAAATAGTGACACATTTGAGAGAAAAGAGTAAGTTATAAAGAAGGATGTTTTATTTGGGGACTGAGAAGAGTGGGGAGATAATGAGCAAGGTGGCCTGGTACTTAAAGCACTAGAGTAAGGAATGGCTACACTCTATTCCATTTTTAGATCCTTATTAGTTGTGGGACCTTGGGCAAGTCACTAAACTTTTATCAGGACCTGGGTTCAAATCTCAGCTCTACCAATGACAGAAAGTATGACACTGGGCAAGTCACTTAAACATTCTGCACCTCAGTTTTCTCAACTGTCAGATGAGGGCTTTAGAAGCATCCATCTCTAAAAGATCTATTCCAAGTCTAATTCTATGAGCCTGCAACTAATTTAGAGTCTGTTGCTGGGTAGGGGAGAGATAGAGCATTCACAATGATATAATAAATACATGACAATATAAAAGGAGAAAGCACTAACTACTGCAGAAGCACTGACTACTCATTTAAACCTTGAAGGAAAGAGGGATTCTGAAAGCCAGTAATGAGGAAGGAGTACATTCCTTAGGGTGGGTGGGTGGGTGGCATACGAGATACAAGGAAGCAAAAACTGGAATATCAAGTTCAGAGAACAATGAAAAACATGAAATACCTCATGAATTTGTGTACTTCACTGTTTTTCTTATTTAAAACTGAATTCCTCAATGCCCCAAAACTTTTAGTTAAAGACAAAGTTGTGTAATACATGTAGGCTATTTAAATTGCATGCTAACACAATTATTTTGTGGTTGTTGGCGTACTTGGTTACAAACTTTGACAATCAAATGGGATTTTGACTGTCCATTAATATACACTGTAATAAATATTTAAAAAACAGGAAGTTTCTGACAAAGCATCCTATTTCCTGGGCAGTGAAACAGGAGGATCCCCTTTTGCCACCTGAAATTTAGAGGTTAAATAAGCAATGTCTGTCAAGACTCACTCTCTGTCTACTGAGAATATGAATCCCAATGTACATCTGGTTCTTATAATACCAATAGGAATCCAAGTTTGGCTAGCCACTTGTTACCATAACAAAAGCCAGAATGGAAGAACCATTTCCTCCAATTCCTCTAGGAGTTCTAGGAGAATGTTAGAGAAGAATGGGAAATGGTCTTCAATACTTTGAACCATGGTTCAAGATGCTAGCCACTTATAGTTAACTCCCTACCCAACACACACGCTCAAAAAGCTGAGATACCATTTACCTTGTAAGAGATCCTAAAGATTCTTCTATTACAAATAGAAAAACCTTTAAAGTAATACCCAGAGATAGAAAGCTTTAAAAAAGAATACTTAAATGCTAGAGCAATGAGGATAAGATTTGAAAATATGCAATCTAGGTACTTCATTTCACAGGTGAGGGGAGAGAGAGTGAGAGAGAGAGAGAGAGAGAGAGAGAGAGAGAGAGAGAGAGAGAGAGAGACAGAAAGACAGAGACAGAGAGAAAGACAGAGAGGGAGAGAGAGATTTGTCACAATAATAGAACCTGGTTAGATAGAACATGGGTTCTTTGATTCCCAGGTCAGTGCTTTTTTTACATCATGCCACTTCTCTAGGATGAAGTTTAGACTTTTTCAAAAAAGAAGTTTTATGATACCCATGGTTTTACCATCACTGGCAATGTCTTATAACAAAAAAAGTTGGTCCATCAGTAAAAGCTGAATCGTGCAATTATTAAATTACTATATCAATGTAAATTATGATTATATTTTGCCTTGTAATACATATTTCAATCTGTATTAGTTGAAAAAAATTGAACTTTATTCTCAATCTAGACAAAGAGTCAAGGAAAAATATAAAAAAGAAAGTCTAGTCTTTAACTCACCCAATACCAGCAAGGAAGAAAAGGCCCTGTGCCCAATCATTCTTCCTTACTTCCCAGTTTCCCTTTCAGGGCATGTCCTCTAGTCATTTGGAAGACCTATAAAAGGTTTTTTTCCTTAGACCCATCATTATCATCAAAAAGCATTTAATGCACCTAATTGCACATGACATTTCACAGAATTACACAGAAACTCCAATTAGAACAGCCTGCCAAAGAACAGCATTCACAGAGAGGCTTTAGCTTGATCTGTTTTTATTTTGTTTTCTTTTTAAAAAATTAATGTGAAATCCTAAGTTGAAAAAGCTTCTCCTTCATGAATCAAGCAGTCCTTTCTATAGGATCCTTTACCCCACTGGGCAAAGTTTGTTTCCTTAAACCTGTTCCCCTGAGGCCATTAAATATATCCCAGTTGTCTTGAGCTGCCAGCAACTGGAAAAGAAGCTGGGGTGCTGATCATTGGCTCCCCTCGAGCTTGGAGGGCTGAGATCAGCTTCCATGTTGTTAGTTTCTTCAGGAAATTGAGAAGAAAAGCCTGTTCTGGATTATCATGTTCACATAAACTAAACAGATGTGTGCCAAGACCTGGCAAGAGACCTTCACATGTTCCTATTTTTTGATATTACCCTTAAAAATATTTTTCCCCTAAACTGGATTTGTGATGTCATTGGTATAGTAAACTCCTAAGGAGGATGTTCCCTTTACCAATTCAGATCAGCATCTGCTTTGCAAATTGTAGTCTTAGAGAGCTGTCTGAGGCATTGAGAAGTTAAGTGAATGGACCAGATTCACCTTGCCAATATCTATCAGAGGTAGAACTTGAAACCAGGTCTTCTTGGTTTCAGGTCTTCTCAGGCAATCTCTCTATGCATCTGTCTTGATTTCTACTGCCTCTTCTATTTCTTTAAGTTGCACTGAAGAAAGAAAGAGGGGGAAGAAAAGGAAGAGAACAGAAAGAAAAAGTAAAGGGGAAGGAAAGCTGAGTGGGGAGGAGAAGGACTCTTAAATTCATTGCTATATCTGTCCTTTGTATTTCAAAAACTGTAACAAGCTTTGAAATCTATAGCATTTTTCTCCTCCCACTTTAGTGAGTTGCATTATTAACCAATTAACATTTACTGAGCACTTACTGTGTCCCAGGTATTGTGCTAAGACCTGGGGGACACAAAAAGGGGCAAAAGACAGTCTCTGCCTTCAAGAAGCTTACAACCTAATGGGGGGAGACAACATGCAAACAAATATCTACAATGTAAGCTATGTATAGAATAAATAGGAGATAATTAAGAAAGGGAAGGCATTGTGATTCAAAGGGGTTGTGTATAGCTTCCTGTTGAAGGTAAGATTTTAGTTGAAACTTAAAAGAAGCCAGAGAAAGTCAACAGAGTGGAGAAAGGTGAGCATTTTAAGCATGAAGGACAGTCAGAGAAAATGACCAGAGCCAAGTGAGGGGCAGAGTCATTACACTAGAAAAGTACTACTTCCCACAAAACAACATAAGCTACCTGAAGGTAATGACTTTTATTTTTATCTTTGTGAGATATTTCCAGAGTCTCTTGCTCAGGGTTCAATACTTGGTGAAGGAATCAAGTTTCAGAGATTTTAAATAATTTGTCCAAGGTCACACAGGTAGGAAATAAATTTAAGGTTTAAACCAAAGTGCTCTGATTTCAAATCCTGCAGTTTTTATACTATATTTTACTGTGTGTTTTTAACAAGACCAAATGTTCCCATATAATTATATAATTCCCATATAATTAATTCAATGTAATGGATTAAATTTATCAAAATTGGTCTGAAGCAGGAGCTTTCGGTGAATATTTCCTGTTTGTTTTGAGATTTTGCATTCTGTTTTCTTATTAGAACAGGAGAATATCACCTTCTTGGCAGGGAGTGGTCTTTCATTTTTGTCTTTGTATCCTTACTCCTCAGCACAGTAAGATGCACATAGCTAACTTTTAACTTGATGAGAGAAAGAATAAACAGATTTTCTGGGTATCCATATTAGAACCATGAATCTGACTTTATAACAGACTCTCATAATACAAATATGTCTATTTTTGTCACGTGGAGCTGAGAGTTAATTTAGTGTGTGGTTAATTTAGTGCTAAGAAAATAAGAAATAATCTAGGATCTTTTCTATAAATGGTTGATTATTTAGGTAGACCTTTTAGTTTTTTCACATAATAAAAATGTCCAGGTTTCATAAATGAGAGGGAAAAGGACTTTATGCATCATTTAGTCTGTATCCCTTATCTCATAAATGATGACACTGGGCTCAGACAAAAGAAGTGACTTGTACAAGGATATGCACATAAAAAATAGAAAAGTTGGGAATGAGACCCAACTCCTCTAACTCCAGAAATCTCTCTCCATTTACTATTCTATCTTTTGATCATTCCCATTGGCTTCTTCCACTTCACAGAATCATATACTAATCAAATCATTCTTCTTTTAATTAGTCATTTCCTTTGGCTGCCCACCATGTCTGGGATTCTCTCTTTCCTCATCTCTGCTTCCTGACTTTCTTAGCCAACTAAACCCCAAGTAACTAAAATCCCAACTTCTACAGAAAGCCTTTTAACACCTCCTCTTAATTCTAGTACCTTCTTTCTTTGTTTCCTTTTTATCCAGTAGATACATTGTGAGTTCTTTGAGGGCAAGGACAATTTTTTTTTGTTTCTTTTGGTATCTCCAACACTCCCACCAGTTGATGTAACCTCCCCCACTTAGAGGGGGGAGCTCCCTGCTTCACTATTACTCTTCAGATCATTATCTACTACTCAATCATCATTGGCCAAAGGCTTGACCACTCACACTGTCTAAATGAGCAGGAAGTCATCAATTATGAATTTCCTCATAAGATTGTCTTGTAAGACCAAGGAATCTTAACATCTGTCCCATCATTGCTCCTGAGGTGAGAAAGGGCTTACCATTTAGCCTGCATCCTCTAAAACCCCACGTACTGATAGCTGACCCATGATCCCATAACAAGCTCTCCCAGGCTTTGTATCCCCACTGCTGTTACACCTAGAGGACCACTGGACCTATCTGTTCTGTAGCTAAAACTTTCCACATGTGTTATTTCCTCCTAATTAGATTGTAACCTCCTTGAAAGCAGAGATTGCGTTATACTTCTCTTTGTGCCTCAGTGCTTAACACAGTGCTTGACACGGAGTAAGCAATTAATTAATAAATATATTTTTGTTCTACCTGCAGATAGTCTTTCTTTAAAGAACAGATTTTTTTTCTTCCCAAGAAGAAATTTTGCTTGTATTCTTCTGAAATCCCAATATACAATTGAAAAGGTTGTAGGAACTATGTCAATGAAACCAAATTTATGAAGAAAAGGTAGCCTAAGTTTTATATAGAACTTTACTGTTACATAGCATTTCACGATCTTTTCATTTCATTTCACTTTTATGATAAAACAGGCAACATAACTATTACTTTTCACTTTTCAAGAAAAAAACGTTAGGTTACTTGTCCAAAGTTATGCCATTTACTAAATTTGGGCAGAGGAGTCTTGAAACTATATTTTCTAAACCCCCTATCATTTCCCTCAGCTTCTTTTTGGAAATTGTTGAAACATCCAAATGGTCCTTGATATAGTTGCCCACATTAGTAAATTATGAAACACCATTTATGATGAATTCATCCCCTTGTTAACTTCTCTTTTGCCTTCTTTTGATTCCTCCAGGTGTATATCAGCATGAAGAATAGTGAAAATACTGGAGATCGGTGCCTGCCCTTGAGACTCTTGGCCAGTCAAGACACAGAAAGGAGCCAACAGTCAGACTCACTCTATGCCATTAGGCAATCCACCGTCCAGACCTATGGCTCTATTCCTCTACTTTGGAGTGGAGATGTTATATAGAGGTTAATTAAAAACTACAACACCTTAAAAGCAGTTAGGTGGCTCAGTGGATAATGTCCTGGGCTTAGAGTTTGGAAGATCTGAGTTCAAATATGCCATCAGTGATTAGCTGTGTGACCCTGGGCAAATCATTTAACTTCTTTTTTTTTCCCCAAACCCTTACCTACCATCTCGAAATCAATACTATGTATTGGTTCTAAGACAGAAGAGTGGTAAGACCTAGGCAATTGTAAGAGGGAAATTGGTTTTAAAGCAGCTCCTGCCTGCCTGTCTAAACTTCCAAATCTGCTTTAAAACCTATTTCCCTCTTACACAATGGGGGTTAAGTGACTTGCCCAGGGTCACACAGCTAGAGGATGTCTGAGGCCAGATTTGAAAACAGGGCCTCCCATATTTTTGCCTGCCTCTCATACTCTCATACCAATTGCCCCCAAAGTTTCTTAAGTTCTGCTAGCCTTAATCTTCTGGAAAAGAAGATGAGATATCAGTATCATTGCTAAGAAAACCACAGGGACAGTGTTGGCATGCTTTTATGATGGCTACCGTCTTCATCTGATTTGGCCTACCTTAGACTTGTACTGTTATAATATGATCATATAGTTCCAGAACAAGAAAGGGACCTAAGAGACTATATAGTCGAGATATTCATTTTATCATTGAGGAAACCCGAGGTTCCAAGAAATTAAATAACTTTTTCTGAGATTACTCAAATAGTAAGTACCAAAGATGGGTTCTAAACCCATATCTTCTGATTTGGTAGCCAGGGCTCTTTTTACCATGCCATAAAATTTTCCTAAGTGGAGGCAGCTAGCTGGCTCAATGGATAGAGAGTCAGGCTTAGAGACCAGAGGTTCTGTGTTCAAATCTGGACTCAGACCCTTCCTAGCTGTGTGACCCTGGGAAAGTCACTTAAACCCAAGTGGTCTAGCTCTTACTGCTTTTATTTGGAACCAATATTTAGTATTGATTCTAAAGCAGGTTAAAAATTTACAAAAAAAGTCTCATAAATGGATTCTATTCCTATAATCTCTTCTCTTTCTAATTCATCTTCCTCATAGTTGTAAAAATAATTTTATGAAAGTACAACTCTACCCATTTCACTGCATTACTCAAAAACCTTCAGTGACCTCCTCCCCAGATCCTGCCTTTCCTCTGAACTCCGTTCTCTTTCAAAGGCACCATAATCCTCCTAGTTACGTAGTTTCTTAAGCCCAAAGTCTTCCTCTATCCTTCATCTGGAGAGAAGAATTAAATTTTCTCTCCAGTATTCTATTAATTCAAAGAGCAAATAATAAGAGATAGAAGTCCTGGAAGGTAGACTTAAAAAAAACAATTAAAGTTGGGGGGCAGCTGAGTGGCTCAGTGGACTGAGAACCAGGCCTAAAGATGAGAGATCCTAGGTTCAAATCTGACCTCAGACACTTTCCAGCTCTGTGACCCTGGGCAAGCCACTTAACCCCCATTGCCTAGCCCTTACCACTTTTCAATACACAGTATTGACTCCAAGATAGAAGGTAAGGGTTTAAAAAAATTATAAAAACAATTAAGGTTGTTCAACCATACAATGGGCTGCTCTACTAGGTAGAGATCATTCCATCACTGGAAGTGTTGAAGAAAAGATTAAACAACCAGAGATCTGGAATATATTGTAAAATGTAACCATATTTAGGTAAACTACACTAGATGATCTTTATAGCCACTTTCAATTCTAAAAATCTGTAATTTTTAGAACTGAATAAAATAATTTTAGGATAATTTTTTAAAGTCTTCTACTTTGCTTGTCATTCAGTCATTCAGTTGTATCTGACTCTTCTTGACACCCTGGAATAAAGTGCACCAGATCTTTCTATACTCCATTATCTCTCAAAGTCTGTCCAAGTTCATGTTCATTGTTTCCATCCTTGGCCATCCTCTTTTCCTTTTGGCTTCAGGTTTTTCCCAACATCAAGGTCTTTTCCACTTAGTCCTGACTTCTCATTATGTAATCAAAGTATTTAAGCTTCAGCTTCAGTATTAAACCCTTCAGTGATTAGTTTGAATTTATTTATTTTTTTTTGAGTTGCCATGTTTTAACGTATAAGATAATACATGACCCAACAATAATAAAAGTATAATTTATTATAATTATACAATAAATTTTAATTAACATGCTTATGATATAAGTTGTACCTAAGTTATAATATGATACTTATTTTCCTGTTTATCATATTGTGAAACAAGACATATATTGTTTAAACTAGAGAAAAATTAATGGAGGAAATAAAGTGAAAAATGTTTCAATCTGCATTTGGACTCTGTTTCTTCTATAGAGCTGGATATCCTTTTACATCATGAGTCCCTTGAAGTTGTCCTGGATCCTTGCCTTGTTGATAAAAGTTAAGTCATTCATAGATGATCATCATACATTATAGTTGTTACAATGTTCTCCTGGTTCTGCTCACTTCACTTTGCTTCCCTTCATCCAAGTTTTTCCAAATTTGTTTTTCTGTTTTATCATCATGTTTATCATTTCTTATGACACAATAGTATTCCATTGCAATCATATATCACAATTTATTCAGCCATTCCCCACTTGATGAAGATCTCTTCAGTTTCAAGGTGTTTACCACCCTAAAAAGACCTATTGTAAATATTAGAAGACCAAATAGTTTCTTTTCCTTCTTCCTTGATGCCGTTAGGAAATAAATGTAATAGTGGTATTACTGGGTCAAAAGATATATGCAGTTTTATAACTTTGATTTTATTTCCAAATTACTCTCCAGAATAGATGGATTAGTTCACAATTCCACCAATTATGTAGTAGTATCCCTATTTTTCCATATCCTCTTCAACAACTGTCATTTTGACCTTTTATCATTTTAGTCAATTTGATAGGTATAAGAAAGATATCTCAGGTTTGTTAGATTTGTTCTCTAATCAATTATGTTTTAGAAAATCTTTCACATAGTTAAATATAGCTTTGATTTCTTTTGCTAAAAACTGTCTATTAATATCTCCTGACCCATTTGTCAACTGGGAAATAACTCATTTTAAAAATATATTTGACAGAGTTCTCTAGGTATTTTAGATTTGAGACCTCTATCTGAGAAACTGTCTATATATTTTGCCCCAATTTATTCCACTCCTTCTAATCTTGGCTACATTAATTTTATTTTTACAATAACTATTAAATTTAATGTATTTAAAGTTAATCATTTTATATTTCCTAATCTTTCTATTTCTTGTTAATTTATAAATTCTCCTCCTATTCATATATCTGAAAGTTAATATGTTCCCTGTTCTTCTAATTTGTTCCTAATAGCTCCCTTTATTACTAAGTTATATATCTATTTTGATCTTATCTAGACAAATGGCATAAGATACTGATCTATATCTAGTTTCTGTGAAGCTACTTTCCAGTTTTCTCAATAATTTTTTACCAAATAATGAGTTCTTATTCCAAAAACTTAGATCTTTACCTTTGCAAAACATAAGGTTAATATAACTTTTACAAATGTTTGTTATATGCCTATTCTGTTCCACTGATCTACTTTTTTGTTTCTTAGCCAGTATCATACAGTTTTGATAATTAATGCTTTATACTATAGTTTGAAATCTGGTAGTGCTAGACATTTCTCTTTAACATTTTTCATTATTTCCTTTGATATTATTGAATTTCTTTTTTCCATTTTTCTGATTCAATAAAATAATTGTTTGGTAATTTAATTAAGATGGCATTGAATAGGTAGATCAGTTTGGGTAGGATTGTCATTTTGATTATATTGGCTCTGCTCACTCATGAACTACTAATATTCCTCTAATTATTTAAATCTGACTTTATTTGTATAAAAAGTGTTTTACCACTATGTTCATATATTTTTCTGGATTTGTTTTGGAAAGCATATTTCTAGATATTTCTCTGGGTAATTTAAATGGGTTACCTGTTATACTTTCTTCTTGCTGGACATTATTGATGATATTTAGAAATGCTGATGATTTGTGTGGGTTTATTTTATATCCTGCTACTTTGCTAAAATTGATAGTTTCAGTTAATTTTTTGGTTAACTAGTTTTTTCTATATATACATATATCATCTGTGAATTACCTCTTTGATCATTCTGATACTTTCAATTTCTTTTACTTCTCTCTTTTTTTTTTAACATTTTCAATATTATTGATATTTCTACTAGTCCACCCACAAAATCAGTGTGGTACCATGAAAAATACTAGTCAAGAAAACTCAGGCTTCAAGTTCCAGCTCCTTTACGAAGCAGATATGTGACCAAAGACAAGACATTCCTAACTGGTAAAATAAAGTTGATATTGCTCATGCTATCTAATTTGAAATTTGTTCTAAAAACTTATGAGCAGATCTATGGGGAAGTGTCTTTTATACTCATATGAAAAACTCCTGGTCACTGACATATTTAATGTATAATATTCTTGTTAACAGTCTTCAAGTAAATATGTCATAATGTCCTTTAATTTCTTCCTTTGAATTGTCTCCAGAATTAGTTTTCTTTTCTCTTTTTCCCTGAGTAGCTAGGTGGTAAAGTGGCTAGAATTTTTCACTTTAAGTTAGGAGGATATGATTTCAAATCCTACTTCAGACACTAGTAATGTATCTTAAGCATGTCCCTTAACTTCTGGCTCCCTCAATTTCCTCATCTGTAAAATAGGTATGATGGTAGCACCTACCTCTCAAGGTAGTCTTTTTTTTAAAAAAAAAACCCAAACACATTAAGAAAATAGACAAAAACAAAACTTCATGAAAGTATTCACATTCAAGCAAATCAATTCCTCATATTGGCTGTATCCAAAAATACCTGTCTTTTTCTACATATTTAGTCCATCATCTCTCTTTTACTTCTTTTATTGCTATTGCTAGTATTTCTAGTACAATTTAAAGTAATGTTGGTGATAATTGGCATTCTAGTTTTATTCTTTATCTTCTTGGGAAGTTTTTAAATTTATCCTCAGTACACATAATGTTCTCTGATGGTTTTAAATATATACTTATCATTAATCTAAGGAAAATTTTTTATTTTTTCAAGTATTTTTAAAAGGAATGGGTGTTGTACTTTGTCAAAAGCTTTTTCTGCATCTGTTGATTATTGATATAATCATATAATTTATATTACTTTTTGTTGATGTAAATAATTTTGTTAATAGTTTTTTTATATTAAACCATTCCAGAACACTTGGCATAAATCCTATTGGGTTGAAATGTATAATTCTTGCAATATGATTTTGTAGTTTCCTACTGTTTGATTTCCTTATGTATTGACTGATTTTATTCCCTTGCTATCTAAGGGACTCTCAAAAGTCCCCAGCTCAACAATTTAAAAGCATTGATTCAGTGACTCAGTTTTCCTTAGTGTCCAACTCTCTCGGTCCTATATCGCTAATGGAAAAAACCTTAGCTTTGGCTTTGTCAGTAAGATGATGTCTTTTTTGGTCTTTTGTTGGTAAGATGATATCTCTGCTTTTCATTATGTCTTCTGGATTGGCCAAACCTTCCTTTCTAAGGAGAAAACATCTTTTAATTTCATGGCTGCATTCACTGTCTGCAATGATCTTTGAGTTTAAGAATATAATCTGGCACTGCTCTATTTCTTCTGCTATTTGCCAGGAAGTGATAAGACCAAATGCCAAGATCTTAGGTTTTGGGTTGGTTTCAAGCCACTTTTTATACTCTCCTCTTTCATTTTCAAGAGGCTTCTTAATTTTTTTATCAGTTTCTGCCATCACAATGATAGCATATTCATACCTAAGACTGTTGCTATTCTTCCTGGTGATTGTAATTCTGTCTCTTGATTCATTTAGCCTGAGATTTTGCCTGATATACTCTGCCAATAACTTAAATAAATAAAGTGACAACAAGAATCCTTATCATATTCTTTTCCAATCTTAAATTAATGCATTTTTCCATGTTCAGTTCTAACTATTGACTTGCAGAGAGGTTCCTCAGAAGATAGGTAAGATGATCTAGAGTTCCTATATCTTTGAGGACTTGTCACATTTTATTGGGATCCATACAGTCAAAGGCTTTAATATAGTCAATAAAGCAGAAGTAGATTTCTTTTTTCTGGAACTCTCATTTCCTCCATAATTCAGTGAATATGGGCCATTTAGTCTCTAGTTCCTCTGCCTCCTTTCAAAACCAGTGTACTCTTCTGGTAATTCTTGGTTTACATATCACTGAAGGGTTTGCAGAATCTTAAGCATAACCTTTTTGTAGTGTGTTTAAAGGAGTAGTGCCATTTAAAATTATCATAAGCCCTGGGAGCCTATGTGCCCCAGGGATCCCTACTACAACTTTCCCCAACACCTCCCACTTCCTTTGTCAGAGAAAGTATAAAAGACAGAGTTTCTCGCCTTTTTTCCTCTCTCTGGAGTCTGGAGGTGGCTCTCTTCTCTCCAGCCCAGAGGCTGGCTGACTCTCTCTGATCCTGGACTCTCTCTACCCCGGAGACACTTTTTGCCCTACCTAACCTTTTCCCTTTCCTAATCTAAATAAAACCTAGCTATTCTAAACCCTAAGTTGTTCTCTGATCTTTTATTTGAACCCAGAAGGGCTCTGGTCAATTTTCCTCTGCCAGAGCTCAGACTGCTACCTTCCTTTCCTTTCCTCTACCTTCCTCTCTCCTTTCTCCCATTTCTCCAATCCTCCTACCTTCATCCCTTCACACACACCCTCCCCCTTCACAGAGTGCAATGGCTGGGTAATTTGAACATTTGAGGGCATTTGCACTTCTTTAGGATTGGGACATAAACTATCTTTTCTAATCCAGTGGTCCTATGAGTTTTCTGAATTTGGTGGCATATTGAGTGCAACACTTTAACAGCATCATCTTTTAGGATTTTAAATAACTCAAATGGAATTCTATCACCTTCACTTGCCTTATTTCTAGCAGTGCTTCCTAAGGTCCATTTGACTTCCTTCTCCAGGTTGCCTGGCTATAATTCAATAAACACACCATTTTGTATATTCCTGGCACCTTTATTCAATCCCTCTGGCTTCGGTTAAGTCTGTTATTTTTGTTTTTTATCATGTCCATTTCTTGCATAACATATCACCTTGTTATCCCTAATTTTCCTGAATAGATCTCATCTTTCCCATTTTATTGTTTTCTTCTATTTCTCTGCATAGCTACTGTATACACATTTACTCTGTAGCTGGTAAATTGACTGGACCTGTTTAATTGAAGATCTAACAGACTGAATATATATTAAGAGGATCTAAATAAATTCATAGATTATAGATCTATAAATAACTATTAGAGAAAACTAGTTTTTTTTCCCTCGTAGGTCCTATTAATCTGAATTTGACTTCATGAAGCAAAACCAGGATCTTAAAATATTTTCATGAAATTTAAATTACATTATTATAGAGATTGATTAAGAGTCAGTGATATAACTTCAAATAAACTTCTCAGCAGGGAGGGACTTTACAATTGTCTATTGTATGCTTACATTATTGAATCAAATACACTAGAAGCTATATTGACACATGCTAAGTAAACTAAAGAAATGATGCAACTATCTAGTTTAGATTTCTTCAAACTCAAACCTCAGACCTGAAATATGCAGCAAATAAGGGATCCAGCCTTTGGGACTGGTGCCTGCCTCATCTTGATTGCTTATTTGCTTATTTATTCATCCATTCTTTCTTTCATTCATTCATCCCTTTGTTTTTAACTTTTAGAAAACTGCTTCCAGTCCTCTCACTTTATTTATTTAAACAAAGCCATGGTGTTTTGGGTTCATTAACAGACCAACCTTTGGCAGGTTTATTTCATGCACTTTTTATGGCCAACATCACATGCTGAGAAGTACATTGAGTACCTAGAAAAAGGCAATTAAGAATATCTCATCCTTCAATCCATTTTCCAGCTCCTCCAGGTTTCCTGAAATCAGTGTTAAGGGAGTATAAGTTTTTGCAAAGAAAGTACTATTTTCTATGTCAGAGTGTTATGAATGTTCCCAGTGACACTTTGCATTTATTCTGGAGGACTTCTTGGCAGATTCTATTTGAAATGTTTTCATACCCTTTGAATTTCATCTTTGTGCAGAACCACATGAAAAGGACAACGCCCCCAATGCAACTGGGAAATTTCATTTGTCCTAGTGATTATAAGCCGCCACCAACGGCTTGTGGGTGGTTTATCGTGTCTCCCAAAAAAATTCTTTTTGTAACCCTAACAAAATTGCTCCTCACTATTCCAACTGGTGAGGAGCCAACAAGATGCATGAGGAATTGTCTATGTGTAAGCCCCAAAACCATTTTGAGACATGGAGAAAACATGGTGGAATTGGTTTGTTTTGTTTTAGAATACCCATATCACATGATTTCTGCTATGGCCAAATCCACCCATTTTCATTCAAACCAGATCTGTGCCACATGTAAAAAAGCTGATTTATATGATGTTTGCTTCAACTAAGGATCCTTATCCCAAGGTTACCCTCTGATTGGCTCTTGACTGATGATGATTGACAGGTTCTTGAAGGTAACTTTGATGAGTCCCATCTAAAGAGCTAGCCCCATCGGTTCTAGGTTATAGCCTCTGTAGAAAACCTGATTGAGTTCTCTGAAAAATATTCATGGGATGCATCAGAAGGGACCCCAGCTGGTTCATCTCTCTGGAGAAGTCCTGGCTCAAAGTCCTCACTACAGACTTCCTGGAATGCACTCCCCAGCCTGCTGACATCAGCGTCCAGGGAGGCATGACCACTCATTCTCCAAAGACAAGGCCACCCACAAAACCATTTTGATTCCAAGACAGGAGACTGTATTCTCAATTTTAGTGCTCTGTAGATCAGCACAAATGGTGACCCAATTTGGTCCTGGTGGGGACATAAGTCACATAAAGCAATACTAATTAGCAGGGACCTAGAGTTGAGATGAGGGATTAAGCAAACCAAATTCAAAAAGTCTCATATAATTAAAGTGCTGAAAGTCAAACTTCAGCATATTACTATTTAGGAACATCTGGATTTCCTAGAGGTAAAAAATCCACAATAAAATAATTAAATACCAGCTGAAAAAAAGTTAAATGTAAAAATTTTGGAAATCTTGAAGTCATTGGTTAGAATGAGAGGGTGGGGTAGAGAAGCACATCCATTTATATATACATAATTCATTTAAGAGTATTTGCAAATCACATTTACTTTTCTTTTTTCACATCAGAATAACGTTTTTTTATTTTTTTAAGTTTTTCTTTTGAATATTTTCCCGTAGTTACACATTTCATGTTCTTTCCCTCTCCCCCAAACTCTCCTAACTCCCCTTAGCCAACACACAATTCCACTGGGTTTTACATGTATCATTGATCAAGATCTAATTCCGTATTATTGATAGTTGGACTAGCGTTATCGTTTAGTATCTACATCCCCAATCATATCCCCATCAGCCCATGTGTTCAACCAGTTGTTTTTCCTCTGTGTTTCTCCTCCCACAGTTCTTCCTCTGAACGTGGCTGGTTTTCTTTTTCATAAGTCCCTCAGCCTTGCTCTGGATTCTTTCATTGCCGCTAGTAGAGAAGTCCATTATGTTTGATTGTACCACAGTGTATCAGTCTCTGTGTATGATGTTCTTCTGGATCTGCTCCTTTCACTCTGCATCAATTCCTCGAGGTCTTTCCAGTTCACATGGAATTCCTCCAGTTTATTATTCCTTTGAGCACAATAGTATTCCATCATCAACAGATACCACAATTTGTTCAGCCATTTGCCAATCGAGGGACATTCTCTCATTTTCCAATTTTTTGCCACCACAAAGAGTGTGGCTATAAATACAAGAATAACTTTTTAGAATGAATATGCTAGAAGTTTATTTCATACTTTACTAATAGAGAAAAAAAAGAAAAGAAGAACAAAAATGGAGCTTAGTCTGCATAAAATAATTTACCTCCATCACTGGAATATTCAATAATTGTGCCTTCTCAGAACTAGCTGGAAGCAACTCTAAATTTAATCAAGATAATTATTCCAGAAAACAATGAATCAGCAGGAATTCATTTACAATTTCCATAGACATGAAAATTGGTGAACAAAACCAAAGCAATATGATATGACAGAAAGGGTTCTTGACCAAGATTCAGAAAATTTGAATCCTAACTTTGTCACTGTCTGCATAACCTTGAACAAGCTCCTAGATCTCTTTGAGTCTTGATCTCCTCATCTGTAAAATGAGTAGATTTGACTGAATGTCTTCCAAAATTCCTTCTAGCTCAAGAATTTTTAAGTATGTGGATATTCTATTTAATTCCAAAAGAAAGCACTTCATTTTTGGTTATTCACCTGGTAAATTATCAAGTGGACTAAAAATTAGTTTAAATTTCTGAATTCAGATGAATTTAGGTTCTTGCCTTCAATAAATAAGTATAATTTCTAAAATTCTCTAGTTCTTAAAAAATTTTTTGAAATAGATCTCTCTGGAAATCTAGTGATGTCTAGGCATTCTTTCTAAGGATATTATTTAAAATTCATAATGGAAAGGCTAAATTTTAGTTAGCAATTAATGAAAATGTGTATTTTTTCTACTTAATTTGACAGACTACTCCTGAAACTAATCCACACACATTTAAGTTCTGCTCTAAAGGATCTAAAGCAAAGAACCAACAAGAACAGAGTTCTAGTGAACTTATGAATCTTCCAATTTCCAAACCTCTAGAATTAATCCTCTTGGTTCTATCTCTGCCATTTGAAAAATCAATAGTATTAACTTCCTTGTTTCTAATCTCTGTGGGAATGAGTAGACCTTGCTGCCAGTCAATCCCAGTCCTAGTCCTTTGAGGCCTAGCCAGAGAGGAAAAAAATCACAAAGGGAAGGCTACAAGCAAAGGCAGAACTGATGATGTTTTTGTTCAATGAAAATGACTCTGCCTTGCAGTCAGAATCATAACTTATTGTTTCATTTGAGAACAATGCAGTCTTATTTTTCCTCAATGTACAGGAATTTTATATTTCTCATGATTTAACTAATTTTATATTTTAAAATCATTCTGTTGGGGGCAGCTGGGTAGCTCAGTGGATTGAGAGCCTGGCCTAGAGATGGGAGGTTCTAGGTTCAAATCTGGCCTCAGATATGTCCTAGCTGTGTGACCTTGGACAAGTCACTTAACCCCTACTGCCTAGCCCTTACCATTCTTCTGCGTTATACTTAACGCAGTATTGATTCTAAGGTGGAAGGTAAGAGTTTAAAAAAATTATTCTGTTACATGTAGAAACACATTATCTTAAAGATTCTGTTCTTCCTAAAAAAATTAACATATACATGTATATGTATATTTTTTAAACATTGTTATTGTTGTTATTTAGAATGCAGAGGTAATATAAGGGAGAAGATAACAAATTGGGGGAGAAAATTATTTACACTTTTCCCAATTTGGGGTGGGATTGGTGTTTTGATTTCCTTTAATCTGACAAATGTCAGAACATGTGGCCCCAAAGACTGTTTCTGTATGCTTTTAGTGAAATTTAGTCATTCACGAGTTAGTACTAGTTTTCTAGCTTTATGAGGTTAAAGCATTGTGAAATGCTATTCATCTGGCTATGTGGGTGTTTATTTATAGATAACTGCCATCATGATTTATTGTCTGTCAAATTATAATTATTAGTGACACAGTTAATTGTCATTTCAACTACCTGGTAATTACCAACATGTTTTCATGTGATGACAAATCTGTACTTCAGGTTTAAATTGGAAGGGTCATAAGCTTTCCCACTTCCATTTTAACCTTCATTTTATACTTCATTTAAAAGAAAGGAGTGATGGAAACTATTGATAGTATTAAATATGATTTGTCATCCATCATATTAAAAATAATTGCTAATAACTCCAAATGTCGTGAAGTTGAAAGTTCTGGATCCTAGAATCACAGCTATAATAAATGGAATTGATTAATGATCCTCTCAAGCTTCCATAATTTGGAATGGTCTGAAAAACAGAGTGCCAAAGAGAAAAAATAATGATATATCTTCTCTTAAAATTCTCTTTGCATGTCTCATCCTGGCATGGAAGTGACCCCAGGTTCTCAAAGGCCATGGCAGCACAGTTCAAGCTCTGGCAGGCCCTATCTAGCTCAAAAGGCTTTTGACCCAAGGCCTGGCAATGAGAACTATCTGTCATCTAGGGACTATCCTTGCTAATATGAGAAAAATTCATCAACAAAATTTTGGCTATAGGGTGATGCCTTTCTTTTTTTTTCAGGCTAGGGCAAATCACTGAGATTATCTGTCAAGTTCCAAAAGAGCTTTAGTTCCATTCTATCTGCCAGGCAGGTATCAGGAAATTAATAAATGCTAGTTGACCTGTTGATTTGATTTGCACTGATGGTTGGAGTTCCCCTGTTGATGAAATCATGGATGCTTGGATTATGGAAATAAAAATCCATCCAGTATAGTCCATGGGTTGTCAAGATAGCTCATTGTTATCACTGGGTGCTAGGTGCCAAATGCCAAAGCTACTCCATTGTCCTAGGTCTGCCTGATCCTCACCAATAAACAAACAAATAAACAAATAAACAAACAAACAAATAAATAATTGAACAAATAAATAAATAAACAAACAAACAAACAAATAAGTAAGTAAGCAAGCAAATAAATAAATAGATAGATAGATAGATAGATAGACAGATAGGTAAATAGATAAATAAATAAATAAATAAATGAATAAACAAACAAACAAACAAATAAATAAATGAATGAATGAATGAATGAATGAATAATTAATTAATTAATTGATTGATTAAATAAATAAATAAGGCAAACTCAAATATCACCATAATAAAAGTTTCTGTGTTTGGGACTCTGGGCTTTGAAATATAATCCTATACTTCAGTTCTCCTTCAAGTAGATATCTATAGAGTTAGTCATTTCTCTCAAGGCTTAGTCCCACTTTTTGGAGGCTATTTAAATTATTTGGCATTGGTTTCTTCTGTTCTCTAGTGAAGCTTGTTGCCTGGGCTTGTTTATAGACACTACATAGAAGAGAAGAGAAGCACATAAAAGTACACAGGTAATTCTTTTAGTCCCAGTGATAAATTCATATCTTTGCTGTAATCAGGACCTGACAAGCATATTCTGCTTCCCTTTCAGAACAGTACAGCTATTTAGGAAAAGATTCATTTGGTACGGTATGAATTCATTGTTTGTTTATGAATTCGGTGTCCTATTAGGAAATAAAGTCATAGAATATTAGATGGTCTTACAGACTGTCAATGATTTGAAGAGAGAGGCAGTATACTTCCCTGGAAGAAGTGATAGATAGGATCTGAATCATGCCTCTTACACTTAATTGCTCTAAGACTGTGGGCAAGTCACCTATTCCTTCTACACCTCAGTTTTCACATCTTTGAAGTGAAGGAGGTTTTAATAAATGAAATCTAAGGTTCTTTCTAGTTTTAAATCTATGATCTCTGATTTGCAAAAACAAATGTCCATGAACCTTTGATCTCACTTGAAAAATAAAAACATCTTCTCCTTTGGCATACAGCAGTGAAATAGGTTTTATTAAATCAGAAGAATAAAAGGGAGGTTTTTTTCCCCTTTCTTTTTCACATTTAGTCAATCTTTTTACAACAAGAATCTTCTATGGCCCTCAGGGGACATGTGTAGCAATGGAGGAGAGTGACTTGACAAAAAAATGATATGATTGTAGTCTCTTGAAACTATTTCAGTTCTTTGAATTCTTGAATTCTTCGAATATAGTTTGGTTATAGTTGAAGAAAGAAAATATTTTTCAGAGGGAAGGTACAGAATCTGGCATACTGTGATCTCTTTTACTTCATTTATGACTCAGAAGTTATTTATTGCTCCTGAAAACACATCTTTCTAGAAAATTGACCCATCCACTAAGGTCATGGTTGCTAAGGCCCAAAGACGAACAAGTCATGGAAAAGAGTAGAGAAGAATCATGAACCTTTTCTCTTGATTAGGATTTGAGGGATGGCCTATGTTTTCTGAAGCTGCAGGTTCAAAAGGCTCAAATGAAACCTGATCAATTGACTTCATTACCACAAAAATCTTGGAATGTCCCAGGAATTTTTGTGATAAATGAAGTTAGATTAATGGTATGAACATAATTGTGACCAGTAACAGAATTTCATTTTCAACCAAATGGCTTCCTTAGATAGGTCATTTCAACCATTTTGATGTTGATTATTATGATAATTTTCAGGTGAATACCTGCCATTTTTGTATTTTAAAATGTGCTGAACAGTAATTAATCTTTACAATATCTTGAAAAGGAAGAGAATGTCCCTGGGAAAAATAAAGTATGGGGAGGTCATGAAAGGTCCAAGTACATTTGGGTCAATAGCATCATTAAATCAAGAAAAGTCAACATTTTTTGATTCTAACCCTGAGCTAAAGATTAGTATTCTTCTTCTTGTACTTTATATCACTTTGTTATATTTAGGGATGAAAACTTGGAGGGGCCATGCATCATTTTTGTTGTTTAGAAACAAAATTTCATTACTTTATACATATTTTCCCGAGGTTGCCAAAATTTCCTTTCTTGAATCAGGAATCTTCTGATGGCCTTTAGAATCAAAAGACTAAATTTCCCAGCAACTAAAAGGGTGAAGGAAAAATGCATCATAGGCCTAAACAGAAATCAGCACATTGCCAACAATGACTTTCATGATTAAAAAAATACAAAACAATTCAAATGAAGAAACATTTATTTCATTCCTACTAGGTACAAGGCATTTTGCTAGGTACTCTGGATACATCAGTGAAAATTAAACAGTTCTTTCTCTTGAGAATTGTGGTATAATAGATTTCAGCTGGAAGGGATTGTAGAGACCATTTAACACAGTCTTTTCATTTTATAAATGAGCCCAGGCTCCAGAGATGTTAAGTGATTTGCCCAAAGTCACACAAGTAGTAATTGTCAGGGACAGGATTTGAACCCAGCTTAACTCTGATTCTAGATCCAGTCCTTTTGCCACTATACTCCATTTGCCTCCAGTTTACATTCTCTTTGGAGAAAGGGAAGAATACAAAACAGATATGTATACAAAATCAATAGAAAGTATTTTCAAATACAAAGTAATTTGGGTGGCAGAGAGTGAAGAGCACTTACTTACGGGGAAGATTAGGCACTTCTGCACTTGATCTTAGCCAAAAGGCCAAGAAGTGATAGGAGGTGACACTTCTGAAGGACCTTTAGGGGACCAAGGAAATTCAAGAGGCAGAGGTGAGAGGATATAGTAAACTAAACACGGACAGCTTGTGCAAAGTCACAAAGTGGGAGGTGGAATGTCATATATGCAGGATGGCGTCATGAGAAATATCTGGAATGACGGGTTGAAGTCAGGTTATAATGACAACCAAAGGCAGGTAGATGGTGCACCACTAGGCCTGGAGTCAGGAAGATTCATGCTCCTGAGTTCAAATCTGACCTCAAACACTTAGTAGTTGTGTGATATGAGGCAAGTCACTTAACCTTGTTTGCCTCAGTTTCCTGCTTTGTAAAATGAGCTGGAGAAGGAAATGGTAAATGGCTCTAGTATGCTTGCCAAGAAAATCTCAAATGGGGTCACAAAGAATTGGATTCAACTGAAACAAATGCAAAACAACAACAAATGACAAATGTAAGAGTTTGTATTTTATCCCAGGGAGCTACTGAAACTTCTTGAGCAGAAGACAGACTGGGGGGGATTAGAGCTAAGGGAGACCCTTTGGGGGCTACTAGATAGAAGACATATTTGCCCAGAAAAGAACATAAAGCCATCAAATAGAAATAAAGAGAACTAACAAAATGAACAACCTAAGGGCTATACTAGTATCCTCAGGTTATAAAGAAGGTAATGAATTGTGTAGATTCTCTTTGAAGGATGATTGAAAAAACATGCATAAAAAAAAGTACATGAGAGGGTAGGTTGTGATCCTCATTGGTCTTGGGTTGCATTCTACCCATAAATGATATTCCATCTCCCACCTTTGTGTCTCATTTCTATTTCTTGGAACTTCTAGCTCCCTTCTAGGTTCAATTCTAATACCAATTCTTTCAAGAGGCCTTTTCTTATTCAACCTGATATTCATGTACCCTGCCCCTGAAACTGTTTCATTTTTATTTTAGATGTATTAAATATTCCAAAATATTCCCTTTACAATGTTTAGCAATCTGGCCTCAGACATTTCCTAGTTGTGTGACCCTGGGCAAGTCACTTAACCCCCATTGCCTAGCCTTTACTGTTCTTCTGCCTTAGAACCAATATACACAGTATTGATTTTAAGGCAGAAGGTAAGATTTTTTAAAAATACAAATAAATAAATAAATACAATGTTTAGCAGATTATAAGCACTAACTTCTATCTCTGAAGAAAGACTTATTTTGATCCTGAAAAAAGGGAGAAGAGAAACTGATGGATCTCTTAGATAAGCTCTTACAGAATGATGAAAACCTAGGTAGGCCCAGGTTCTTTCTCTTTCCCTCTTTCAATATTTGCTAATAAGAAAGGCTATCTGATACAATGACACTGTAGATAATTGATAAAATTTACAACATTATCTCGGTCAAAAGTGCTTGCATTTTTAACAAGGAGCACATCACTGATTTTGTTTAAGCCAAAGAAATGAATCTTGATTGAAATTTAAATATCAGCCCATTGAAGGAATTTAGGGGAACATAGAGGCCATTTCTATCATCCTAAAGTTATACTAATATGGGACCACACATAAAAGTCAGGATCTAAGGCTTCTGTGTCTTTGGATTCTAAGAAGCAGGTCTTAGGGGAGCTCATTCATTCATTCAACAAACATTTATTCAGCACCAGCCATCTTTGGAGGATTGTCCAGGCCCTCAAGAGGTACTTTGATTTATGTAAGACGTTGTATCTATGCCCTCTTAGAATAATTTATAATTCATAAGGCGAATAAGACATGCACACTAATATTAAATACCTGATATTAAATGAATCATTCATTATACGGGCATATAACTAAGTGTTATGTGAAGTATAAAGGAGTTGAATAGAATGAGGTGGAGCTTTTCTGCATTCACCACTCCATCTCTTGGCTCCAGGCATTTTCTTAGTCTGTTCCCTTTACCTGAAATGCTCTCCTTCCTCATCTCCATTTCCTGGCTTCTCTGGCTTCCTTTAAGTCCCAGTAAAAAATTCCATCTTCTGCAGAATTCCTTTCCCAACTTTCTCTTAATTTGAGTGCCTTTTCTCTGTTAATTATTTTCTATATGTTATATATAGGTGGCTTGCACGTATCTGTTTTCTCTCTCCCCCATTAGACTGTGAGCTCCCTGAGGACAAGGACTATCTTTTGCCTCATTTTTGTATCACCAAAGCTTAGCACAGTGCCTGGCACATAGCAAATCCTAAAGAAAGTTTACTGATAATTAGTTACTTGGGAAATAAATTGGCCTGTTCAATGCTCAAGAAATTTCAATAAGCATTTTTAGTGTTTCAAAGAAAGGTTGACAGTAAATAGACTATTCAAATATCCCAAAGGGCTATAGACACAGAAGAGCTTTTTTAGTTACTAGTCTGTGAAAAGGACAACTAATCCAATTTCTACAGAGACTAAATAGATCTTAAAAAATACTAAAACTGTACTTTATTAGAAAATCTCGCTTAGGATCTGGGAGAATTTAGATCTACTTGCCCTTACTGGGAAGGTTTAATTGGCCCTTCCACCAATACTAAGTAATTTCTTTGCCCTCCCTTAAGAATCCCTGGACAAGAACAATTGCTGGTTTGGGAAAGATGTTGTTATTCATTTGTTTCAGTCATTGCGTTAGTGACTCTGCGATCCCATTTGGATTATCTTGACAAAGATAAAAGAGTGGTTTGCATTTTCCTTCTTCAGCTTATTTTACAAATAAGGAAACTGAGGCAAATAGGGTTAAATGACTTGTCCAGGGACACATAGCTATGTTAGTGAGGCTGCATTTGAACTTAGGCTTTCCTGCCCACTGTGCCACCTAGCTATCCCGTTGCCATCTAGCTGCCCTTCTGGGAAAGATGCGGAGGCATAGACAGCTTCTATCAGCTACCTACCACTGTCTAGTCATTAACAGAGGATCATTCACAACTGCCCTCCTACCTAGTGACGGCTAATCACATTGAAGGATTTCTGACGTCAGGCATCCTGCTGGCATGTTGGTGAGATCACTCCTTCCTCAAAGGACTCGGGCCATCAGAGCCCCTTGGGTCATCCACATAGCTTCGAGCCTTGCTGATGCCACCTTTAGCTGAAGGGGGCTAGTTAGAGGTACAACCTCTAATATATATTAATAATAATACCTATTATTATTTTAATTTCATAATTGATATTTTTATGATTAATTTTATTTTTAAATTTATTTTTGATTTATTTATAATTAATATAATAATAATAATAATAATAATAATAATAATAATGTCACTGGCATACTGACGTATGGAGACCTGCCTAGATGGATGACTGTGCAGCTTGTGGCTCTAACTTCAAGTGTCCTGATTTCCCTTGATTTATGAAAGTATCTGATCACCTCAGAACTCATTTGAGTATAAAATAAATGTTCTGGAACTATATACATGTGTATCTGAGTGATTTGTCTCAGTTTTCTAAGTATGGATCTTTTCCACATGAACTGAGTGGCCATAAATATTTCCTTAAATGGATATTTGACTGGCATTTTCTCCCCTTGGGATATCAATACATGTCTACAACTTCCCAACAGAGGGTATTCCCAACATGCTAAGGCCCTTTTTTGCATTCTCTTGACATTACATAGATAATAATGTGGATGTCTATATATTCTGTCTTTTGAAGTTCCCTTATTCTTGACACACCATTGACTCATGATTTTCTGGTCATAAATTTCAGTCATGATATCCTTTGTACTATTCCTATATAATTTTTCACATGCAATATATTATATTCTGCTCTGTGCCCTTTGGGCAATACTCAACTGTAATTCTTTAGGGATTACATTATAGGCATGTAATATCACTGGAAGAATAATGGGGTTCACAAAAGGGAGTGATGGTATTTCAGGAAGAATGGTCACCAAAAGTACTGTTCAGCTTCTCAAAGACAATCTAAACCATTCTCTTCCTCTTGTTCTTGGCTAAATACATTATACATTTGCCATATGCATGAACTTTTGGAATTTGTTCAGTCTTTTCAGTCATATCCAACTCCTTGTGATGCCATTTGGGGTTTTCTTGGCAAAGATACGGAAATGGTTTTGTTATGTAAGAACAGTTTCGGAATTCGGGGAGAGGTCCCATCTACAAAGCCACCCAAGGAACCTTTAGAAAATAGATTTATTAAAAAGTTTAGAAAATAGATTTATTAAAAAGTTTAGAAAATAGATTTATTAAAAAGTTGAACGGCTGGGAGGCAAGATAGAAGTTGCCTCTTCTGGGGAGAGCAGAGTCTAGTTAATATACTTTTACAGGCAAAGCTGGTGACATGTGGGACCCTAGGTTTACCTTGCACCCCCCAATTATAGAAGCTTTTTAGGCCAAACTCTAAGCAGGAAAATTCATTTGCTTCCTTGCATCCTTGTCACTACTAACCCTAAAACACCAAAAACTCCTGATAAGACCCTGCTACATCAAAGGGAAAGTCCCCTGAGAGGAATATCCTCCTCGGATCATCATTTAGGCTTTGAGATGGGACACAGAGATACACCTCCAGGCTATGCTTCGATACCATCAAAGATGTACCTGAGATATATCTGTCTGTCCCCTAAACTATGAGGGACACCCCTATGTCTTCAGGGTGACCCCAGTCAGATGAACACCGCCCCTGCTTTGTGTCTGAGCACATACCCTCCTCAAGTCAGATATGGCCCATTGAAAAGAGTATATAAAGTGTTGTCCTCTGGGAGGCAGTTTTCCATCTATGCTGTCCTCTCAGACAAATTCAACATAAATTCCTAATTAATAAATTTCTCTTTTTATTTCTAAGCTAAATTATGGAGTCTTGCACTCTTGCAAAGGGTACCTTTCCCAAACCCAGGGGGTTCACCTTAAGCCCCCTCCCCCCAATAATGTGACATACAATGACAAAAAATTGGGGACCTGAGGTTGGGAATGTTGTTTATCAGTGACTACTTGATATAGAGGGGTCTGCTGGGATTTGCCTTGAGGTTGGGAATGTTGTCTAGCACTGAAATATGTAGATTTCAAAAGTATGGAACAGTATGCCATCTTTATCTGTTTATTGGTGGTTATCAGGGATAGTTCTCTCTGGCCATACCAGATTCCAGAGGTCAAAAGTCCTTGAAGTGACCCTTAGACTGAGCTAATAAATTTGAAGCAAAAAAGGATAAGAAAGAATCAAAGAAAGTGGAAAGGGAAAGAAGAGGAAAATGAAGAAATTGGAGAATTAGAAGAGAATGAGACAAATAAGATTAACTGACTAACCCAGGGTTATACAGCTAGTAAGTGTTTGGGGATAGATTTGAACCCAGGTCCTCTTGACTCCAGACCCAGGACTTTAACCACTGAGCTACCCAATAGCCCAAATTTTTTCCTAGTTCAACACATGTACTTTATATTTAATAAATGTATATTACATTGAATCAAATAGTTATATGATAAATCAAAATTCTGAAAACATCCATAGGTTCCAAAAAAAAAGTAAATAGGCCGTTCTATTTCTGCAAAGGCCCCCAGATGTCCTCTGAGGCAGAAGTGGCCAAACATACATCACTTGCATCGGTGTATGAAGTAAAGTGTAATGTATGCCCCATGAAGGACGTTGGTAAAGTCAAGTAGAAATTTGGTCAGTAAGCTCAGAAACACAGCTGATTAACCACCAGCATTGAACCAAAAAGAGCTCACATTCACCTACTGAATAGCTGAATCTCACCGTTACCTTTGCCTCTGTTTTAATCTCACTCGAAGGCTCATTCAATTCTGGGGTTCTCTAGGCTCAAGTAACACTAGAATCCAGTTTCTCTGCTTCACTACTTTCTTCTCTCTCTCTTCTAGTCTCCAATTTCTTCATTTTCCTCTTCTTTCCCTTTCCACTTTCCTTCATTATTCTTTCTTATCCCCTTTTGCTTCAAATTTATTAGTTCAATTTTTAAAAATCTACCTCCACTACTAACTTGGAACGGCCCCCCTTTCAGTCCTGCATCATTCCCCAATGTGGCGAATTCCAGGTAAGAGGGAAGTGAGGCTTCAGGTTATCTTAAGCAATGGAGATCACCAGAAAGATGACTCGTTCAAAGCACTGACATAGCTTTGTTAAAAAGTTTCTTCTCCTCCTCTTTCTCCTCCTCCTTCCTCTCCTCCTCATCCTCCTTCTCCCTCTCCTCTTCCTCGTCCTCCTTCTTTTTCTTCCCCCAAAACAATCAGCTCCACTTTGTGGCTAAAGTAGGGGAAGCAAATAAATTGAAACTGAAACTGAGAATTGGCTATAAAGTGGGGACATCTGCAGAGGCTTGCAAGGAAATTTACATGCTTGTAGGGTTTCAAGTTACATATTTTTTGTTGCTTGGTAACCAACCCCACAGTTCCCTTTCATGTTTTATTTTTCTCTGTATCCTCTGTTTATAGTGTAATTACTACTGTGACATCATAATCCCACCATTGAGCAGCTGTCAGGGGGCCTAACTGCTGAGTAAACACTGTTTTACAATCCCTACTACTAGAGGCTGATTTACTAAATAGATCAATATTTGGTTTGTAGGCACAAGGATTAGGAGGTGGAAGTGCCTTTTGAAAAGTTTCCTATCTTCCCAGGGTCCCCCAACACACCTGAGAATGCTAGAGAGAAAAGAAAAGGCAGGTTCATGGACAAAAAAAAAGTCACTGAAATAGAATAAAAGCTGCCCAAGATTTCCACAGATGGTTTACAAGGAGTAGCTTGTTTTAAGAAGGCAGCCCTATTTGGTTATTAGTAATGGATTGGAAGTTCACGGTTTTAAAAACAACTATTTTTTAAAGTAAGACTCTTCACTTAGTGAATTCTTTGCTTACAGCTCCTACCCCTCTTTTATTTAATCTTTCTAAATGGATATAAAGCCAATAGGGATGAGAATAATTATTGAAGTAAACGGTATGCAAATCCTTCTTTCCATAAACAATGGTCCTATCTTCCATATCAGTGGAGGTGCCCCTAAACAAAGAATTTTACAAGGTATATTTCTCTTGCTCAGTTGACTACATGATACCTTGGTGTCACTTAAAAGTTATCTCCTCAGAGAAACACAGAAGAAAAACAACTGCTTGAACACCTGGGCTGATGGGGATATTATTGGGGATGGAGACACTAAACGATCACTCTAGTCCAACTATCAATAATATGGAATTAGGTCTTAATCAATGATACATGTAAAACCCAGTGGAATTGTGCGTCAGCTATGGGTGGTTAGCAGGACTTGGGGGAGAGGGAAAGAACATGAAATATGTAACTAGGGGAAAATATTCAAAATAAAAATTTTTAAAAAGTTATCTCCTCAGAACATATTATAGCTATGAACAATATAGCAAAGAGTCAATAGTAAAAATAGGCTGGAGAGGTTGTACGGTCCAGGGAGAAGAGACAGTGGAAAGATAAGAAGGAGCAAGGAAAGGGATGGGGGAAGAAATGGTAAAGTGAGGGAGATGAAAGGAGTCTAAATAAGGGAAAGGATGATGAAAAGGGGGTGGTGGAATGCTTCAAATAAATGGTATAGGTGAAGTAAAGGAAGATTGACAAAACATCTACTAATTAGCAGGATGTCACTTTATCCTGGGGGCAGCTAGGTGGTGCAATGGACAGCATGAAGTGAGGAAGACTTGTCTTCTTGAATTCAAATCCAGATTCAGACAGTTACTAGCTGTGAGTGACCTGAGCAAGTCACTTAACCCTGTTTGCCACAGTTTCCTCATCTGTAAAATGACCTGGAAAAGGAAATGGTAAATCACTTCAGTATCTTTACCAAGAAAACCCCAAATGGGATCAGGAAGAGTTGGGCATGATTGAAAAATGACTGTACAACAACAAAAAAATACTTTAGAACGGATTAAATTATTTCACCAAGTGATAAATGACTCATTTCAGAAGAAATAATACTCTGCAATAATTTCTTTTACACTCTGCAAAAACATATAAAATCTACCATTCAGTGTAGTAAATTTTATATATATTTATACATAAATTATTGATAATGAAAATAAAATGCACATATAAACACATACATATAAATAACATAATCCTACTTTGAGGGGATTATACCTAAGTGTATATTATTCAGGGAAATGATTTTCAGATTTGGAATGGAGGAGAAAGGACTGGAAGGTAGGGTCATGATGATATGCTGGATCTTAAGTAAAAAATAAATCTTCTGATAATATAAAGAACAATCTTATGTTAACTAGGATAACATAGTAAGAGCTTAATGTTTGCTGAAAAGATGAATAAAAGGGAAGAATGAATGAAGTGTCCTATATTAGCTGCGCTATCTGGACCAACAATTTTATCTCTGAAAGGTTATGCAGTCTCAAGTCAGTTTCATATAGATCTAGGTATAGATTTATAGAGATAACATTCCTTGGTGGTAAAGGTGTCCAAGTTAACCTGTTTCAAAGATCTAATTTTGTGCGTGGGAATCTTTCCTTGCCCTGATTTCCAGGCCCAAAGGCAGGCTTGGCAGGACTTGGAAGGGGGTGGTATCATATTTGCCCTTGTGTCCTTGGCAAGTCTTCCCTCTCTTCTGTTCTGTTAGGCACAAGCACCTGTTCCACCACAGAGGTGGCTGCATTTCACTGGCAAACCTGAATGACAACTGCGGGTGAAGCATCTAAGGATAAAAGGCTCTCTGTCCATGAAAAATACTGTGATTAGTATTAGCCAGTATGCAAAATTCACTGCAAACTAAACATCACCTGTTGAAAGTGACTGGGAAATAATTATATGCTGGCGAATGCAGCATACCTTTCCAAAGATTATCCAAGTCATCTAACTCAGATGATTGAGACAGATGATTCCTCCAGGATATGATTTATTCACTTTCCTTCTAATCTGTATTCTCTCCAGTCTGTGACCTTTTTTATCCACCTGCTAAGCAAAATGTGTACTGGAACTGAATTTACACAAATGAAAAAGAGATAAGTTTGGTTTATTTGTCTTCTTTCTCCTCCATATTGTATCCTTATGTCAGTTACACCACTGGGTTTATAGAAAACTCCAGGATCTGCTCATTGGGTATCAGAATCTAAGCATATTACAGATGCATGCACAATGGAATCATTTTGATGCGGTATAAAATGCTGGGTGTAAATCTGGAAACCTCAGTTCTTTTCTCCTTTAATTAGTGGCATGAACTTAGAAAAGTCAATTAACTACCTAAGGACTCAATTTCTTCCTCTGGAACATCAGAGTTGGATTGATCTTCTTATCTCTTCAAATTCTCCAATGTAGGGTCACTTGTTTCTGGGGCTTATTTGTCTAATCCTTAAAATGGGAATAACTCAAAGAATCTACCTTATAGGGTTTCCGGGAAGCCAAAGACCATAATGTATATAAAATATTTTGCATAACTTGAAAGAGCTCTATAAATGTTAGCTCTTTGGTGACTATCTTTCAATTCTTCCACCAAAGTCTTCCTTCAAATGCCTCATTCTGAATTTTATTTATTTATTTATTTTTTAATCCCTTGCCTTCTGTCTTGGAGTCAATACTGTGCATTGGCTCCAATGCAGAAGAGTGGTAAGGGTAGGCAATGGGGGTCAAGTGACTTGCCCAGGGTCACACAGCTGGGAAGTGTCTGAGGCCAGATTTGAACCTAGGACCTCCCATCTCTAGGCCTGCCTCTCAATCCACTGAGCTACCCGGCTGCCCCCTTTTCATCCTGAATTTTAAATGCCTGTTCCAGAGTCACATATATTCTTCCTGATCCTTCAAAGTTGGAAAAACTTCAAGTATGGGTTCAGCAATGGACTTAACTTTTCTGGGCCTTAATTTCCACATATAGAAAAATAAAAGAGTAGGCCTGAATGACCTCTGGGGGTCCTTCTCTAGATAGATAATTTTATGCCCCTATAATTGTATATTTAGTATCTGATGGCCGGATTAGCTAAATTTGGAGATGTTATCATTGAATGAATTACTAGTAGGTGAGGAATTACTTTGGCTGCAATAATTCACAGAAATAGCTTCTAATGAATGAATAATGAAGAAGCAGATAGAAGGGAAAAGGAAAATCCAAGGAAGAGAACAGAAAGAAAAGTGGAAGTACCCTTCCCCTTCTCCATTAAAGCAAGGAAAGTTACCTACAGATTAAATCCATTCTTCCTTTTTCTGAGGTTTATTCGTCCCACTTAGCCTGGTGTTAGTTCTGTAATTTTTCCTGGAGCTTTTATTTGTAATGCAAGAATGACTCTAGTTTTGACTCTTCTGGTAGAACAACAAAAGCCATCCAGGTAGTGATCAAAGAAACAGTGGATGAGGCTATCTCCTCAAGGAGAATAAGCAGAACACTTACAATAACATTGTTGTAGAATACTTGGGACTAATAGATCTGGGTTCAAATCACTATCCTGCCATTAACTAGCAGTAGAAAGGCAAATATCTTCTCCTCTCTAGGCCTCAAAATTTCCTTCATCTGTAGAGAGATTGAGCTGGACTGGATTATCTCTGATATCCATTTCATTTCTAACAACCTATGTATTTATAAGCCACCAGTCTTAGAGAGATCAACCATTTGCCTACAGAAAGACAATGGGACAACTAATCTACTGGAATGAGACTTGATACAGTAGACTTTCTATCCTGCTCTAGGATTTTAGGATTGCAAAGGGTTACAACAGTGATGCTCCAGACAGAGGAAACATCCCTCAGGATTACCACAAGTAGGTATTGTCTCCCTGGTCTGTTCTGATCCCAAATGCAGTGTTGACATAGAAGAAGGACTCCTACAGGTAAATCTAGAATCAGAGTCTAGTCTCAGCCCAGGAATTTTTTTTTCTATTAACTTGGGGCAAAAAAAAAAAATGGAAATTGAGAATGAAAGCATTAGGAGCAAGAGCACTGAATAAAAACAAAACAAAAAACCGTGAGAAGGGGGGCTGTCGGACATTTATCCTCACAGAGGCAAAAGAAGAAAGTAGATCACCAAAGAGAGGCAGCGTAGGCTGAAGGAGGACCATACGGTAAGCCAAAGGGTGACAATGGTAGTGACTGCAAAGAAATATATCAGTAATAGTGTTTGTCACCAGTTTCTGACTAAGTTCCATTCACCCCATAATGGATTATAATTCTGTTACAGACAGGTCAGTGTTCTTTTCATTCTCCTAACCTTACACTGAACTTTATCTTGGCAAGTCTGACTCTCAGAAAATATGCAAAGTTATCTGAACATTGTCCACACGAGAGAAGTGAAAAGGAGAGCGCCATCAGAGCAAAGCAGGATCTAAACTCCCAGTTTTAGGAAGGAGAGAGAAGATAGTATATGAAGAGATAAAGTGGTAGGATGAAGAAACTCCTGGAGTGGGTGTGCTAGAAGTCTTGATTCCTCTTCTAGCTCAGCTTCTTACTGCCCATGTTACCTTGAGTAAATCCCGGCTCTAAGTCTTAGTTTCCTCAGATATAAAAAGAGGGATTTGGCCTAGGTGGTCTCTAAGGTTCCTTCCAAGTCCAAATCCTATGTGCCTATCTGTCCTGAGGCAAAACACACTTTTTCGAGGCAAGTTAGAACATTTTACAATCATTTTCTCCACTAGAATATGGGAGAATTATGATAGATATTATGCTAAGGCAGTGGAAAGGTAGGAATAGACAAAAGTTTTGCTTTAGCTCACTGATAAAAGAAAAGCCCCAAATTGCTCACTACAACATTCCTAACCCAGACTATGCAAGACAGTTTTGCGTTTGTGCTGGATGAGAATTAGCGTTGGGCTGACCTGTCACTTTGCTCCAGATGTTATTGGCTTGTAGCTGCCACTTTTCAATCACTTTTGCGGGATATTTTATAATGGAAGAGAACATTGTTTTGCTTTAATTTTGCTTGTTTTTTTCTTCATTCTTCCTCCATATATATGTGATTTAGAGGAGAATAATTTTAAAGTTAAGAGACCTTAGGAATTTTAAAGTTAAAAGAGACCTTAGAAAACAGGGCCTAGAGTCAGGAAAACCTGGGATATTTTATAATGGAAGAGAACATTGTTTTGCTTTAATTTTGTTTGTTTTTTCTTCATTCTCCCTCCATATTTATGTGATTTAGAGGAGAATAATTTTAAAATTAAAAGAGACCTTAGAAAACAGGGCCTAGAGTCAGGAAAACTTGAGATCACATCTGGAGTTAGGAACTGTGTGGCTTTAAACGAGTCACTTTACTTCTGTGTGCCTGAGATTCTAAACTGTAAAATGAGGATAATAAAAGCACCTAGGGTTGTCATGAAGACAGTACTGGTTAAGTGCTTAGAACAGCGTCTGGCACATAGTAAGTGCTATGTAAATAATTATTCTCTTTCCTTCTCTCCCCTTTCTCCAGGTTCCATCTCATCATTTTATAGGTGAGGAAACAGAGGCCAAGAATGACCCTTTAAAGCTAGAAACTTTCACTTTTATGCCTGGTACAGCAGTCATTTAATAAATGCTTGTTCTTTGATTGATTGATTTGACCAGGTTCACATACGATTCACTGGAAATGTCAGCAATTGTTCAGATTTAAATATTATCACTAATAAAAACCAGAAGATAGACACTTAGGTGGCCAAGCCTAGAAATGAAAGGTCCTAAGTTCAAGATATTTCCTAATTATATGATCCTGGACAAATCACTTAACCCCAACTTCTTAACTCTTAAAGTCTTCTCCCCTTGGAATTAATATCTAGTATCTATTCTAAGATAAAAGATAAGGGTTAAAAGAAATAGAAATACATAGAAAAAACTTGCTTTGCACACTAAAATAAGGTTCCTAAACACATCTATGATTTTGTTAGACATTTTTATTATTTTGGTTTTTCTCCATAGTTTTTCAGGCCTTGGAAGTTACTGATACAAGAAGAAAATACAAGGATGCTTAGGCATGTTTTGGAAGGAAAAAGATAGATGGGATTGACAAATACTTAATCTATGTAATATTCATATTATTTTTCAATAAAAATATAGTTAAATAGAGTATGAATTGGTTCATGTTCCTTTTGGCCATTTCCCTCCTGCAATGACTAGTCCTTCACATGTAATGTAGGAATAAGATTTCCTTCATATATATAAATATGTATATATATTATTTGTATTAATTATAAATGTGTGCATGTTACATATATACACACATATACATACATATACACCCCCTTGGCAGTGCTAGGATTTGGAAGCTGTGATTGGCCCCTGTAAAAAGAGGAAGAGACAAGAACCCACTATGAAAGGCCCTGAATTTCTGGGGCTGGAGAAGAAAGTGAACTCCAAGAAAGAAGTCAGCTTCAAGAAGGAGTTGGACTTCAAGAGGGAAGTCAGCTTCAAGAATCACCTTCAGCTCTAGTCATTGTCTTGACCTGCCTCTTGGAGGGAACTCGGGTGAGTGGATAGCTGGCTTTCCCTTCCTGTCTTCTGGAGAGAGTTTAATTCCTGCTGAAGGTTAACAAGTCCTGGCTGAGTTGAACACCAGAGCAATATTTAGTTAGATAGGCTAGTGTCTTCTCTATCCTTTTGCATTTCTCTGCTTTTGTTCTTTCCACCTCTTTTGTAAATAAAAGCTATTAAAGTAATTTTGAATTTGAGCAATAATACTTTGAAATGGCAACCACAACTATTACTTATAATCTTTATATATTTAAGCCAACCATTAATTTTCATCTTTACATAAATGAATATCCTTTTAAAGATTGTGATAATTTTTGGTTCAGAGAATCTAACTATCATATTTCATAACAATTTCGAAATCCGTGATACTGTAAATGTAGATATACATGTCACCAACCAGATTTCTACACCTCTCTGACTTGCTAGGTTCAATTAAAACAAATATTTATTAAGGACCTATGATGCACACAGAAGTCTAATATAGTAGGTGCTGGGAACAGAAGAATATCGTATTATAAAAAATATTCTCTTCTCTCAAGGAGTTTATATTTTAATTGTAGAATAAAACATGCACAGAGATAAGTATACAATTCATCTTAGTGGTAATAAGAAGGCACTAAAGCTAAGGTATCCTGGAACCAGGCTGTATATGGGCAGAAGAGCCAGTTGTTAAAGTGAGCATTTATACCTAAGAAATCAATAAATGTTACAGGTCAGCTTTGATTTACATTGTCTTATGGATAAAGTGAGGGTTAAGATCCTGATTTCAAAGTGTGCCCTCAATACATTTTTTTTCAGAGAGAAAAGAATTGATGGGAATAACTTCTTAGGAACAACACTTTAATAGCTGTGTGGAGGATGAATTGGAAAGAAGAAAGCCTGAAATTAGGGACAGCAATTCAGAGGCTTTTACAAAATGTTCAGCAGAAAGTTCAGGGTAGCCTGAATAAATAAGGGTAGCAACTCTATAAGTGGAAAGAAATGGTCAGGTGTAAGAGATGTTGTGGAGTCAGAGGCAGGAAAAGTTAACAATTAATTATATTTACAATGGAAAGATAACAGCAAAGGAAGATTCATCAGTGACTGAATTTGTAAATAGGACTGTAGATAGTAGTGAGAAATGAGCTGGAGAAGGAAATGGCAAACCATTACAGTATCTTTGCCAAGAAAACCCCTAATGGGATCACAAGGAGTTTGATGCAGCTGAAATAATGGAACAACAATGTAGTAGTGAGGCTGTGGTAAAGATAAGGAATTCTGTACATCTATATCAAATCTGAAATGACAGTAGAATAGCCAGGAAATGACTATTGATGATGTGGGACTAGAGTTGAGCAGACAGATTAGGGATAGACATTTGGAGGTCATCTGAATAGAAAGGATAAATAAAAATCTTAGTAGCAAATGGTATCATGAAAGTCTTGAGGGATACCCACTATAAGGGAATTGGAGATGGATCACAATCTAGCAAAGGAGACTAAAAAGCATCAAGGAGATAGAAAGAAGAAGAGACAAGAAAGAAAGTAATACTGAGGAGAAGAGGGTATCCAGGAAGAGAATGGATAATTAAAAACATGTCAAGTTATTGTGACCAAACAAAATGCCTCACTTTGCAGCCAAACTGGTTGAGTTTGATGAGTCTCTTCATACCTTGATAAGCTGTTCCTTAGACAAGAGACTTTGTAAACCTTAAAGTGTTTTATAAATGGCAATTATTATTATTAACCTAGTCAACCAGCCTATAATCTGGTGGTAACAGCATGAACTGAGCCTTCTATGACCCTCAAGCTGAGTTCAAGCAATGTTTATATGGCAATATAGGGGTGTTCTGGTAAATATTTAACAAGCAGGCTCCTTGGGAGAAAAATGTATATTCATACACTTTTAAGTTTAATCTTAAATTTATGTGTACTATTAACACTTGTTCAAAACAAGACAATCAACAAAATAATCAAAACTGTTTAAAGCTGACTCTAGCACACTCATACACCCATGCCAAAAAGACCCACTAGAGATTAGGGCCTAGCAATGTTGGTGAACCTTTTTGAGACCATGTGCCATGCCCCACCCCTACAGAGATCAAGTGCCCTTTCTCCTCCTCCCACTTTAACCCAGACAGGGCAGGAAACATTCCTATTGGGCTGCTGGGCAATGGGCCATGTGAAATAAAAAAAAATATCCTGAGGTGCAATGGAGAGGGGGAAAAGGAGCAGTTCAGTCCAAGTTCCTCTGCCTTTCTAGTAAGGAACTCTTGTGGGTGACAGTGTGTGCCCACAGAGAAGTCTCTGCATGCCTTCTCTGGCTTGTGTGCCATAGGTTTACCAACACGGGCATAGTAATTGCTCCAACAATGTCAGGCATCCAGTAGACATATAGTGGGATCTCTTCTTATTGTATTTGTAGATGAGTCGATTAAGTTCTCTGTTTTACTGGTTCTTCAATTAAGTGTAATAAAGTTTAGTGCTTTTTTTCTTTTATTATTTAAGAGAGTAAAAAAATGATAGGGGGAGTATCTTAAGCAATTAACTAAAAGTTTACCAACATCTTAAGAGTGAAAGGCTGAAGGACATGGGTTTATTTTAAAGTAAAGAAGTTTTTTGAATAAGAAATATAATTTGAATTTGTGAAGGGAGGATTTGTGAGAAGAAGTTTCTTTTAAGGCCAGGATTCAATTTCAATAAGCATTCACTAAGTGTCTACTATTTGGACTAGATGACCTCTGCAATCTCTTTCATTTCTAGAGCTATGATCCTATGGCTCTTTGATTTAATAAACCAGGTACTGTTTCAGTGCTAGCAATATATTTAATTTTATGTTTTTCTATATTTTAAAGTATTTATGTAGTACTTTAAGGTTTATAAAGGACTTTACAAATATTCTCATTTGATCCTCACAGCAAATCTGAGAGATAGGTGCTATTATTATCCCCATTTTATACTAAAGAAAACTGAGGCAAACAAAGTTTAAAGGACTTGTCCAGAGTCACACAATTAGTAAGAGTCTGAGGAAGGATTTGAATTCAGGTCTTCCTGACTCCAGGACCAATCCCTTATAGATTGCGTTACCTAGCTGCTTATAAGATACAGAAATGAAAAAAGAAAGGTCTCTGCTTACCACCTATATGACCTTGGGCATATAATTTTACTTTTCTAGGTTTCAGTTTTCTTGCCTATAGTCATGGTACCTAGTATTTACATAGTACATGGAGGTTCATGGAACACATTTGCATGTCATATCATTTTATCTTCATAACCATGCTATTATTAACACCTCCATTTGACAAATGAGAAAACTGAGGATGAGGGCATTTAAGTAACTTGCCCAATGTCACACAGCTTGTGAGTGTCTAAGGTAAGAATTGATCTCAGGTCTTTCTGACCCCAAGTTCAGTGCTCTTTCCCTGAATGATGTGATTTTGTTTTAAGAGAAGCCCAGTTATTAAAAATCTCAGAGAAAGTGGGCCCACAAGTGAAACTGTTCCCTTAAGGACCTTCCACCAGAAGAAGAGGTTTTTTTGATTTTTGGTGCTTTTGTTAGAAAGTGGCTTCCTACTATAGCCCAGGCACAATTTCCACAGACACTCAGCACTTTGCCCCTGAGTCCCTGCCACCGGCACATGAGAGGCATTTTTAACACAAATCTGAAGTCCCTTCTAATTCTGACTATGTGATCTTGTGACATAAAGCTGTTTTTCATTATGTGGAATCTCAGTCCTTGATATGATGAGAAGATGAAACAGGCAAGAGAGTTGTGTGGTATGGTAGAAAGGCAATGGTAGTGTTGACTTAACAACAATTTGCAGAGCAAAAGGAAGCATGGGGATGGGGATACATACTGATGGCAGGTGTGTCATTTAAAATTACTCTAAGGTCCCTGCTACAACTTCTCCCGACACCGTAAGAGGCAGGAGTGTTTTACTCATGTGGTTTATTTTTTGTTAGATAATTAGGCTTGAACTTCTATCACTTTTAGTTTATTTTCTCTCTACTTCAAGTGATTATTAATAAACCTTATCAAATATATTACTTGGAGGTATTGCATATTAATTTAAATCTTACATTTATGGTGACCAGAAGTCTAGAGTTTAGAACCCTTGCTCCTCTCTAAGTTGGTAGATCAATTTTTTTAATAGACAAAAGAACAGATTAGTTTTAAAGGTCTCTGCTGCCCTTGTTGCTGCCTCCCACATTTCACCAGACACTGCCTGGAGATCCTTGCCCTCATGTCTGAGAGCTGTTTGGAAGCACCTTCTTTTTCCTGCGAGAAAGGTGAGATCCAAATCCCATTGGGCTACCCCAAGCCCTACACCTATGTGGGTCTCAAGCCTGTGCTAGCTACTTTTCAGCAGGGGAACACAGTGTGGAGCAGTCCCTTACATGCCATCTACCTCCATCAACCCCAGCCTGGATAACACAGGGGGGCTTCCATGCTCCTGGCTGTGTGATAGTGACTGAGGTGTCATGAGGCCACTGTCTATACCCCTAGTGGGGAGGGGAAGGAAGATTCCTTTTCCAAACTTCTTAACTTTACTTCTAGCCAGTATATACTAGGTTAGCACCACCTACAAATAGAGAGTACATTTGCAACCAATTTAATAAGTAGAATTGCAAGTATGGCCCAGTATCCTGCCCATCTCAAACAACTCCCATTCCAGGAGAGCATTACAGAGCTTGCACAGCTCAAAGTTTTTGGGTATCTTTTCTTACTACCATTCCTGGGTGCACTTGTCCTTGTGATTAGCTTGAATAATCTTGAGATTCAGAGGAGAGATTCATCTCTCTACACTCCCTTGCCATTTGGGTCTGCCAAGTCTCTGAAACACATCCAATATAGATCCAACACGATCCACATTATGCTCAGTGCAAGAATGGGGGACCCCAGAAGTGTGACCAAAGGAATCTAGATGGATAATGGTACTCAAGAGGGGAAGGAACCTCAATGAGTCTGGAGGTGAATTTTAAGCCCTTTCAGACTCCATTGTTTTATTGATGTTAATTGTTCCAGTTTGTTCCCCTCCAAATAGTGAAGAAGTTTCTATAATACAGCTATTAGAATTGGAGAAAAAGACTCTAGAATTCAGTGCCTGCATCCTGTCATATATATTGTATTTGCTGATTGTTTGTTTTAAGATTTAATTTTGTTTTTAAGTTCATATATTAATCTAATCTATACTATTCATTATACTATGTCTTTTTCAGTTACTATGTTTTGACCATTAGCTATATGTTCTGTTGCATTGTCTTTATTTGTATCTCCCCCTATGCCTGGACTGGGGAAAATACCATTGTAAAAGCCCATAAACAACTTGGACAAACCCTTTTCTGTGGCAAAACCATAGGTCCTTCTGGATGCTGGATTTGTCACCAGATACAGCAAGGCCACATGTTTCCTATACAGCCTTTTACCCTTTGTTAATTGTCACATAGATGATGATGGATGGACTCTTTCAAACTTGTTATAACCTATATACAACTTTTGGAGAATTTAATGACCTAAAAATCTAAATTGATTTTAAGGGGTCTTCAGAAGTGATTTTCTGGTATCTAATAGCACCACTACCTCTGACTAATCATTTGCCTGTCTTTTGAATAATTTTTAATAAAAGATAAAGGGTCCACTTAGTAGTTGAATTGAAGTGCTATCTCAGTATTGTATTCCCTAGCTCCACATTTATGAAAATGTAATGGATGAGACATATAAAGACATGCCTTTTATGGCTGCTATAATCTCATACGGGAGGTAGGAAGATTTTCCCATGGGGGTATGGTACCCCTGGATGGCTCTTGAGAAGGGAGCATTACCCATATTGTCTAGTGGCTTTGGGATGGTTTTTATATTTGTAACTCTTCAGTTTACTATACCCTTCCACCAGAATGATCTAGATTCTTGGTATGTTTTAGACCCAAAGGATTTTCATCAGGAACACAGAGGTTTATGTTTTTTCTGGGCTCCTCAGCCAAATTTTGGAATGATGGAAGTAATAGATTTTGTTAAAAATATCTCAGCCAAAGTTGAAAGAGTGGCTAGATCTGGAGAACTTATGACAAGTATTCATGAGCTCAGTGACTATAGAGACTCATGTGAATCCTCATTCACATGACAGTGGGTTTGTTTCTTATTGTTATTAAGTGGGCTATTATGATTTGGGGGAATTTTGGTACTTTTTAGATTGTGCATTAACTGATCTACTACTGTTTTATAAAGCTGTTACCTGATGAAAATCATTTTCACTCACACTGTGTTTCATGGCCAAGTTAAAAAAGAAATGCATCTCATTTTTGATTGAGAAACCTTTGTATTCTGTCTCTCCTTGTGTCACTGATTTTGAACTACATATATATACATATATATTTTTTAATTTTATTATTGTTTTTCCTTGTATATGCATTAGAGTATTTGAGTTTACTCTTTTCTCTCATTTTCTTTGTATTTGAAGAACATGTTACCAGTATTAATGGGTTTTTGATTTTGCACCAATATAAATTTACAATATCCATTAGCCCTAATATTAAACTGCATACCCAAAAGCTTTAGACTATGGAAACCTGTCATTGATTGTTAATTATTATGGGACTTTGATTAATGATTGTGTCTGATTCCAGGAGAAGGCATCACAAAAGAGCCATTATACAGTGTCAAGGAGCACAAAGTCAAGGAGACTAACCAATCCCAGTGGCATTGATGAGAATCTGCACCAAGACAGAGGACTTGTTTTGGGGTTTGAAGAAGTAGCTGTTTGACAATGTTAGATCCAGGATTTCCCTGTGCCAGATTCAGACAAAGTACCTCAATTTAATTACCATTTTGGCTCCCCTTTCCCTGAGAGCAAAGGTAAAATCAGACCAGGGAATGCTATTTCCATTTTGCCTCATAAATCTAGTCCCTTTTCAGCCTTTCACAATGTGGCAACTTTCTGTGGTCCTGGCTGCTGACTGGGTAAGTGCATATTGTTGCAATGGTCTTACAAACTTGTGAGACATATTTCACTTTATTGGGCCTTGACTCATGAACCTGTTATGGGCTTATTCTTGCTTACTCAGAATTTTTATATACTATTTAATTTTGACAGTTTTTCTTTTCAATTATTTTTTGTTTTTGAATTTCTTTTAGCAATTGATTCACATACTTCATAACTCAGCCATATATCCCTCAGTGATCTGTGTGTTTGAAAACATCCTCCTTAGGGGGAGGGGATTGTGCAATTGTCATATAATTCTAGATTTATAAAAAAAATTTTCTTATTTGAGCATAATTTTAGGATAAGAAACTTGCTACTTCCAATGAATCTAAAAAGTGAACTGTTTGGAAAAGACTCCATGGAGATGTCTGTAGAAAACTGACACTGCACCAAAGGATCCAGAATGAACTTTGAGATGTAGTGAAATTTTGAATGTACACTCTTATGGCAAAGAGGACTGCCTCCTTATTGGCTTTTTGTCAATGTGCCTAGCAATAATTGGTTTTCTTCTATTTCTCTTTTTTGTTCTTTTTTTGTTCTTTTTTTATTCTCTTTTTCTTTTTCCCTCTTAACCCCAAATTATTGTAATTTCCCCTTAGAAAGCATAATATTGTATAGACCTCTAGTTGAAGATCTTTAGAGACATAAGTTAGTGTACTAATTCCATGGGGAAACTAGGCATGTAAATCTGGGAGATTTCTACAAGCTCATTTTCCATGGGAATCACAGTGGGGATTGTGTAATTAGAACCTGTTCTCCTAGACTTCAATTCCCCCCAGCATTCCACTTTCCTTCTCACATTAGGTGCTGATGTAGGAAGGATATAAGTTTTGTGTAGCCCCGCCTCTCACTCTCTTTGGCTGATTGTGTTTAGTAGAGGTGGTATGAGGTGAGAATTAGGAGTTTTACTCATGTGGTTTACTTTTTGCTAGATAATTAAGTTTGAACTTCTATCACTTTTAGTTTATTTTCTCTCTACTTCAAGTGATTATTAATAAACCTTTTAAAATATAATACTTGGGGTTATTGTATATTAATTTAAATCTTAAACTGCCTAGGTTTATTCAACTATAAAGTGGAGATAATAATAGCACTTACTTTACAGGACTGTTGTGAAGATGAAGTGAGATAATATTCATAAAATACTGAGCTTAGAGTAAAGCACATAGTAGGTATTTAATAAATGCTTATTCCCTTCCCTTCTCTTCTCCATTTCAACTATTCTCCTAACTGTTCCTGCCTCCACTCCTCCCTGTCCCACTTCCCTCTGAAAGTCCAAACTATAAATGACTAGAAAAGAATAATTGTGGAGTAGGTGGTATTGAGGACTGAGGATAGGAATCTCTTAATCTTGTTATTTCTTCTCCTACCTCAAATTTCACCCATAAAGCCAAATTATACCCAAGTGACACTAAAATTTCCAAATATTGCTCCAAACCACTCTATCCTTCTTTCTGCTACTCATCTCTATGGAGACTCCCTAGTAGGCTTTAAAAATGATTCATTTTAATGGCTCATCAAATTTTCTAACTATTCAATAATATTACATTACAAAAAAGATGGGTCTAAATCCTTTCCTGTGTTTCAGAGCTATCAGAGCAAGAGAGAGATAGCCAGACTAGGAATTCAGATACTGCCCAGCTCTTTTGGGGGCAAGTATTCACACTTTTCAGGATTCTTCCTTTGTAAAAACAAGCAGGATTGGATTAGATGACCTCTAATATCCTTGTGATCTATTTACTATCCTTTAATACTCTTGAACTCATTTTTATGGCACTAAAGAAAAACAATAATCCTAACTCTAAAGTTATATAATCCCCCCAAAAATCATATCAAAAATAGGTGAGAAAAGCAGACTGTATGTAACATGGAAAACTAGTAGTAAGTTCAAAGCAAATGAGACCTTTGGGTTTTGAGACAAAAACTCTATATTAAGATTCTTAAGCCACTATTTATCTTCTGCATGACTTTGGGATCAAAATCCCTTTTACCTCCCGCCTCTGCCAAAGCAGTACCATTAGAAGGTTGGGTGGATTGACCTCTAGGGTACTGTCTACCTCTAAATCTACAATTCCATGTTCTTTTTCAAGCTATCAAGTTAGTTGTCTCATCCATTTAACTGCAGAGAAGACACTCATTTGTCACTAGCATCAACTTGGGTATTTAGTTTTTGACTCCTAAGGAACTGAAATGAGATCATTTTTATGTGTTTAGGATGGACAATAACAGTTCTATAGTTTGCTGTGTCATCAGTGCACAAGGGGCTAAACATGGAATTGTAATCCAAATATGCCTTTCCAGGAAGGGAGATATATGTCAACCTTGCTACAACCACAAGAGAACTTCTTCTGTTCTTTCCACCCAAATGAATGGAAGAGCTATAAATATCAATGTACAGCTAATAAAAAATGGTTGCATTATTTTCAAATGTGTACTAAAAATGCCTCCTGTGTGCTGGTGGCATGGACTCAGTAGCACAGTGCTGGCTGTCTGGGCAGATGTGTGGCTGGGCCGCAGGAAGCCACTTTCTAAAATAAGCGCCAGAAATCAAAAGAACCTGCTCCTCTAGTGGAAGGTCCTGAAGGGATCAGTTTCAGCTGTGCCCACTTTCTCTTTGAGATTTTTAATAACTGGGCTTCTCTCAAAGTAAAAACACATCATTTGGGGAAGGAGAAAGCAGCAGTTAGACTGCTGAGTCAGGGCTGCTAGAATCAAAGGAGGAGTTCTCTATCTTTGGATTTAAATGGTTTGGGCAACTGGGAAAAGGAAGAGGGGGAAGAAGGGGAAACCTAATCCTGCCCCTTGAGTGGATTTCATTTAAATGAGGGCACAGCAATATGTATGTAATTACTTATATACAAGATTACTACAGAATGGGTGGAAGGTGATAGCAGTAGGAAAGCTCCACAAATGAGAAAACTAAGACTTTAGTGAGGTTAAGTGACTCAACCACAGTAGTACAGCTAGTAAATATTACAGAATTAAGAAAGACTATTTCCCACATAGAGGGATCTGCTTTCTTGCTGTCCTTAAAGCTTTGACATCCAAAGGAGATTATGGTTCTCATGTTTTTTGATAATACTAGCATATCAGTCCATGGGAACACTAGAAGGGGACCCAAAGTTAAAACAAACAAATGGAAAAAGATGAAGGCATGAGAGAAGAATTTCTCTATCCCTACCGCAGTATACGAATAAAGATATTATGTTCATTCCTTTTAAAGAGAAGAATATGAACTAATTGTTTACATTTATCTTCCTATAAAATCTTTCTGGAGAATTTCTAGAACAATGGCTTCCTATGAGACTGGCAGTATGATTTCAAGTAAAAACACCTCCTTCATAAGAACTCTCTGCAAGTCATAGTGTGGCTAGGCATTTGGCAATATTTTCTTTGTTCCAGTTTCTTAGACCATTAAGTGCTTTGAGGTCAGAGACTATATTAGATTCCTTTTTGTATCCCCCACTGCACCTTACACAGAACCTTGCCCATAGTTGGCACTAAAACAATATATATTACTTTGAATTTGAGTTTACATTACCATCTGAAATAGTATACTTTTAAGACTTCTTTTCTAGGATGTTTTTTATTTCTTATCATTTGAAATGTGTAGGAATTAAAGGAATACTAGAAAGAAATTTAAATTTATTTTCCCTTCTGATTCCTTTCTTCGAGATTTTACAATAGATGCATATGCCAACATGCACAATATAACTCATTCTATATGTGTGATTTAACTTTCTTTATTGTAGATGTACAATACAAATGCTGGCTTTTACAAGAAAATTTCAGAATTAACTCTTGCAACAAGAAATGTGCTCAAAAGATGTGAGATGTTATTAATCAAAGGCAGCTGTGGGTATCCTGGATAGAGAGCTGGGCCCAGAGTCAGGAAGACCCGAGTTCAAATTCAGCCTCAGACTCTTTCTTACTAACTGTGTGACCCAAGACAAACACTTGTGTTTTCCTGTTTCTTCTTCTGTAAAATGAGAAAAACAATATCGTCTGCTTCAGAGCATTGTTGTAAGGGAAAAATAGATAATATTTATAATGAACTTAGCATAGAGTGTGGTACATTGTTCAGGTATGTGGGACATTTTGTGACCCTGTGGCCAATATTGTTCATGGGGTTTTCCTTGGCAAAGATACTGGAAGTTTTTCCATTTCTTTCTCCAGTGGATTAAGATAAATAGAGGGTAAGTGACTTGCCCAGAGTCACACATCTAATAAGTATGTGAGGCCAAATTTGAACACAGGTCTTCCTGTCTCCAGACCTAGCACTTCCATGGTTACATGATTCATGTTCTTGCTCTCTCTCCCCCCACCCAACCCCTCATTCCTGACACGCATTTCCACTGGTTTCTTCATGTGTCATTGATCAAGACCTCTTTCTATATTATTCAGGCTGGCTCAAAATGTAATTTTTAAGGAGTACATAATAAGTTGGGTTTTTTAAAATACCTCTTCTATTTTTTAAAGTTTTGAGTACAAACAACTGCTCAGAGTCCATTTTACCCTATAAGATACTTTACCCTCTATTTTCTCCTCTGTGTAAAAATTCTTTCCTCTATGCTCCTAACACAGAACAAGATTGCTTTTGCTTCCTCCCATGCTGTTTCTTTTCTGTGTTTTTGACACAGTCAGTTACCTGTTGTCTATGCTCAACATGCAGTCTGTCCTTCCTTCCAGAAAAACCTTAAAGGAGCTAGAAGAATATGTTTTTGCTATTCATATTATCAGGAAGAATGGAAGATATATTTTAAGCCAATGCAAATCATGTACTTATTGAAAATTGTTACAAAACATAACCTGTTTCCATACTTGATGGAAGAAAGACCTTCATTCTTTGCCATTTTCAGTAGGATCTCTTTTGGTCAAGTCCCAGGAAAACTGCTGTGGTAAGCATTTGAAGAACTCTTCAATTCCTGAATTGGCAGAATCCTCACATTTTTTTTTACCTTCTGATTACTTCATTAGAGAAGAAAGATGCATGTATTAAGAATAACCTTAGTCCAAGTCATGATTCTGTTTATTTCTAAATATGGAACAATGGGCCCCAACTTAAAGGATTCTACAACTTGTGTTATGAAAATCTAGGGAGTTGTGATGGAACTAACTGGAGATGGATGAGATAGTATTTAGGGGATATAAGATCCTAATGGGTCACCTAGATAGAGTAGTGGTCCCAAAGGTCAACACCAAATATAGTTGATACTGTAGGAGAATGTGTGGAATCTCCTCACTCCAGTCCCAAGATATCAAAACAGTTGTACAGGGCTAACAATCTGAACTGAGGAATCAGCTGACTGGGGAACACAACTGACCCTTGTTCTTAACTGAAGCCCTAATAAATTGATGGTGATGGTTATATTTCCCTAACTGAGAAGCTAATAGACCTGAGTATTAGGTCTATCAAGACTAATTCCTTAATCAACTTGTTCTGACTGCAGATTAAATCTTAAATCTTGATTGAAGGAAATACTGAAAGTAAAACCTCTTCCCTGGCTGTCAAAGACCTCTGATAAATGGAGCCTCCCACTGGAACTTCGAGAATCACTGGCCAGTAAAGCTGGCTTCTGGAAAGATGATTTAATTGTTGTAGAGTTTAGGGAAAAGGAAATAGGTAGATGACGGAAAGTGGGAAATGGGATATCCTATGTTAATGAAGTTGATAGCTAATTGTTAGATCTTTAGATGATGATTATTAGTCAAGGATCTTTATATGGCTGACAGCCTGGCCAGGCTTGGGTGGCCCAGCCCTAGGTCAAGGCTTGAACCTGCTACTGATGGATTTTCTTTGTGTAGATCTTCTTATTGGTAATAAGCCAGAGAACTGAAGTTGTTGGACACAGTTGGATGAGTCTGTAATTAAAATTGGTTTGTGAGTACTGAGGGAATTAGCTCTCCTTAAGTCCCTATTCCTCCTTTGCCCAATATCTCCAGACTGAGATCAAGAGTAGTTCAGGACTGTTCCTTATGTAGGTAATCTTTTGTCATGAATATATCTCCTACCTAAGCTGTGAGAGAATGCTTCTTTTTCTATTTTTGTGATATGAATTTTTATTTTTTATGATTAAGTATCCATTTAGAATGTATTATTGAATATGTTGTAAAATGTTGATCTAAGTCTAATTTCTACAAGATTGATTTCTATTTTTTCAAAGATTTTTGGTATATGAGGAGGTTTTTATTTTCATTCTTCACTTTATTTCCTCTGTGAATATTTCTCTAGTGTAAGCAATATATATCTTTTTAAAATTTTATTTAATTAATTCATTTAGAATATTTTCCCTTGGTTACAAGATTCATGTTCTTTCCCTCCCCTCCTGCCTCCTCCATTCTGTAGCCATCAAGCAATTCCACTGGGTTTTACATGAATCATTGATCAAGACCTATTTCCATATTATTAATATTTGCATTAGTGTGATCTTTTAGAGACTACATCCCCAATCATATCCCCAACGAACCATGTGATCAAGCAAATGTTTTTCTTCCAATATGAGGAGTATTTTTTTGGGTAATTTATGTTTTCTACCTTATCAGATATTTGGTTATTGATTTTCATTCTTTCTGATTCTCCCTTGTCTAATCTGTCCCATTGATCTCTCTATTTTTTAAAACTATAACAGATGTTTTTGATGACTGCTGTTTTATAATGTAGTTTGACATCTGGAAACACTATTCCCCCTTCCTTCCTAACTTCTTTTCATCATTTTTCATCTAGGTAATCTAGATTTTTTGTTTTTCCAAATGATTTTGATTATTATTTTACCAAGTTTCATAAAAATATTCCCTTGATAATTTGATAGGTATAATATAAAAAATATAAATTAACTTTGGTGGTTTTGTCACTTTTTTATTGGCATTGACTAGTTTTGAGAAGTGAATATTCCTTTAGCTATTTAGATTATTTTTTAAGGAGTATTTTATAATTTAATCTATAAAAGTCCTTTGTATACTTAGGTTATTCCCCATTTATTTTTTCATTTTGTACTTATTTGTGATTGTTAGATCTTGTTATTATCATATAGAAATTTATTTTTCAGGATTTATTTTGTAGTATGCAACTGTGCCAAAGCAATCAATTTTCTCAAGGAGCATCTTTGCTTTGCTTTTCTACTCTATTTTGTAGGGATTTTAGCATAAAAGAGTGTTGTACTTTGTCAAAGGCTTTTTCTGCATTTAATAAGATAATTGTGTGTCTTCTAATATCCCCCTTTTAAGTTTATTTTAGGCTTATTTGTTGAATTTCCAACTTTTAAAAGTATATTAATTTAATGAATCCTCTCTTTTTCTATTTTGTTAGTATATCTTTGGAGGGATACGAATTTTCCCCAAGGACTATTTTAGCTGCATACCCCCCCCAAAGTTAGGTTTCATTTTCTTTTGCATGATTGTTTCTATAACTTTTTATTTGATCTACTCATAATGTAGAATTTCATTATTAAAGGTCTATATGTGATGGCTTCTTTTTATTGTGCTATATTCTATTAAAATGACTTTTGTTGTGTTATGTTCTATAAAATATATGCAACATCTCAATGCCCTAATACAAGGTCAATTTTTGTAAAAGTTCCATGTTATTTCAAGAAATGCGTGTATTCTTTTGCAGAAACATTTGGATTTGATAAGTCTTTTAGCTTTAGTTTATCCAGCAATGTGTTCAGTTCCACAATTTCCCTCCTGTTTATCTTTCTGTTAATACTGATCCAAAACTGAGAAAGGGATATTGAATTCACTTGTCACTATTGTATTATCCATGTCTTCTTAGACCCTGGTAAATGTTTCCTTTGCAAATTTAGATTTGATATTATTTTAGTTAATCTCATTACTAATTCTCCCAGAGATTAAAACAAAGAACTCAAAAGATTGAATTTGCTGTTGACTATGAATCAGTTTCATCTAACTCCCAGAAAATACACCCCTGTCCAGAAGGACTTAATTTGAAAGAAGGCAATCATTTACCTCTCAATTACTTCTAAATCACCCTAGCCTCCCAAATAGAATCAACTCTCAAGTACTTCTTAATTGTCCTAGCCTCTGGTTAGTCAGTGAATTTATACTACCAGGCTGTTCCCTCTCTTCTAACATCTATACAAGTAACCTATTTTCTGTAGTTCAGTGGGAAGTCTCCAATCTTTAGATCTGTGTTCTTCCTCAGTATCGTGGCTGCGTATGCTGTTTCTTGACTACATTCTCCTTGCTCCAATTAAATATCTCTTATTATAACTATCATATTAGTTCTGATTTTTTAAGGTTGATAGATGCTAATATATTTGAAAAGTATTGGGTTTTTTCTCTTTTCAAGATTAGTGAAGTTCACTTGCTTGTTCCTTTTAATATTTTAAATGTTTCATTTTGCTTTTCTATGAAAGTTTGATTGCTACTATGCTTTTCTGGATTAATTTTAAGCATTTAAGCATAGTAATTTTCCCCAAATTTAAGTTTTTTTTTAAAATTTGTTTCTTATAAGCAGTAAATTGTAGGCTTTGGTTTTCTTATCCAATCTGTAACTCTTTGTTGTTTTATTGGATTGCTTGATTGCATTCACATTTTAAGTTATGAGAATTAGGTTTATATTTTCTTCCATTTGCCTCTAATATTGAATTTTTTGAGTTTTTTTTTCTTTTCAAATACTTTAGTTTAGTCTCTTTTAAGTGACTGTATTCCAACTGGCTCTTTCCCCCATTACTGCCAATACTCCCTTTCATGTTTGTTACTCTTTTCTCTTTCAAATTTTGTTTTATTCTTTTTTCCTTCTTGTTTTTATTTTCTTCCTTCCTTTTTAAGTAGTCAAATAGATTTCCCCTTTTTCTCCTCCCCTTCAATTATCTCAGTAACAGAAAAAACCTTTGACAAAATACAATGCCCAATCTTATTAAAAACACCAGAAATCATAGGAATAAATGGTCCATTCCTTAAAATGATAAGTAGTATCTACCTAAAACCATCAGCAATGGGTAAAAGTTGAGGAGAAGCCTACCTAATAAGATCAGGGGTAAATCAAGGATGCTCACTATCACCACTATTATTTAATATTGTACTAGAAATGCTAGCTTTAGCAATGAGAGAAGAAAAAGAAATTGAAGATATTAAAGTAGGCAATGAGGAAACTAAAGTTTTGCTCTTTGCAGATGATATGATGGTATATTTAGAGAATCCTAGAGAATCAACTAAAAATTAGTTGAAATAAATAATAATTTTAGCAAATTTTCAGGATACAAAATAAACTCATATAAATCATCAGTTTTCTATATATTATCAACAAAGTTTTTCAGCAAGAAATAGAAAGAGAAATTCCATTTAAAATAATGCTAGACAATATAAAATACCTTAGAATCTAATTGTCAAAACAAACATAGTGCATATACCCTTTGGTCCTATAATACCACTACTAGATAGGTATCCCAAAGATATAATAAAAAAGAAGAACGAACCTGCTTATATAAAATATAGCAGCTCCTTTTGTGGTGGCAAAGACTTGAAAATTGAGGAAATGTCTATCAATTGGGTAATGGCTGAATAAATTGTGATAGGATTGTGATGGAATAATATTATGCTATAAGACAATATAAGCAGGATGATTTCTGAAAAAAGCTGAAAAGATCTATGTTAACTGATGCAGAGCAAAATAAGTAGAACTGGGAGAACATTGTACACAGTAACAGCAATATTATACAATGCTAGACTGTGAAAGATTTAACTACTCTCAGCAGTATAATGATCTGGAACAAATTCTTCTCTTAGAATTCTTATTTTCTTTTAGGGTATGGGTCTGTCTGACCCAGGGAGAAAGGAGCCATTAATAATTCTCACCAAAACACGTCCTTACACTGACAAAGGCCACAGGTGCCTAGAAGGTGAAGAAAAATGTATATCTATGTTTGAGGGTGGCAGTAGTTAGCAAGGTTGGCATTGGGGAAGAGGGGGAAAAAGGGAGGCAAAGGACCTCCATTTACTGGTTCCAATAATTCCTCTCTCTGAAGCTCAATATCCTTAAATATAAAACTGCTCATGCTAAATAATGGCAAAATCCTAACTATAAATCCTTTGGTCCTATGACCTAGTTACCTCCCTATTCCACTACAGTCTCAGTGACATCTGAAATGTAGTATATAAAAAAATAGAACATAACCTTTTCTTCCTGGTTGTACACTAGCTTTCTTGGCAACTTCTATACCATAGTCTACCAGAATGATCATATTAACAATCTCTAAAGGCTGTAATCATGGAGTTATTTTTGACTCATCATTCATCTTTCTTTGACCCCGTCCCTCTCATCCAACTAATCCCCAAACCCTATCAATTCATGTTCCATAATATGTGTGCATACATCTGTGAGAGAGACAGAGACAGAAAGGAGTAGAAAAGGAGAGAGAGAGAGAGAGAGAAAGAGAGAGAGAGAGAGAGAGAGAGAGAGAGAGAGAGAGAGAATGAATATATTTCTCCCCCTCAGGTCACACTTCTTGCACCATATGGATTTACCACATGACACTCAGAATTTACTGCAAGTCTATTATTTGAAGCATTGTGATGTGCCATATGTATAAAAGGAATATATGTAAAAAATTTCAGGAAATATGTTGTTTCAATTAATTAGCTGAATTATCAGGTTAATCAGTTTTGTAAACTGTGTACATTTATTTATTTGTCAACCATTTGTTTTGGATTTTTTCTTTGTACCTATAGACCTTCACATTTTTTGGAATTTCCTATTTTGCTTTGTGAGCAAACTGAACTCAATAAAAAATGAAAAATTAAACAAATCACATCACAGAAACTCAGAGTAGATGTTTGGTACAGGAAATTCTTGTTGATTCTATAAATCATTTGGAAACTTAGAATCCCTTTTGTTGCAGAAAACTCTACATTTCAGAATAGCCCATTTAAAAGTTAATAATTTATATTTTAAATGTCATGAGTCACCATTTTTAAAAGTCTCTACAGTTTAATTAATGGAATATTCTGGAAAAGATTCAGTAAAATGCTTAATAATTTCATTTAAAAGGTGTTGGTCCTAAAAATCAGTTTATTTATGGCTACACATAAATACAAAGTGTGATCCATAATATTTATGCTTGACTAATAAATGACATCCTCTATTCATAAAAATGACCTTGTCCTGGTAGCAAATCTATTAATTTTTTTTCCCCACCCTCTAATGAATATTTCCTATAAGCTCCTTCTCTGTTACCTTTATGGGAATATTATGGGCAAGCTGGATTAAAATTGACAATCCATCTTTATTTTATTCTTGAATTTCAAAAAATTTAAAAAACTGACAATCAAATCTTTGATTTATTTCTTGAATAACACAGTATTTGTCCCTATGAACAATATCAGTTTGACATTATACTCCAATGTCCTTTATTTTTGCATGTCATCATATTATGATTTCTTACTTAAATAGCACTATTTCTACAGCCCATAAAAGGACTGAGTAATAACACTACTCAACATGCTTTGGCCATTTTTTTCTAAACATATATAGTCAGATCATTTGAAGATAATAAATTTGCTTTGGATTTGGTTAGCCATCAAATTAAATAATCTGGGTGTTTGGCCAATTCTCACTTCATTTTATATAATATAGGCCTGGCCGCTGACTACTAGGTAGAAGTTGTATTATGAAAAATTTAAACTTTATATAATAAAAATATTTATAATAATAAAAACTGCCCAGAAAAGGAATGTATTGTCTCAGTAGAGAAATGGCTTCTCTCACATGATGTCATCATCAAAAGTTGTCCAATGCCTTGTGTTGTAGTAGAGATTATTTTGTGGGTATAGATTGAACCAGATGGCCACCAAGATCCCTTCCAAATCTCCAGTTCTCTGATTTCATGTATTCATTACCCCTGACAGTATATAAAACCTGGCTCCAGAAAATTCAGTGCAGAGGCATGGCTTATCCCCAAATAAACGAGGAACTAGGTTTGGAAGTCTTGAGGCTTTAACTTCTTTTTTCATCATTTAACCACTAAAGAGTTCACTGCCTATCTGGGTACCAGGCAATTAGCAGGAGTCATGGTACATCTGGAGCAAAGTGTGGTACCCACTCCAGATGCTTTGGTCTTTAGTATTTTGTCCTAAAAGCATGATAAAGAATTTCTGGTTGAGAGTTACCAAGAAGTTCTAAATGAGTTTTATATTCATTAAACCTTCTGGAGTAAGAATGAAGGAAAACCATTTTAACTCAGGACAATTTAGCTTTTGGAATTTGTCTGACTTTTCCAAGCTCTAAGGAGGCTAAGGCAAAATGAACAGAACTCCAGCTGTGGGGATTTAGGAAAAACAGAATATAATCAACAACAATAACAAACTCACATGATACAGTTGGAAAATGTTTAAGAAAAATAGACAGACATTGTGTTATGTGATTGCTCAACCTCACTAGCTTGCCACGTCATTCAGGAGCAAGGGAGGGCACTGGAATGGGAAGGATATGTTCCCTTTCTAGCTCAGATCCAGAGCTGGGGACTGCTTAATGAAGCTGATTTGTAAGTTCTCTTGCAAGTGATAAAACTGTTGTCTCCCTTCCCTTTCCCAATGGCTCAGCTGCATATGTGCATGGTAGCATGCAATCATTCACATTAGATTAGTTCACTGTGTGGCCCGAGTCATTATATGAGCTTTCAGTGCTGTGACTTTCTGGGATGTAAATTCTCTGCCTCCTATTTATCTCAATCTGGTATTGACTGGGATCTAGTGGGAATGTCTCCACAATATCCTAGGCTGGCTTAAATTGCATGGTGTCGTGGGAAGATCACTGGATCTGAAATAAGAACTTTTCAAATTGTTGTTTTTCTACTAAGTGCTGCCATGACTTTGACCAAGTCACTTAATCTCCAATCATCAGAATCCTCAGTGATGGAACAAGAGGGTTGAAGTGGATGGTATCTCAAATCCTTTTAAACTCTAAAGCTATGAGTATCAAATGTCAAAATTAAGAGTTAAGACCTATAGAATATTTTCCCTCTTTTTTATTCAATTAAAAAAGAGTTAACAAACATTTATTTTTTTGCCTTCCTACTGTTATTGACAGCACATTCTTTCCCTCAATAGCTGATGTCTCATTCATTCCCTGAAAGCTGGTCTTTTGTCTTGATTCTTGTAATTCAGTCTTTGCTTAGTCAAAATTCTGTTTATATTTGAAGTACCTCCAACAGTCTAAATTCAGCCTTTCTGAATAACATCTGAGACTGGATCTGGAGCAGACTATTTCTAAGGCTACCCCACCTTCAAGATAAATTAATCTCCTGAGGACAGTAATGTCAAATATCAAGGACAACTGGACAGAGGCATGTGTCTGCTATAAGGCAAACAGGAATGTGCTAGACCCAGCTCTAACCAGCACACAGAGCTGACCAATAAATTTTCAGTGTGAGTATTTATACCTCCAAAATTCTCAATCAATATGAATTTTTTTTGTTTTATTGTTTTTATTTTCTGGATGTAAAATATTATTAATGCTAATTAATTTTAAATCAATTAATATTCATATTATATTAATATAACATTAACATAATACTTTAATATATTAATATAATGTTAACATAATATTTAATATATTATTAATAGTATATGCAAATAAATAATTATAAGTAATTTAAATTAATTAAATTTAAATTTAAATAAATTAATTTTTAAATGTATGTAAAAAAATTTTTCCCCTAGAGAACCTGATTGTTAAACATTTACCAGCACATCCTTGTACTGCTCTATAAACATTGCTCAGCAAAAATGCCAGTCAAAGGTTCAGAGAATAAAGGCATTACTAAGTTGGAGGCCTGGTGACTAGTCTAATAATAATAACTACCATTTATGTACCATATTTAAGGTTTGCGAAGTGTTCCCCATCCATTATCTCATTTAAGTCTTTTTATACTCACTGGGCACACAGATGTCAATTATACTCCAGATCAATTATAAGGTATCAGGAAAATCTTTCCAGGCTAGTGCAGGTCCTTAGAGACTGACTAGAAGTAGTAAAGAAATGAATTTTTGGACTGAAAGCTAGTGTTTGTAATCAAAGTGAATAGTTTCATGCATGGGGTATGAGAACAGCACTGTGACATTCACTTCAGCACAAAAATGAATCACTGCTTTTTGTGGATTAGTTGTGAATTGGTACCAAGTAAGAGAAGTTATTCTGAAGTCATTAGCTGATATTTGGAAAGAATGAGGAAAATGTTTTATTGGGAGAGAGAATTCATCAGTGGGTTCAAGAGGGTGAATAAGGAAATAAGGTTGAGGCTTCCACCAGTTCCAGCTATATATTAAACTCTTATTTAAGTGGGACTGTGTGTTATGAATCTGGTACTTATAATTTAAAATATATCATTAAGTGATATATACTAGCTGAAAACCAATGGTGAGAGACATTATGAAAACATTACAAGGACTGGAATTGAAGAGGACCATGCAAATGTTTGTGTCAGTTAACATGCTGACATTTCTGTGTAGCATATTTGATCTTGTACATGTAGATCATGCATTTTGTTTTGTTTTGTTTTGCTTTGAGAGTGAGGTGTGTGTTGGCGTAGAAGTGGGAAAGTGGAAAAGAAAGGAACACAAATGGGACCTAAAGTATAAGGCACACATGAGTGCAAGTGATACTTCTGTGAAAACTAAGAAAGTGGCACTAGATAATGTCCAGTGCCTCTGCACTTTAGATTCTATTGATTCCATGCATCATATTGTTATGTTATACTTTGAAATTTTTTTCAATATCCTAAAGGAAATGTACGTCTAAGACTCACTCTTATGTTGCTACATCTAGAAGTCTTCCAAAGTCTTTTGCTTAGACATTTGATATTTCATATGAAAAGGGCCACTGGGTTGTTGCATGTCTTTCAAAGCACATTTTCCATTTGAGAACAAATTACTCTCCTACAGACATGAGCAATAGCCAGGGTGGGACAACCTTCATCATGTAATTTGGGCACATTTCCATGGTGCCAGGCAACCAGGCAGCCCTTCCAAGGGGTGGCAGGTTCTGTCTTCTTATTTTTTGCACTTCTTGCATTTTTCCATTATGAAGAAAGAAGTTACCCCAAGGGCCAACGGACAAACATCCGATTGTCCTCTGGCAGAGTCATAACCTGGCAAGAGCCCAATGGAAGCGTAGGGAAAGACAAGTATAGCTTGAAGAAAAACAATTAGAAGTACAATCACTTCCTGACAGTTGTAATTTAAGTGGGGAAAATAGGAAACAATGAGATCTGGAAAGCCATGAACAATTATTTGGTTTCCAAGGACAAGTCAGGTAGCTTAAAGCTTGGGCAGAATGAACCATGCAATGATACATTTTAACATGCTAAATGCTCAACTTTGGCAGACTCAGAAGAAAAAGCTCCAAACTTTGGCATCTCTCAACAGAATTCACAAGAGACACATGCACACATAGAGAGCAGTTTCAGATGTTATATCATTTCTACCCATCAGTTAAAAGGAAGTTACAGTGCTTGGTTCCTGTCATTAAATATCTACTATGCTAAAAATGAAAAAGTCATTATTAACCTTTTATTATTATTAACTATTTACTAACTAGTTACAAAGTCAATATTAGAAGAATTTGAATCGCAAAAGTTACAAGTAAATACAATGCATCCTTTCTGACTTTCAAAAAAAGTAAGGCAATCCTTTGTTATAAATCTGTTTCAGGACTGCATCAAAAAATTAACTATTTATCTGAATATGATTTTTAATTCCAAGAAGAGAGCAATCAAGAAATCAGAAAGAGTATTCTTTAAAGGACAAAATGCACTGACAGAGAAGAGAGAAATATTCTAAGAGAATTATTGTTTTGTGATTTTCTAGAGCTACCCTAAAGTATCCTATTATATTTTTCCTTCATTTTGAAGAAGACCAAAGACATCATGGAATAGTGTCTTGGCTCATGAGTGAATTGGATTGAAAAGAGACAGAACTATACAGTTATCAGACTCACTCTCTCTTCCAGAGTCATCAAAGTCCAGTGGCAAGACAAAAGCCAAGATGACCAGTGCCTTAGCATCTTTGAAATCTGACCAAGCCCTATGCACTCCATAGCACCTGCTTCAGCCACCTTCGTGGCCACTGGATCACTTGTCCTCATCTGCCCATTTCATCAGGAGAAGTTCTCACCTGCTTGAGGCAGACATGCCCCTAACTAACGATCCTAACAAAAAACAACATTTTCTATGCATAAAAAAGCTGAATTTCATATAATCTAACAAAAATTCCAATTGATGAGGGACCCTGAGGTCATTCTATCACCCCACCCCAAATGAACACCAATTTCCTCCATAGCACTGTAAAGCAGTGAATACTCAGCTTTCACTGAAACAACTCTTATGAGGAGAAACTCTAATACCTAAAACAGTGATGGTGAACCTTTTAGAGACCAAGTGCCCAAATGGCACCCTCATGCTGCATGTGAGTCGCCCCCTTACCCCAGATGGAGGAGGGAGGAAGCACACCCACTGGGCTGCTGGGCAGAGGAGTGGGTGAAGTGAAAAATGTCCTCAGGCGTGGTGGAGTGGGGGAAGGGAGCAGCCCCCTCTCCAGCACACATGCCATAGGTTCAACAACACAGACCTAAGGCATCCCAATCTATTACTGGTTCTCTTTAATTATTATGCTTTTATTTTCCTTTTTCTTCCCATACCAAGTTAAAATCTGCTTCTCTGTGACTTTCACATATTCTTATTTATTCCAAATTCTGGGGCTACGCAAAATAAGTTTAATCCTTATTCAATATAACCTGGAGAAAAGATAACACTGGAGAAAAGATAACACTGGAGAAAAGATGTCACATACTACCTAAATCATTTCTTCTTCAGATTAAACATCCCCAGTTTCTTCAATTTATTATAGTATAGCTTACAGTCTTCTGAATCTAAGATCCTACTCAGTGAACTACTATCTAGATACATTTCCCCCATATTAAGCTTTTGAAGATATTTTTAACTCAAGCCTAAGTTTTAATATTAAATTTCATTTTATTAGACCATTCCAGGATCCTAGAAGGTGAAGATTTTTTTGGATCCTGACTCAAATTTTAGATCCTTAGTCCTACTTTTAAATTATTCCTCTCAAGTTTATGACTTCCACAAATTTGGTGAGCATTTCATCAATATCTTTATCTTAATCAGTGATAGAAATGATTTTTTAAAAAAATCATTGGGATATGCACAGATCCTTGGTCTACTCATAACCTTATAAATCCAAGTATGTTTCTCCGTCATCAGGGTAGTGTAGAAAGACGACTGGACTTGAACTCAGGGAGATTAAGTGCTTTGTCCAAAGTCACAAAGCCAGTAAATTTTGGGTCATGACTTCAGGTTTATGGAATCATTCTTTCACTTGTAAAATGGAAATATTTGTACTTTCTAAGTGTTGTTATGAGGAAAACATAGCTCTCCTACCTCTTAAACTTTCTTTCTTTCTTTTTTCCTTCCGTTCTCTCTTTCTTTTCTCCTTCCTTTCACTTTCCCAATCTCATCTCTCTTTCTCTCTAACTCTCTGTTTCTCTCTCTCTCTCTCTGTCTCTCTCTCTCTCTCTCTCTCTCTCTCTCTCTCTCTCTCTCTCTCTCTCTCTCTTTATATATATATATATTCACACACACAAAGATAGAAATAGATGTAGGTAGATATAGATATATACATACATATGTGTATATGCATTGTAAAGTGAGAAAGAAAGGAAGCAGGATTGAAATAGTTGAGACCTAAATGAGATTTATCACCAATTTTGGCAGAAGGAGGAAGCAAAAACAATTGAATAGTTTCTCTGGTGCTACCTACTGGTCATAAGACCATAGATCATATGTTTAAAATTAGAAAGGACTTTAAAGAAAATTTAGCCCAATTATTTCTTTTTACATATGAGGAAATTGAAAACTATAGAATTTCACTAACTTTCTTAGGGTCACACAGCTAATATATGTCTGAAGCAGGATTTGAATGAAGATTTTCCTAACTTCAAGTCCAGCACTCTAATCCACTTTTTCACACTTCAACCAGAGGGATCACTTATTTCAATTACTTTTTTGGCATCAAAATAAGTTAATTATGAAACAGAAAGACATGTTCTACAAAGAAAGAAATCCTTTGTATTCTAATTAAAAAAAAACATCTTCTCTCAGGGCTACCTGTGACCTCCTGTGGCTACCCATTTCACTGTGAGAAGGTTTTAACTACTAGGACATATGTTGTAGGTGATTCTTTGTTTTTGTTTTCCCTGACTCCTGCCTATATTTGTTTTTTTCTGACTTCTATTCATTTCTACCAGTTATTCGCTCTAGGGCCAAATCATACAAATCCCATGCCTTCTTTTCCTGTGCATTTTGGGCCTGTGTCCTACCATATATCCTCCAAAAAGGGCATCCTCTGAGTTCCTTAATAATTCATGGATAGGAACAGCAACACTAGGGCTACCCATCTGTTCTCCCATTCTTCTAATATATGTTTACTGTTGTTAGGTCATTGCTATATCAAAGCTCACCCCTAGAGGCTAGTTCAGTCATCTCAACATATGTTATATATTCATCCTGTCCTTACTAAGAAAATCAGCTTTCTAGTAATAATTGTTGTTTCATTAAAACTAGAACAACTAGGCAGAGGACTTCTTGAAACTCTAGTAGATTTTGTTATTTTGTTTCTGTTCAACCGCACATACTAAGCTTCTAGAAGACAAGGGCTAAATTGCTGTTCTTGTTTTGATTTGGTTTTGTTTTTGTATTTCCAGAGTCCAGCAGAGTGAAGATGCTTGAGGAAAGTTTGAGTTACTGCAATATCATTTGGTTACTACAATTTAAGGAGTCCAGGAAGTAGGCCAAGATAATTCTCGTTATCATGGAGTACTTATTTTAGACCTTGGTACTCTTTATTCTTAGTATGATCAAAGCAAAGGAAAATTGAGTTCTGGTAACCAAAGACTGAGAACCTCCACTTAGCAGTCTTGTTGGATGTCACATCTTTTTCTAAATTATTGATAATTTTCTCTTCTCTAAAAGCTACAAGGTTCCAGGGCCAAACTCCTGCTATGTCTTACCATAAGATCTCACATCAAATATGCATTATATAGGTAAAGAAACTGAGGTTTAAGTAGGTCAAGAAAAGGGTGAAGCAAGCATTAACTCCTCTTGCCTGGCCCTTTCCTGACTTATCCCATCCCAAGGAATAGAACACTGAGATCCAAAAAATTACCCCTAGATAGAATTGTGTCTCAATAAATCAGAAAGTAAAATCAAGGCCATCTACCTAAGGAAAAATTTGGGGAAATTAATGTTTATAACATAGAAAGATGTTAAACTTAAAGATGACATAGAATATAAATGTTTATATATGTATATATATATATATTTATATGAATATCTATGTATTAAATAGGCAATTTCAGAATTGCTTAAGTTAGACCTCTACATGCCTTTATGTAAATTAAACTATTATTATTTCCATTTTCAACATTTAGAGACACCATACACTGAACCTTCATTGAATGATGAATGACAGATTGGTGGTGTTACTTTGCAGCTAGGTGAAAGACAGCATTAAGTATTGGGCGTGGATTCAAGAATATGTGTTTTAATCTTTCCTACTAGCTATATGACCTTAGACAAATTATAGCTCTCTCTTCTATATTACGACTTTCCCCATTGCCATTACTATACATTAGTGGTTCCCAAATTTTTTTGGCCTACTGCCCCCTTTCCAGAAAAAAATATTACTTAGTCCCCTGCAAATTATTATTTTTAATTTTAATAGCAATTAATAGGAAAGATAAATGCACCTGTGGCCATCACAGCCCTCCTGGATCGCTGCGACACCCATCAGGGGGCGGCAGCACCCACTTTGGGAATCCCTGTTATAGATGGTGGGTGAGTATAAGAAATTAAATGGGAATTTTGAAGGAGATTTGCAGAAGATACTAATAACAACTGAAGGCTAGCAGACAAATTTAAAAAAATACATAAAATAGTTGTAGAATATTATATCAACAGAGTTTATCTTTTAATACCACAAATATATACAACTTCATTTTTAAAGTTAAAATAAGTAAAAACATTAGTGAAAAAATGAAAAATCCCAAAAAAATTACATATATTTTCCAGATAACAGGGATACTGTACTCCTAATCCCCACCCCACCCTAACCCAACAATGTGTAAAGGATACCTGTATTTAACTTTCTAGGTCTCAATTTGCTCTTTTGAGAACTAAGTATAATAATAGCACATACCTAATTGGGTTGTTGTTCAGGTTCAATGAGATAACATGAAATTTTTTTTGATAATCTTTTAAGTGGTATACACACTCTAGATATTTTTATTAATAGTAGTTATCAGATGTTATCATCTGGACTTAGGTTAAATAGAAAATAGAATGAGGGTCTTGTAGAATTCAAGGCAACAACAGAGGTAGTAATTTTTGTCCAAACTTACCTGAAACAAGAATTCCTTCTACAACAAAGAGTATTATCCATTCTCTGTTTAAAGAACTCTACTTATAAACTTAGTTCCCTTTAAGACTTCTCATTCTACTTTTGGACAACTTCAGTTGTTAAGAAATTTTTCCAGTGTTAATTCAAAATTTGTATTCATCTATGGCCCCTGCTTCCTCCTTTAATGGTTAAGCAGAGTCTATTTTTCCTAACACATGGTAGCCCTTCATGTACTTAAAGATATCTTTCACATCTCATGTGTTTCATCCTAATCATCCTCCATTCTTTATTTGTTCACCTTTTTGTCTGTTTGTTCATCCTCGGTTCTCAGTTGGAAAAGTAAATTGGTCTACTTATAAAAGTCTAATAGTTATAGAGGGGAAGAGTAGAGCTAATGAAAGGTTCTTAAAGTTTCGCATTGAATGGGCTCAAAGAGTCAGGAGCCAGCATTATCCCAAAGTTGTCCTTGGTCCTGCAGTGGCCGGGAGGAATGATGCTTGGATCTCGGCTAGGAGCTGTTGCTACAGCAAGTTCATATGAGGAAGGCCCAGATAAATGATGTTTGACCCCTGACTAGGATTAAGGTTTATGAAATATCTGAATGTGTGCCCTAGAAAAGCTGCAAAACCTTCCCTAAAAGGCTTTTAAAGTATGAAAAGTTGTATTTGCTTCAACTGAATTTAATCATAAGCTCCTCATATGAAACTTTGTTTGCAGATGATGACTCTTTTATAGTCTAGTTAATCCTTTAGACAGGCCACACTTGCTAAGATCCTACCCCATAATGTAGTGATTTTATTAGTGGCTTTTCTATATTTCCTTCTCTCTCTATCATGATAGTGTAAGACACATGACAGTGCCAAGCCATGATACCTTTCCCTCCCAGGATAAATCAGAAATAATCACTAGAAGGAAGACATTAGAATTAAGAGGGTTTGGGAATGGATTTCTGTAGAAATTGAGAATTTACTTGGGATTTGACAGAAGTCAGGGAAGTCAGAAAGTGGAGATGAGGAAAGCGTGTTCCATGCATAGAGAGTGTCTTTGTTCAAGGAACAGTAAGGAGGAGTCCAATGTCAGAGAAAAGAATGAATATGCTAGTGATGTTAAAAATGTAAAATTAGCAACACATTGTATAGGAAGGGTGAGAGAGTAAGAAGTCAAGAATGACACTGAAGTTGTAAGAATGAGGAAGAGAGAGGATAGCGATATTTGGAACTCTTCAACAATAATAGCAAAGTGTGGGAGCGGGGATTGTTTGGGTTTTTTTGGGGGGTGGAAGGGTTTGGAACATGTTGAATTTAAGATGTCTATGGGATCTAACAAAAAAACGTATTTCTGTAAATTCATTTCAAAGAACAACTAAGCCTTTTGAAATAAAAGAATCTTGCCAATTATATTTCTTTGTTTCACTATTTTGCATTGATCAGCAACACTGTCCAGTGCAAACTTCTTTCAGAGTGTTATTCTGAAATAATGACAGCTGGAAAGTTCTGTGATCTCCATCAATCACCCAGATGCTTTAGAGACTTGACTCAACCCATGTGTGCTGTGTATGTTACAAAAATGCCATGGAAATCCACTTTAATCCATTAACTCATAAAACAAAATCAGTGTTTATTTAGTGCTTGGCAATTACATGTAGACAAATTGCTGAATTTTTTCCAATTTCAAAATTGCCTGGAAAATTATTTCATTTTCACCCCCTCCTCAGTTCTCTAAAGTAGTATTTGCCAAACAGAAATCTTCCCTATTTTATGCAGCAAAGAGTAATAATTATCACGTTCTACCAGTGGACATTAGGTTAAATCATCTCTCAATAAGAAATAGATCTTTCCCTAGGAGAATTATCTTGGCTTCTTCTCTTTCTCTGATGGATAAGTAACTTCTTCTAGGTTCTATATGCTGATGCAAAATTATGTCACAGGTAATTAGGTTATCTCTGTCATGAATGGCTCCCACTTCTAAATGTATTTTCAGTTTGGAATTTCTGCTTTGAAGTGTGCCTAAGGAGCTAATTTGTTCACTTTCCTAATCTCAGGCCAACCACACTTTCCAATAAAACAAACAAAAAAATAAAACATCCATTAAAAATTATTTTTGATTGTTGTATGGCTCAATGTATGACTCTTATCTTTCCATCTGTAACTACATTTAATTTTTATTTTATATGCACAGTTGAACAGTGAGTGACCTTGTGGTCACTGTTACCGTACCTTCGATTTTACTTAGAAACCTTACCATTTCCACTATAAATAATGTTGCATCTCAATTTGAGATGGATATTTTTGAACATGTAAATGAAAAATATGTTTATTCCTGTGATTTTTCAGATTTATAAAACCGATTTTTCAGATTTATAAAACATGTTTATTTCTTTGAGATACTTTTCTGTGTTTATACACACAATCATATAAACTTTATTATATCTGATTAGCATTAATTATTATGTTTATGTTTTCTTAACATTGAACCATACTTGAATTCATTGTATAAATTTGTCCGGGATATAGTGAATGAATAATTTGTCTTTAGATTGATATCGCTTCTTTGCTAATATTTTATTTGACATTTATTTATCAATATACATTCATGAAAATTATATTTCCCTAATTTTCACTGTGCTTGAGAATCAGGATCATATTTATTTTAATAAATACTTTCTGAAGGTTCTCCCTACTCTGTCTTTATAAACAGGTATGTACCATAAGATAAATTTGTTTTTTAAATGTTTAAAAATATTCATTTGTAAACTTATCCATACTAGGGTTTGTTCCCTTTCTCCCTGCCCCACCAAAAAATTACTGTGTTGGAGGAGCAGAGTATGTCAAAAAGTCTACAAGTATGAAGAAAAATGAATTATTAATTCAGTGTTTATATTATCCTTACTGGTTATCACAAATTATCTGACTCAGTTTCTATTGAATGGTTTAACCATGTATCTTAACGATATTGTGGTCAAAAAAATGTGGCATCATTTAGAGAGAAAGATTAAAGCTACTTTGGTTCTACTTAGCCTTAAATCCTTTATCATCACCCATGAATCAAATTGAACATAACTTTCAAATCTAAGCATGAACTCAACTAAAGCATTGTTTTAGGTACTTGTTGTTGAAGGATAATGTAAAGTTATTCTATTACATCAAAACAAAAGAGACATTTCATCTCATAGAACCCTTTCCAAAACTATCAAAATATCATTTAGATTTAATAAATGTAAATTAAAATTATTAACCTGTACCAAGAAAGAAAAGGAACTGAAAGTTCTGAGTTTGAATACTTAGGAACAATTTAATCCTATAGCTTTGTAGTGCAAGCGTTTGGACAAAATGTTACAGATATAGCTTTAACAAACTTTATTGTTACAGGAGAAAGCAAAAAAACAGCTGCTAACAAAGATAGTCTAAATGTGCAGCCATGCCCAGCTAAATTTCCAAGGATATTTTGGGGCATGTATTTGTAGTACATCATCTGTTCTTTGATAAAAATCAGCAAGTTTTTAGAATATAAGACTCATCATCTGATGTCATCTTTTTAGACATACATTAGATGCTGAATTTTTGCAATTTTCAGAGACATACTGCATAGTTTCCTTCATATCGTTGTATTTTCTGCTGTAATAGATCAGTCCAGGCACCTTAAGGATAATCTTTCTGTACTTTCTGATGGCACTGACCCAATTTGAAAGCATTGTTATAACCCATCTCCCAAACCCCTACCCCTGTTTTTTATTAACAAATTTTTATGATTCAGACATTTTTCCAAACTTGGTTGGGTTTATATTTATGTGGAACATAAATGGAGCATCTTTTCATTCTACCCTTTTATCTTAACCATTTTATAAACTACCTGGAGACAAACCGGTTTCAGTGAGCTAAGTCTGATAAATTTAATGTTGTATATCTGTTTTCAGATGTTATTACTTTGTAAAGTAATTCTATTTATTCCAAAAGTATTCCTATGAATTCTTAAATTGTTAATTATGGAGATTTTTTTAGAACATCTATAAATACTATTCTTCCCTTTTTCTGAGAAAGAAGTTAATTTTTCTTTAGCTGCCTTGGGACAATGGACCCTGTTTTTCATCAACAATGTGCATGTTTTAATTTGGAAATCTTTATAGATCAGGAATTCTTAATCTGAGGTCCATGGGCCTCGGTGCTTTCATTATAGATTTTGATAACTGTTTTGTATAATTTGTTTATTCAATACTGTATTTGAAATGCAAGGTATATCATTAAAAGGAGGAGTTGTAATTGAAGGAAGATAATGGTAATAAGGAAGTAAAGCTACCACTCTTTGTACATTATATGATGGTATGCTTAGAGAATCCTCAAGAATCAAATAAAAATCTCATCAAAATAATTATCAAATTAGTTGCATGATATAATATAAACACACAAAACTTATCAGCATTTCTTTATACTACCTACAAATTCCAATAGCAAAAGAGAAATATTCAAAATAATCACAGACAATATAAAATATCTAGGAATCGACCTATCAAGACAAAGTAGGAACTAAATGAGCACAACTACAAAACGCTTTTCACACAAATAAAGTTAGACTTAAACAAAAAGAGTATAGTACTAAGAGAAACTTGAAGAAAGAAGAAAAGTAGGATAAATTATACCACATAAAAAGGCACATGGAGAGGGAGGAAGAATACTGTCATGAGAAGGGGAGGAAGACAGTGGTAATCAGTAATAATTAAACCTTACACTCAATGGAATCAGTTCTGAGAAGGAAGAAAAGCCAGATTTATTGGAGTATAGAATTCTATCTTACCTAAATGGAAGTTGAGAAAGAATAATGAAAGGGGGAGTGGGATGGGAAGTCTTAAAAGGGAGGGAAATGTTGGGGGGAGGGCGAGTAATAGAACATAAAGAGAAATAAGAAGAGAATAAGAATGGAAGGGGCAGGAAGGAAAGTAAAATAAGGGTGGCGAAAAGTGGGAACTGATTAAAAGCAAAAAACTGGTATAGAAGGAAATAGTGAAAGAAGAAAGGGCAGTATTTAAAGAAGAAATCAAAATGAAGGAGAATATACAGGTGGTAATCATAACTCTGAATGTGAATGGGATGAATCGCACATAAAACAGAAGCAAGATAAGAGAGTGGATTAAAAACCAAAATCTTACCACATGTTGTCTACAAGAAACTCACTTGAGGCAAGTAGACATGCAAAAGGTAAAGGTAAGAGGCTGGAGAAGAATTTATTGGGCATCAATTGAGAAAAAGAAGGCAGAAGTTGCAATCATGATATCTGACAAAGCCAAAGTAAAAATAGATCTATTTAAAAATATGACATGTAATTACAGCCTAATAAGAGGCACTATAGGCAATGAAGAAATATCATTACTCAACATGTATGCACCAGATGATATAGCATCCAGATTTTTAAAGAAGAAACTAGTGGAGCTTAAGGAGGAAATAGGTAGTAAAACTATACTAGTGGAAGACTTCAATCTTCCTCTATCAGATCTAGACAAAACAAACCAAAAAATAAAAAAAGAAAGAAGTAAGAGATGTGAATGAAATCTTAGAAAAATTAGAGTTTTTTTTTTGAGAAAAGTAAAAAAGGATAAAAAGGAATACACCTTTTTAGAAGCACATGGTATATTCACAAAGATTGACCATGTACTAGGGCATAAAAACATTGCAAACAAATGCAGAGAACCAGAAATAATAAATGCAATTTTCTACAGATCATAATGCAATAAAAATTATAATTAGTAAGAGCACATGGAGAGGTAAATCAAAATTTAATTAGAAATTAAATAATCTTATTCTCCAAAGCTGATTGGCTAAAGAACAAATCATAGAAACAATTAATGATTTCATTGAAAAGAACAACAATGAGGAAACAACATATCAACATTTTTGGGATACTGCAAAAGCAGTACTCAGGGAAAAATTTATATCCCTGAGAGCCCATATTAACAAAAAGAGAAAGAGGAGATTAATGAATTGGGCATGCAACTAAAACAACTAAAAAAGAACGAATTAAAAACCCTCAATTAAGTGCCAAATTGGAAATCCTAAAAATCAATTGAGAAATTAATAAAATTGAAAGTAAAAAAAAACTATTGAGCAAATAAATAAGACTGGAGCTAGCATTTTGAAAAAAAAACAAATAAAATAAAGTATTGGCTAATTTAATTAAGGAAAAAATAGAGAAACAAATGAACAGTATCATGAATGAAAAGGGTGATCTCACCTCTAATAAAGAGGAAATTAAGGTAATTATTAATACCTATTTTGCCCAAATATATGATAAAAAATATGACAATGTAGGTGAAATGGATGAATATTTACAAAATTATAAATTACCTAAATTAACAGAAGTGGAAATAGAATACTTAAAATAAAATCTGATATCAGAAAAAGAAGTTGAACAAGACATCAAAGGGCTCCTTAAGATAAAATTTCCAGTACCAGATAAGATTCACAAATGAATTCTATCAAATATTTAAAGATTAATTAATCCCAATACTTCACAAACTATTTGACAAAATAAGTAAATAAGGAGTTCTACCAAATTCCTTTCATGACACAAATATGGTATTGATTCCAAAGTCAGGCAGATCAAAAACAGAGAAAGAAAACTACAGACTAATCTCCTTAATGAATATACATGCAGAAATTTTAAATAGAATACTAGCAAAAATACTTCAGCAAGTGATCATGAGGGTTATTCATTATGATCAGGTGGGATTTATACCAGGAATGCAAAGATGGTTCAACATCAGGAAAACCATTCACATAATTGACCATATCAACAAGCAAACCAACAAAAACTACATGATTATCTCAATAGATACTGAAAAAACCTTTGACAAAATACAATGCCCATTCCTATTGAAAACACTAGAAAGTATAGGAATAGTTGGATCTTTCCTAAAAATAATAAACAGCATATATCTAAAGCCATTAGCAGGTATCATCTGCAATGGGCATAAGTTAGAAGCATTCCTAATAAGCTGAGGAGTGAAGCAAGGATGCCCACTATCACCTGTATTATTTAACATGGTACTAGAAACATTAGGAGTAGCAATCAGAGAAGAAAAAGAAATTGAAATGATTAAAATGGGCAATAAGGAAACTAAACTCTCATTCTTTGCAGATGATATGATGGTCTACTTTAAAAATCCTAGAGAATCAACTAAAAAGCTAGTGTAAATAATCAACAACTTTAGCAAAGTTTCAGGATCATCAGCATTTCTATATATTTCCAACACAACTCAGCAACAAGGGTTAGAAAGAGAAATTCCATTTAAAATCACTCTAACCAACATAAAAGGTTTAGGAGTCTATTGGCCAAGACAAACACTATGAATACAACTACAAAACACTTTCCACACAATTAAAACTAGATCTAAATAATAGGAAAAACATTCATTGCTCATGGGTAGGATGAGCTAACATAATAAAAATGACAATCCTACCCAAATTAATTTACCTATTAAGTGCCATACCTATCAAACTATCAAGAAATTTTTTGTGGAATTCGAAAAAATATAACAAAGTTCATTTGGAAGAACAAAAGAGCAAGAATATCATAGGAAATAAGGAAAAAAATGTGAAGGACGTGGGCCTAGCAGTACCAGATATTGAACTGTACTATAAAGCAGTGGTAGTCAAAACAATATGGTACTGATTAAGCAATAAAAGGGAGGATCAGTGAAATAGACTTGGGGTAAATGACCTCAGCAAGCTAGTGTTCCATAAATACAAAGATCCCAGCTTTTGGGACAAGAACTCACTATTTGACAAAAACTGCTGGGAAAACTGGAAAACACTAGGGAGAGATTAGATTACATCAACATCTCACACTCTCCACCAAGATAAATTCAGAATGGGTGAATGACTTGAATACAAAAAAAGACACTATAAGCAGATTGGGTTAATATAGAATAGTATACCTGTAAGATCTATGGGAAAGGAAAGATTTTAAGATCAAGCAAGAGTTAGAAAATATTACATAATGTAAAATAAATTATTTTGATTTCATTAAATTAAAATGTTTTGGTACAAACAAAACCAATGCAATCAAAATTAGTAGTGAAGCAACAAATTGGTTAAAAAATCTTTATAACAAAAACCTCCAACAAAGGTCTAATTACTCAAACTGATAAGTAGCTAAATCAATTGTACAAAAAAGCAAATCATTCCCCAATAGATAAATGCTCAAGGGACATGAATAGGTAATTTTCAGATAAAGTGATCAAAACTATCAATAAACACATGAAAAAGTATTCTAAAACTCTTATAATTAGAGATATGCAAATTTAAACAACTCTGAGGATACCCTCTCTCACCCAGAAGATTGGCTAACATAACAGCAAGGGAAAATAATAAATGTTGGAGGGGTATATGGCAAACCTGGGACATTAATGCATTGCTGTTGGAGTTGTGAATTGATCCAACCATTTTGGAAGGCAATTTGGAATTATGCCCAAAGGGCTTTAAAAAACTGCCTGCCCTTAGATCATGTCATACCATTTCTAGGCTTATACCCAAAAATGATAAGGAAAAAGACCTGTACAAAAATATTTATAGCCACACTCTTTGTGGTGGCAAAAAAATGGAAAACAAAGGGATGACCTTCAATTGGTAAATGGCTAAATAAATTTTGGTATCTACTGGTGATGGAATACTGTTTTGCTAAAAGAAATAATGAACTGGAGGAATTCCATGTGAACTGGAATGATCTCAAGGAAATGATGCAGAGTGAAAGGAGCAGAACCAGGAGAATCTGATACACAGAGACTGATATCATGTGGCATAATCAAATGTAATGGACTTCTCTACTAGAAGGAATGCAATAATCCAGGTCAATTCTGAGGGACCTATGAGAAAGAACGCTATCCACATCCACTGAAAAAACTATGGGAGTAAAAAACAGAAGAAAAACAACTGCTTGATCACATGGTTCAGTGGGGATATGTTTGGGGATATAGATTCTAAACGGTCATTCTAGTGCAAATATTAACAATATGGAATTAGGTCTCGATCAATAACACATATAAAACCCAGTGGAACTGCTCATTGGCTACAGGAGTGGGGTGGGAAGAGTGGAGAGAGACAATGAATCTTTTAACCATTGGAAAATATTCTAAATCAATTAATTAAATAAAAATTTTCAAAAAAACCCCAAAACAACGATATGTTACTGGCTAAGAGACAGAAAGAAGGATCAATGGGATAGACTAGGGGTAAATGCCCTCAGCAAGATAATATATGATAAACCCAAAGATCCCAACTTTTGAGACAAGAATCCAATATTTGACAAAAATTTCTGGGAACACTGGAAAGCAGTATGGGAGAAATTAGGTTTTTCGGAGGTTCTCTGCAAATGATGGGTACTTAATAAATAATTATTGAATTAATGTCTCAATTTTGGTAACATGGAGCCAATGTCAGAGTTCTAGTGTCCAACTAAAGGCACTAATTCATTTCTTGAGCCTAGAACATTTACTTCTAAAATAGTAAAATAGTTCTGGTTTGTTTTATAGTTATTTGTGCTATGTCCATTTTATTTAACTTCTTAAGCCACCTCAGATCATTTTATAAGTAGGACAGAGTATACGTACTAAATAAATATTTTTAAAATATTAGAATATATCTTGAGTGTCACCAAGCCAAGACTGAACTGCTTTTCTAGAAAGCAAAAAAATAGCCTCTATTAATTTGTCACTAACACTAATCTACCAGTCATTGTGGACAGGTGGATATTTGGGGGAAAAAAATTGGAAGACACTGAAATAAGCAAGGAAAAAACTCTGGTGAGTAGGGATTTGACAGGAAAAGGAGTGGCAGACAGATAAAAACAAGTTCGTGGAGCCTCCAAAGAGCTGCACCCAAGCCTACAAAACAGAAATGCAATTTTATCACATCCTAATATTACATGTGGGGTACAATTATAAACAGACTGAAAAGTAGTTTGGAAAAAAAAGAAAACTGTCAATCTAAAAGAACAGTACAAACTCACTCCATTCTGTCTTGGTTAGCAATTTTTCCTACACTTTATCATTATTCCTCTTTTTTTGCAGTATTTATGTGAATTGGGTATTTTCTGCAGGTTATTAAGCCCTATTGAGTTATTAGCACCTCCTAGGGTATTTCATGATTTCATTCCCTTAGCATTTGTTTCTATGGGAACAGAATATAGTATAACATAACTGCTAACGGGCTATATACTTATTTCCTGTGTATATCTTAGAGAAAGACATTAACTAGAGGAATAATGTTGGGAGTACTCAATTTATTGTAAATCATTTCACAATCATTCCCTTTGCATCCCTCAGAGTTCTGTTTTTAATAAACTTTACTAGAAATTTAACATTACCAAAAAGTATAATCAAGTGCATTGTATATATATGAATCATAATAAAAAGGGATTAGATAATGTTTCTGCTTACAGAAATGGACCCTGTTTCACAGTTGATATTTGTTTTCAAGTGGAAAAATTTGTTTGGGTGAGGCAATAGGGCTCTGGTTGAAAGGTTTTAGATTGGTGTTTACTTATTTATATCCAAGTTAAATTTATGAAGTCACAGGAGGGCCCAGAATAATACTGTAATGTCTTGAGTGACTTTTGCTTCACCATTTACTCAACTGAATATTTAAATCCATGAATAAGTTGGTACTGTATGGGGAGCAAAAAGTTTTATGGGAAATACCTAGGAGTGAACTTCATAGACAAAGCTTATTTATAGGTATGGTGTCATTGACATTTTAAACTATTCTCTTCCAGAGTGTTAGCCTCTGTTTCTATTTACCCTGCCATACCAACCAAGTTAGTATGAACATTAAAAAGGCAATCTGATTTTGAATCTTCTATTAACATATTAAATGATAATTATTATATGTACCTTCACTTTTCTGGGCATCAGTTTCTGAATATTTAACTCAAGAGAATCACATATATGTCTATCTTTTTTATATAGTCAGAGATATAAACCAAAGGAAGCTTGCTTTCAATCCAGGTTTAAATTAGAGACTTTTCAAAAAGTCCAGTTTTATTCCAGTTCAGTAGTTTTATTCATGTGCTTATTTTATTTTTTTCGTTTTTATCTCTCTCCAATTATAGAGTTTAAGTTGAGAGGCCACGTGATGCAGGAACTACAAAGCTGAGCTGTAGTTCAAGAAAACCTGCTTCTGACTTATACTGTGTGATTCTAATCAAGACACTTAGCCCTTAGAGGCCCTAGATGATTCTTTAAGATGATAAATTATAGAACTCTGAAATATCAAAGGCAGAAGCAGAGACATAAAGGCAGATAGATCAAGAGAGATAGGAAAGAGAGAGATACAGAGACATGCAGAGGTGAGAGACAAATTCATTTGATTTGAAAAGGTTTACTTAGTTTATTTTTGTTTAATTTTTGTTTTGGTTTAAAATCTCTTCATTTCAAGTAGACCACTTGGGCTATGGACCTTAACATGGACAGTATGCAATTCCTCATCGCTAAGATATGTGCTTTGGACTATTTATATCAAAGCCTGCCCATAGATGGGCCCATCACTAGGTAAAGAGCTTAGATTCAAAGAATCATTGAAGGTCTATGGGAGCCAAATTAAATTCCTAAAGATTATTTTTAGTGATTTATATTCTTTAGACTTGATAAAAGAGAAATTTTAAATAAAATAACCAATAACAAGTGACTTGAGAACTTAGCTAGTCCCTTTGAAATTGAGAACTAGATCTCATGTTGGGAAGGGTTAACTTATTCCGTTTAATTCAGTCATATTTAAAAAATTTGAACTAAAAGGATTCAGATGTCATCCAAATCAGAATTTAGGCTCTGATACTTACTATCTATATTACTTTGGAAAAGTCTCTGAAATTCTGCATGCCTCTATCTGTAAAATGAAGGGGCCAGAATAGAAAAATGCTTGAGCCCCTTCCAGTAGTTATATTATCTACTCACACACTTACTACCTGTGTTGCCCTGAACAAGAAACTTATCCTCTGTTTGCTTCAACTATTTCCTCAACTTTAAAATAGGGGTCATAATATTGCACCAACCTCCCAGGGTTGTTGTGAGGATCAAACAAAAGTTGTTATTACAGTTTCTGATGTATATTAGGTGCTTAGTAAATACTTGTTTCCTATCTTAGTTTAAAAAAAAATTTTTTTGCTTCCCTTAAATCACTTTATTTAATTCCTTGTAATCTGAATTTCAAACACCATTTGGCCAAAGAAAAATCTATAAGATTATCAATGATCTCTTAATTTCTAAATCTAATGTCCCTTTCTTAGTCCTCATCCTTCTGGACTCGGCTTTAGTTTTCAACATTGTCCATTACTCTTTCTTTATTTATACTCTTTGCTTCTTTGGCTTATTTTACATTTCTCTCTCAGTCCTCTTTAAAGGCCATATGGTACAATGGAAAGATAACTGGATTTTGAATAAAAAGTCATGACCTTAAATCTCAGCTCTGTATATTACTAGTTACATGACCTCATTCAGGAACTTGACCTTTCCAAGCCTCAGTTTGCTCATCTGTAAACTTAAGGGATTAGACTAGATGACCTTTAAAGTCACTTCCAAATATAAATCCATGTTCCTCCTACCTGTCTAACCATTCTTTCTAAGTCTCTTCTGTAAGATCATTATCTTTATCCTGCCCAGTAACCATCAATGTCTCATAAGGCTCGGATTTGAGCATTCTTAACTTTCCATAATTTCTCTTTTAGTAACATCATCAGGTACTGTTTTCAATTATCATCTCTCTGACGATTATTTCCAAATACTAGTAGCATTTTTCCAGTCACTCAGGATCATACTCTTGGAGTTAACATTGACTTTTCACTATCCCTCATGCTCCATATCTTATCAGTTACTTGTCAATTTTTGTCAACTCTATCTCTTCACTTTACTTCTATATCTTCTTTTCATTTTCAAAACTACCAACCTAGCTCAGCTCCTCATTACTTCTCATCTAGACCATTATTTTAGCCTCCTAAATGGACTCTGAATCTAATCTCCTTCCACTCTAATACATCTTTTACAGAATTGTCAACATAAGCACTAATTTTATGTCATGTGAACCCACTTATTCTTTGAACTCTTTAGATTTAATTTTCTAATAGTCTATAGCTTGTGTCAGACTTTGCTGAGTCTGGTCATAATAATGCCCCAAATAATAGTTTCCACTGCTTATTTACCTTTTATAGAATAAAATTATTAATGAGATAAATAAATGAGCAGGTAATTTGCTCTAGGAGATGCCTAAATGGGTGAAGTTCCTCATAACTAATTACATATATATGAAAACACACATTTTTTTTCTCCAAGGGTTCTCTAGCTTTCTCCCTGATTATAGTTCATGAATTTTATTATATTATTATATCTTCTTAAATAAACATGGTACTACTTCAATGTCTCATCAAGACATGAAGGTGTCGGGTCTCAGGGACAATTTCGGTATAGCGCAAGCTGTGACAGTGTATTTCATAAGATAGGATTTGAATGAGGCCATAGGAAGAAACTGAGCCTGTTTTTACAAGAAGCAGTAGAACTAATGTCATAGACATACACCACAAGGAGGTTGGCCATCTTGTGATTAAAACCTTTTTGGCCATGACAACTCATGAAACAAAAAAATTTTAAATGACTCTCGGTCCTGTTCAGCTCCTTCATATTTCTGCAATGATGGCTGTAAAGGTAGGGGGAAAAATCACAGAAATTTTAGACACTCAGCAAACTTTAATTTGATGGCTAATATATTGGTCCAATGACCAATAAGTGGATATTATTGCAGCACCTGAGGCAGCAAAAGTTTTATTTCTCTGCCAAATGAAGAGAGATAGCTGCCAAAAGAAATTTATGAACAGCATTGTCTCATATCCAGAGAAAAGCAATTGAGGATAAAACGAGTCTAAGAAAAGCTTGGCAAAATATCCAACTCATTAAAGTCACCCCAAGGGCTTTCAAGAATGATAATGGAAAGAAAACTGCAAACAAAAGGAAAATGGAAAAGATTTGCAAAAACAATCACAACAAACTCTATTATTCAATAAAGATATTGTAACCACTACACTTAGACCCTAAAAACCCAGTCCCTTAGATTCTTATGGAAAAAGGAGAAAAAAGGTAGAAAAACCAGAAAAAAACTGGATTATATATATAAAAAAAAGATCTATGATCAATTAAAAAGAATTATGAGGGTTATTTAATGAATGATTTTATCTATTTGTTTCTTTTATATATGGTATGACTTTTTTAACATTTATTAATATTCATTTTTAACATGGTTAGATGATTCATGCTCCTACTTTCCCCTTCACCCCCGCACCCCCCCCACCCATGCCGACACACATTTACACTGGTTTTATCATGTGTCATTGATCAAGACCTATTTCCAAAATGTTGATAGTTGCATTGGTGTGGTAGTTTTGAGTCTACATCCCCAATCATGTCCACCCCAACCCATGCTTTCAGGCAGCTGTTTTTCTTCTGTGTTTCCTCTCCTGCAGTCTTTCCTCTGAATGTGGGTAGTGTTCTTTACCATAAATCCCTCAGAGCTGTCCTGTGTCATTGCAGTGCTGCTGGTACAGAAGTCCATTGCATTTGATTTTACCATAGTATATCAGTCTCTGTGTACAATGTTCTTCTGGCTCTGCTCCTTTCGCTCTGCATCAATTCCTGGAGGTCTTTCCAGTTCACCTGGAACTTCTCCAGTTTATTATTCCTTTGAGCGCAATAGTATTCCTTCACCAGCATATACCACAATTTGTTCAGCCACTCCCCAATTGAAGGACATACCCTCCTTTTCCAGTTTTTTTGCCACCACAAAAAGAGCAGCTATAAATATTTTCGTACAAGTCTGCTTATCTATGATCTCTTTGAGGTTCAAACCCAACAATGGTATGGCTGGATCAAAGGGAAGGCATTCTTTTATAGCCCTTTGAGCATAGTTCCAAATTGCCAGCCAGAATGGTTGGATCAGTTCACAACTCCACCAGCAATGCATTAATGTCCCAATTTTGCCACATCCCCTCCAGCATTCATTACTCTCCCCTTCTTTCATTTTAGCCAATCTGCTAGGTGTGAGGTGATACCTCAGAGTTGTTTTGATTTGCATTTCTCTAATTATTAGAGATTTAGAACACTTTCTCATGTGCTTATTGATACTTTTGGTTTCTTTACCTGAAAATTGCCTATTCATGTCTCTTGCCCATTTATCAATTGGGGAATGGCTTGATTTTTTATACAATTGCTTTAACTCCTTGTATATTTGAGTAATTAGACCCCTGTCAGAGTTTTTTGTTATAAAGATTTTTTTCCCAATTTGTTGTTTCCCTTCTGATTTTGACTACATTGTTTTTGTTTGTACAAAAGCTTTTTAGTTTAATATAATCAAAACCATTTAATTTACATTTTGTAATTTTCTCTAATTCTTGCTTGGTTTTAAAATCTTTCCTTTCCCAGAGATCTAACAAGTATACAATTCTGTGTTAACTTAACTTATTTATAGTTTCCCTCTTTATATTCAAGTCATTCAACCATTCTGAATTTATCTTGGTGTAGGGTATGAGATGTTGATCTAAAACTAATCTCTCCCATATTGTTTTCCAAATTTCCCAACAGTTTTTGTCAAATAGTGGATTCATGTCCCAAAAGTTGGGTTCTTTGGGTTTATCATACACTGTCTTGCTGATGTCATTTACCCCAAGTCTATTCCACTGATCCTCCCTTCTATCTCTTAGCCAGTACCATATTGTTTTGATGACTGCTGCTTCTTCTCCCCTCCTTTTTTTGACCTCCCCACTTCTCTGCTCCCCTTGGTTTATCCCTTCTGACTTTCTCTGTAGGGTTAAATAGAGTTTTATATGCCAATGGATATAGCTACTCTTCCCTCTCAGGGTTAATTCTGCTGAGAGTAAGGTTTAAATATTATCTCTTAATGCTCTTTTCCTCTCCTTATTATAATAGTATTCATCCCTTCCCCTTCCCATGCCTTCTTTGTGTGTAATAGAATATCCTATTTTTCTTATTCATTTAAATTTCTCTTGGTGCCCTCTACTATTCACCCCCTCTTTCCCACTCCCCATATTATCTTAGATCATTTAGTACTCCAACCTCTCCCTATGAATAATTCTTCTAATTACTATAATAGTGAATACTATAATAGTGAATAGAGTTCACTACAGAGAATTACACATAATATTTCTCCACATAGGAATACAAATAATTAGATGTTATTGAAGCCCTTAAAGAGGCAAATTTAAAAATACGAGTTTTCTTTCTTTCCCCTGTTTCTTATCTGCCTTTTCATGTTTCTTTTGATTTTTGAGTTTGGATATCAAACTTTCCATTTAGTCCTGGTATTTTCTGTGCAAATACTTGGAAATCTTTTATCTTGTTGAATGCCCATACTTTCCCCTGGAAGTATATAATCAGTTTTGATGGGTAGGTGATCCTTGGTTGTAAACCCAGTTCTCTTGACTTTCTGAGTATCATTTTCCAAGCCTTGTAGTCTTTTAGTGTGGAGGCTGCCAGATCCTGTGTGATCCTGATTGATGCTCCTTGATATCTGAATTGTCTCTTTCTGGCTTCTTGTAAATTTTTTTCTTTTACTTGGAAGCTCTTGAATTTGGCTATTATATTTCTAGGGGTTGTCTTTTCAGGGTCTAGTGTAGAGGGTGATCTATGGATCCTTTCAATGTCTATATTGCCCTCTTGTTGTAAAACTTCAGGACAGTTTTGCTGAATAATTTCCTTTAGTATGGAGTCCAAATTTCTATTAATTTCTGCTTTTTCAGGGAGACCAATGATTCTCAAATTGTCTCTTCTAGACCTGTTTTCTTGATCTGTCAATTTATCATTGAGACATTTGACGTTTCCTTCTATTTTATCAGTCTTTTGACTTTGCTTTATTTGGTCTTGCTGTCTTGAGAGATCATTACCTTCTAATTGCTCAATTCTAGCCTTTAGAGACTGGTTTTTCCTTTTCAATCTGGTCATTTCTGGTCTTCAATTTACTTGCCTCACTTTCCAATTGTGAAATTTTGCCTTTTCAACTGTTATTTTCCTGCCAGATTGTGGTTTCCAATTTGCTTACCATTTCATTTGATTGTTGGGCATCTTTCTCCAATTGTGAGTTTCTGTCTTCTAACCTGTTAATTTTCTTTTGAGCTATTTCCCACTTCTCTTGCCAAATCTCTTCCATCTTTCTCATCATTTCAGATTTGAACTCTTCAAGAGTTTGTGACCAGTTTTCATTATTTTGGGAAGGTTTGGATATGATTATTTGTTTGTTCTCCTCTGATCTTTGCTCTGTTGTCTGGATTTTCTCTGTATAAAAGTTGTCAAGTGTTACAGATTTCTTCTTGTTGATCTTTCTCTTTTGCGGTTCCGGTGGATGGCTTGCCATTGTGAGCTGCGTGCCCTCTCAGATTTATCCTCACACTCAGGGTATGTCTGCTCTTTAGGTTCCTGAGGTCTCAAGTCTAGTTGTTCTCAGGGTCAAGCCTCCTGGTGGTCCCCTTGCTTGTTCCTTTGTTCAAAGCTCCACATCTGCGCCTGTGCTCAGGATCCGAGTCCTCACTTGTGTCTGATCCTGAGCTCAGGGTCTGTGTTCAAAGTCTGCTCATTCTTTGGCCTCTTGGGGACTTAAGTCTTGCTGTTCTCAGGAGCAGGCCTTGGTGATCCCAGGTAACTTCCAAGGACTTAATGGGTGTGCCAAGCTCGCTCTAGCTCTTGTGCGCTGGCTTTAGCATGGTAGGTGGTGTGGGAGGGAGGGGGTTGCTCAGCTTGTGTTTTAGTGAGAGCTGTATCACCCCCTTATAGCATGGAAATGCCCCAATCCCATGTACCTTCAATGCTGCGCCCTGCTGTGGGGTCCCTTCATTCATCTGGATTTGTTTTTGTGTCTTCTTGAGGAGTCCTGTATGTGTGGGTTAGGAGAGGTTAAGCAAGCTGCTTTTACTCTGATGCCATCTTAACCTGGAAGCCAAAACTTATGGTATGACTTTCTTAAAGTATTGGATCCATGAGTTGCATGCTGTCATTCCTTTGATATAGAAATTTATGCTTATGTTACTTACCTGACTTCTTATATCAAGCTTTCTAGCTCATCTTATTATTTTTTTCTAATCCACAGTCAATCAACAAGAATTTACTAAACACTTACCATGTGCTAGAAATTGTGTGGGGATACAAAAAAAAAAGCAAAGAAAAAGCTAGTGCCCTCAAAGAAGTAACACTGTAATGTATAATACACATCATGTAAAGAACAAGGTCCACAAGGTATATACAGAGTATACTGAAAGCAAATATCAGAAGGGAAGGCACCAGCAACATGTAAGAGGATTGGAACCAGGGAAGGTCCATGAGAAGTAAGATTTGGCCTGAGATTTGAAAAAAGACAGGAGAACTCAGAGGCAGAGGTAAGAAGTGAGAACATTTAGAAATTAGCAATAGTTCACTGAAAGGTATGCATTTGGGAAATGGAGTGTTGAGTGCAAGGCATGGAAAATAATCCAGTAAATATTATAGAGTGCTTAAAGAAGAATAAAAATTAAAGAAGACTAGAAGATTGTGAAAGTCCATAAGAGCCAAAGAAAGAACTTCATATTTGATCTTAGAGATAACAGGGGGCTACTGGATTTTATTAAGTGGAGAAGGGAGAACTAACAGATCTACACTTTAGGAAAATCACTGTGGCAGCTGAATTGAAGATGACTGGAGTAGGCTAAGAGTTGAGGTGGGAAGACCAATTAGAAAGCTAGACAATAGTAAAAAGTAATTAGAACTCTATTAATATCTGAGTAAGTAGAGAGAAGGTGATGTATATGAGATGAAGGAGAAATGAAAAGGTTTGGTGATCCATTTGATAGGTAGGGTGAGAGAGTGAGAGATTAAGGATGAACATGAAGTTATAAATCTGGATTACTGGAAGTATAGTGATATTCTCTATAATAATAAGGAACTTGGAGAGAAGGGAGGTTTGAGGGAAGAGTTCATGAGTTCTGTTTTAGACATGTTGAGTTTGAAATGTCTATGATTTGTCTAGTTTGAGATGCCCAACAGGCAAATTAGGATTCAGGACTTAAAAATGTGAGACCCTGGTCAGGTCATCTAAATTCTGTTTGTCTTAGTTGCTTCAACTGTAAAATGGGCATAATAATAGAGGTACCACCCAGGGTTGTTGTGAGAATCAAATGAGATAAGGGCTTAGTAGGATGCCTGAAACAAAGGAAGCATTTAATAAGTTTTTGTTTCTTTCCTCCTTCTTTTTAGTCTGCAAAGAAGAAATCAGTAAATAAAATGAGACTGAAGATAATAAAAATAGAAAAAGATAAAAAAAATAAAAATAGAAAAAGAAGATGGGAGGGGATAGAAATAAGAATGTATGTATAGGAATATATTGGCGGGGGACAATGTCTGAGTGCTGAAAGATAAGGAAGGGAAAAGAGGAACTTCTCAAAGGAACTTCACATTTATCAGGGAAGTATTAGGTGAGATATTCAACTCAGAGGATTTGAAATAAAGACTGCCTTACTACAGTGTGGGCCCAATTGAAATTAGATAATATAAATTTGTAAGAAAGCCAATCAGCATTGTTTCATGATTTTCTTCAGTTCTATCTAGCAGCACATAAACAAAAACAAAAAAAAGTAGATGGATTGTGGAAGAGATTTAGGTGTGGATCTGGCAAAATGTGACTAATGACAAAGTAAGGAAGAAAAAAAGAATTGAGTTAGAACAAAATGTAGAATTGAACTATTTCACCAATGGGAATGATATTGGGAACGGAGTAGAGTATAGTCACTGCAGGGATGACAGCCTTAGAAATAACTATTAGATGGAGGGAAGAGAGGACACAGTGAATACAAAGAGCAAGTTTAAGGGTCATAAGCATAGGAAAAAATGGAATGAGGCAAAATTATGATGTATGAAGGAACTTTAGAAGCAGATGGCTAGCACAGTAGAGAGTGTCAGACTTGGTAGTGCTAGATAAATCTGTATAGTGCTAGATAGAGCTGAGGTAAAATCCTGCTTCCGACACTTACTAAGTCTGGGGGTCTATAAGTCTATTAGTGTCTCTTGGCCTCAGTACCTCATCTGTAAAATTGTTATAATTAAAGGATATTCCTCATATGGTTGTTATGAAGATCAAATAAGATAATATGCAAAATATCTCAAAATCTTGAAGCATTATATAAACATTAGCTAGAATTATTATTACACAAATATGGAAGTAGAATACTTCTGCTGATAACAAATAGGGTATGAAAAATCTCACTGTGTATGTGAGGTTAAAACAAGGGTTAAGACACAGAACTGAGAAGAATTGGGAAGGTAGGATATTTGGGGGAACATCAATATATATGTTGAAGTGGATAGTATGAGAATAGGGCTTAAAGAGAGGAAAACTGAACTGGGCCTTGAACTCACTTAAAAGTAGGAGAATGTCCTGGGGATTTTAAATAGATTTCTGGAATTATAAGTATGATCAATAGCTATTATATTGGAAATCATATCCTCTGCATTACTGGTTTTCTAATGATACTCTTATTCTCATGCAGAAACTACTAGAGTCTATGGTTTTGGCCTAGAATTTGTATCTAGGCTATTTTTCTTTCTTCTCCCCCATGAAGTTTAAAGGTTTCTTGAGCAGACTTGAGTTTGTCTTAAGCAGGCAGTTTTCTAGTTTGACTGAAATGTGGCTTGTTCAGAGGAGAATTCTATGTGCTAAGTCTGGAAAGATAAGGAAGCAACAGGTTTTTGGAGGACCTTGAAGGCCAGACATATTTCATTCAGAAGACAACAGGGATCTGCTGAAATATTAAGGCAGGGCAGCTATAAGCCAGCCCTTTTTATAAGGAGGATTTCCCCAGGGGCAATGTTGCATAGTGGACAGTGTCAGAAAGACCTGGGATTAGGTCCCACTGCTTACATGTTCTGAGTATCTGGCATTGTCCAAGTTATTTAAAGTCATAGCGCCCCAGAAAGCTTTCCAAATAGATAGTGAGGGGGCAGCTAGATGGCTCAGTGGATAGAGTGGCCAACCTAGAGACGGGAGGTCTTAGATTCAAATCTGACCTCAGGTACTTCCTAGTTGTGTGACCCTGGGCAAGTCACTTGACCCCCATTGCCTAGCCCTGACCACTCTTCTGCCTTAGAACCAATATACAGTATTGATTCTAAGATGGAAAGTAAGGGTTTTTTAAAGAAATAAAATAAATTGATAGTGCAGAAAAAGTGCTGATGTGTATTGGTCAAAGGAGTTTCTCTACTAGGAGTTCTCTATTCCAATGAAATCACAGGTCTGTTCACCTTTGCCACCCCCAAACAATTCCACTGCCAAAGTATTTAATTAATGTATTTTGAAAGAATGAGATGGAAACATTTTGCCTTCCTTTATTCAAAAAGTTCTTAACTTGCTGGTCCATGAAATCCTAATGGGTCTATTGATATATTATTTTTTGGGGGGTGGTATTAGATTGGATAGGTAAAAGCTATATCTCTTTTTCAAAGTAGTTGGTTTCCTTTATAATCCTATGTATTTTATGTATTAAAAAATTCTTAAGTTCATAAGCTTCACCAAACTGTACAAAGGGGTTCATGACCTACATACAAAAAGGTTAAGAATTCTGTTCCATTCATTAAGAAGTCTGTTCCATTCACATCTCCTTTCTGGAAGGCATAGGTACATATTGAGAAGTCTGGCCCACCTTGAGATGTCTTAGTGTAGTGTGAGGCAGGAGCAGCTACAAGAGGCTGAAGACTTCAGAAGAGGGAGAGTAGCGGAGAAACAAAAATTTTGAGTAAGTCTAGTGAAGAAATGTTCAGGGGAAGCCTTGAATTATTTTCTACCCTCTAGTTCAACTGATGAGATGGCAAGGTATGGACCTTTACTGAACTGGATTTTCTCTACTAGAGTTTAATTTGGGCATTTGATGACATGATGTGGAACACAAGTCCTTTTAGGAGAATATGATAACCTTCCAACAACAGGTTAAGGATAGAGATCAAGCTCTATGGGAAGTGTTCCAGACTCACAAAGATAATACCACTGGACTGGGAGAGGTACCAAATCCATCAAGTGTTCCCTGGATCTGACCTGCTACAAGTTTTTGTTTGTTTTTTAATCTGAATAAATCTGATATTAATGCCATAGGCCAAGATTCAACTTTGACTTGGAGAAATAAATGCTCCAGCTCTATCAGCTGTTGTGAGTGTGTGTGTGTGTGTGTGTGTGTGCATGCATAGTTTGATTACTGTGTTAGCACTTCCTCATTCCTCAGCTTATCAATGGCAGACACTGATGGGGCCACACTGAATAGGTCCATTAACATCATGGTGTCCATGGTCCTTCCAAATTCTTCTCTCTCAATTGACAACTCTTCCTACGGCAGGCCATTTGGAAAAGAAGCATGAACTCATGATTTTGAAATCTTTCAGAATGTTGCTACTCTCAAAGTTAGATAAACATGTGAGGCATCTTTTTAACTATGCAAAGAATTGGATACAATTCATAACAATAATTCCCTTTTCTAAAGAGCTCAGAGTACTTTATAGACATTATGTAATTCATCTCCATGTAACTTCTAGAGGAACAGACAAGGACTATGGCATACTGTGTCCACTTGCAATCTGGTAAAGAATGAAGCTGTAACATTCTCCCAAAGCACTAATGGGATGATTAAACCTCCATTAAACTCCACTGTGATTAAACAACAAACAATGTAAACAACAATGAACATGAACTTAATTAGAGGAAAAAAAGTCAAGTGCACTTCAAGCTGCATCACCTTAAGGAGAAATGTGACTTAGTGTCACTAAGATATAAGGGTTTTAACGAATTTACAAGGCAATAAATATATTTGTTCCCCCAATATTCTATGGCTAGACAGAGTAGTGAAGGTAACAAATGGATTGTAGGATCATAGATTGAGAGCTAGAAAGATCATTAAAAGTCAAGTAGTCTAAATATTTCCCATTCAAATAAGGAAAGTGAGGTATAAAGGCATAAAATGGCTTGCTCAAAGGTGTTACAATAAGATGGCAATAAAGCCAATTTATGAATTCTGACTCCAAATGCACTGAACTTTCCATTTTATCCCAATCCCACTTTGCTTAAAAGAGAAAAATTCATACTTGAAGGAAACATCCATTTATTATGAATTTGTTTATTTTGTTTTCTTTATCTCGGGGGGGGGGGTCTGAGGACTAGAGAGCAATGTGATAAAGCAGAAAAGGGAACCAGGTCAAGAAGTCAGAAGATTCATGCTCAAGTCCTGATTACAATGTTTACTGGCCACGTGACTTTCAACTAAATGAATGAAATTTTTTGAGACTTGGTGTTCTCATCGGAACTGTAGAGAATGATATGGGAGTATCAGCCCTCCAAATTTGTTGTGATGAAAGTGTTTTTCCAAAACAAGAAATGCATTGTTACTTTGGAGTCAAGTCCACTACAAGTCTGACCTTGAAATAATTTTTCTTCTCAAGTTAGATAATGCTACTCCCTTCCCCTGCCTCAATAGTTTTAGAAGAAAAGTGCTTTATAAAATGTTCTACACAGATAAATAATTTTTACCTTAATTTTCCTTGTGACTTAGCTCTTCTGAAACTTCTGGAGTTTGAAGTTGTTGAATTCTGGCTATTAAAATGGGGATCCTTTAACTTCTTTGGCTAGCTGTTTAAAGTCATTTTATGATGATCCTGAAAAACATTTTGATGTTTAGCCATTTTTCAATGAGGAAGGGATGTCATAATTTTATTCCTAAATTGTGTGTATATATTATGCGCATATGTTGCGAGGTGTGTGTATGTACACACATATATGTATATACACACTCCAAATAAATATATAGTATAAAAAGAGATTTTCTTCTTACCTGCCTGGCTACCTTTCTTCTTTCCTCTCTTCCTTCCACTCTTTCTCCTTCATTTCTGAAAGAAAAAAATTTGTGAATCCTTGGCATAAGGACTTCTAAGGGAAAGAAACTCATCTCACCAATGCAAATCAACAACTTGCTATACAATTACAATGAATTATGGTGACTTAATATATAGTTGTATGCTAATGTGTGTGCCATATCCTCTGTTATATTTCAAGTAGGATGTAGGAAAGGACCATCTCTAAATTATATTTTTCTTTTAATACTTAACACGGTGCTTTACATGGAGTAATACCTTCCATTTCTAGAATGTGTTTAGTACAAATATAATGTAACAGCTAAGGTGAAGGTGAGATTAACCTTCCAAGGTGTGCTATGTGACTGAGGGAAAAACATCAGATCAGGATTCCATTTCCCAGGAGACTATATGCCTTGGACACCAGGTGATTGTGTTCCTAAGAAAAATTGGCATTTGAGGCACGTGAGGTGTGATTGTTTTAGTAGGTTATGGATACTTCTGGACTAGAGAAAGGATTGGGCCAGAGAGACTACAATGACACCAAAAAGTAGCTCAAGAGGAACAGTAAGACCCATAGACCTCACAGAGAGGAAGAAGAAACACAGGGAAGCATTTGTATGGTATATATCAAAAATATACTTTGTAGGGGAGGGGTAGAAAGAGTGACCCACATTGTGGGATACTTGGAAAATGAATAACACAATTGGCATGAGCTCTCCACTTTGGAATAACTAGGAAACTAAAAAGTCATCTGAACTCAGTTTGCAATTTCCTGGCAGAACAGAACAAGAACATGCCTTTAAAAATAAAACATTTAATCAGGATTAAAACAATTAGTAAAAGAATAGAGAAACAATCTTGCACACAATTCCATGGGATTACAAACTAATCTACCCTAAACCCCCAGTATAAGGGAATGGGCGGGGAAAGAGGAAGGAAAATCAACCTGTAGACACATGAGTAGGGAAGTAGATCCAGCAAAAACTAGCATGACCCAACTAAGTTTCTTTAGCTCTATATACTCAGTGCTTGGCTCTCCTCTCAGAATGTCTCCATGATCTTACTACTTCTCTAAAGCCCAGGTGGCCCTTGCTGTTGTTTCTTTGGAGTCTTTGGGCAGTGGTGTCACCACAGACAATGCTCAAGGAATTTTCCTTCCTCCAGGTTAGAAATCTCCATCCTCCTCCTGCTATAATCACCTATTCATCTAAGTCTTTTTTCTGACTCTCTAAAATCAAGGCTATTTTCATCTTACCATAAATTGAAGATATGTGAAATATCCCAAAATATCAACTGGATGAAACAGGTGGGAAATTGGGTTCTTAACTCTTCCTTTCCCTACTGAGGTCAGAATCCCCTTATGCTCCCCAGTGGCACTGCCCAAACACAAACAAATAAATCCAGGGGACATAAGCTGGCTTCTTCAAGGTACTGTCATATATCTAACATAAGCACAGAGCAAAAAAGAAAATAAGCCACTGCTTTAGGCAATATTAATTTAAAGAAATCAAATGGGGACAACTAGGTGGCTCAGTGAATTGAGTGCCAGGCCTAGAGATGGGAGGTCCTAGGTTTAAACCTAGCCTCAGTCACTGCCTGTGTGACCATGGGCAAGTCACTTAATCCCCATTGCGTAGCTTTTACTGCTCTTCTGCCTTGGAACCAATATGCAGTATTAATTCTAAAACAGAAGGTAAGGATTAAAAAAAAGGGAAAAGAAAAGAATGAAATCAACTAAACCAAATGCCTAAACAAAACAAAAATAAAGAAAGAGGAGATATACAAATTTCAATGGGAAAAGTCTGCCTATAAATTTCATTCACAAAAGTGCCTAAAAAAATGTGTCTAGTATCCTGGGTACCACATGCTAGGTTGAAAATTTATAGGATGTAGCATGAATTACTCATGTTTTATGACTCCTCATGTAAAAAAATTCATGTAAAGATTTCTCATAGCTAAAATTTTGATTTTCATATGAAAATTTCAAGACTACCTCTTACTTCATTTTTAGGGTAAATAACTATGGAGGAACCATGGAAAAAGTAATCTGTATGCATATCTAGTTTTGAAATATGTAATTATACAATCTAATCCACAAAGCATTTATTAATCATTTACTAATTTGGGAGAACAATGTAAGGTGCTAAAATTAGAAAAATTAAAAAAAAGACAAAACAAAGAAAACCTTGCCCTCAAGAAGCTTACAAAGAATATATAAGTAAAGTTTTATGTCCAGTATATCTATGTTCATTAGATGTAGAGATATCTATTATAAATAACTTAAGTGGATTGAGAAAGATGTCATAGATGGCATATTCCCCAAATCAAACAGAAGAATTTTTAGCTTTACCCCAGAGGCTAATCATGACATGCAAAAGAACAGAGGTCCCTCTAAGAATTAAAGTATCTTATTTTGTTAGCCTGTGTTAATTTTCAAGTAACAATTCTGTAAGTTTATTTCCTGTAGAGACTATTCCCCTGTTCCCTTCTCCCAAACATGACTTTCTTCTAGAATCACCATATTGAGGGAGGGCCCAGACAAACCCTTCAGTCTCTGAACTTTGCAAGCTACTATCCCCAAGCCCCCTAAGCACTGATTGAATTCTATTTTTCAGTTTCCTCTTATGTATTGTTTTCTCTTAGTGGAATATAAGCTCCTTGCAGGCAGAGACTATATATTTTGTTGTTTTTTTGGGGGGGGCAGGGGTAAATTTGTAAGTATAAGCAATGTCTGTGAAATAGTAACCCCTAATAAATATTTCTTACTGTGACAACTGTCAATTGAAAGAAAATGCAAATTATGTCTAGGCCATATTCTGAAGATTCATTACAGTATTAGATTACCTTAAAATATTTATTGCTTTTAAGATGTTGTCAGCTGCAGCATGGTTCAGTATAAAGAACAAAAGGTGTTGATTCAGAGAACCTCAGTTCAGTATCTGTTCTAACACTTTTCTATATGTGTGTCTCTCTATGTGTCAGTTTCTTCATCTGTAAAATAATGGATCTAAATATGTTTGGAATAACCTAGAGCAACTATCCTAGTTCCAATTTCTGATTATTAGAATTTAACTAGTCCAACCCACTTATTTTACAGAGGAATAAATGGAATCTAGGGAATAGAAGTGGTAGACCCAAGGTCACAAAAGTAGAAAGTTATAATAATCTGTCTTCCTCAGCTGCTTTCTCCGTAAAATTAAGAGACTGGATTTGATGACCTTTAAAGTCTCTTCTGGATCTAAATTTTTATTCCATAATTCCTATGAAGTTACATTTTAAAGGCACTATTTCTTATAATTTGACTATATGTTGAATGTAAGCAAGTTAGAATAAATAGATTTTATGTAATATAGGAATGTGACACCTCAAACAAAAGAGATTTGATAAAATGCATAATGTAGAAATAGTTCTTGGAATCCAATGAACTCAAATCACCAGTATTTATCTTAGGCTCTAAAAGCAGGCAAAGATTACCATGCTATATTTTGGAAATACTATATTTTACTTGTTTTCTATTTAGAATCTACAGCTATCATTTCTTAAAGTCCATTTAACTTCTCAAAATGTAATATGGAGAAAATATGTTGAGTAAGTTGGCAGGCAAGTTTAACACATCAGTGAAGAAATCTATTAGTTTCAGGATTTCCATGTTCACTCTGTCCAAGCCACAGAGAGGAAGATGAACCATAAGTTAAGTTGACCTCCTGCTGATATGCCCTGGGACACCATTACAATCTATTTCCCCTAAACTGAAAAGGACTATGTGGAATTATCTGACTTCTGGGGCATCTGATTGAATTGGGGTCTGTTTTTTATTAGAGTTGGGGATAAAAAATAAAAATAAATTAGCGTTTAACTATTCACTAACTATAATGGAACACAGATTGGGATTTTCTTGGAGAAGGCTGTTCTGCATTGCAATTACTATTTCCTCCAGATCATCAGAGCACACTAGTGGAATTTATTTCCAAGTCCCTGAGGCAGCAAGGAAAGAAGATGAGTCCATATATATGTGTGGGTATATCCCACCCCCCCTTGGTTCATTTGCAATTCATGACACTTTCTAGCTAGAACAGGAGGTTTTTATAAGAAGACAACATCCGTTCACTGACAAACTCATAAATCATTTTATTTTTCTCCTATAAAGCAAAACCAATATTTGAAACCAATGTAGTCTTTGAGTCTTTTACTTTGGCATATATATCTAACTTAGAAATAAACCTCCTGTAGAGGACTGATTTAAAAGTCACATTCTTCTAAATGTATGTGTTACAATATCAAGAGACACCACCATTTTGGATCATTCTATATTATACTAATATCTCTAGCCAATATTGGTGCACTGAGCTCTTGTGGTCACCAGTTGGACTCCTGCCATGGAGGAGTCAATTTCCTTTTGGCCACAGCTAAAGGCTTTGAAGTTTCCTTCTGGTCTCCAAGTGATTCATTGCGCCAAACTAGGCTCAAACGTGACAGTAGGGATTGGAAGGAATCCAAATATGGCAGTAGTGATGGAGAGGATCCTATGAAATCTGAAAAAGACTGAGCTTTATTCTTTGTATCCCATCTTATATTTGTGCTTAAAACACTGTACTGCCCTAAGCAACAGTGGGAAGTATGGCAGATATTTATTATTATTTGATTAGCACTTAGTGTTTCATAAATTACTTTTGAATTTAAGATAGGACTCCTTCTCAAGTCAAATATATATCAGTAATCATATCAAAATTGAATTAAAATAAAACAACCAGAAGGTTGATAAAGCAATATGAAGATTAAATCATATCTTAGAATCACAAAACAGTAAAATTTGAGAGATTGAATCATCCTTTGCAATCATCCCACTTAACCATCTCACATACAGAGAAAGAAAATCAGGCCCAAAGAGAAGGAACTTGCTCAAAATGTAGAGATTTAACAAATAAAATAAAATGCTGAAAGTTGTAATAAAAAGTCTGTGATTGTCAGGCAGGGCAAAAAGCAGGTAAAAAGAAAAAAATAAGCTTCCTTAATTTTCCCATTGGCATATGTGTTTAATTAATAACCATGATATTTTTTAAAAGTAATATTATATTAGCAAGCTCTTGAGCCAGTAGGGCAAGGGACACAGTGCAATGTAGTGGACAGAGAGAGAAGTCTCAAATTTTTTCAGGAAGACCAGTGCTCAAGTCCTGCCTGACAGAGACAGGCTAAATGACCTCAGGCAAATCATTTAAACTTTAAGTGCTCAAGACAACTCTCTAAGACTGTAAGTTGCAAAGAAGGTACCAACTTGCAGAGCTAAGGTCATTTGCTGGTGTTCACAGAAGAAAATGGTACAGTTCACTTTTACAGTGGTAGCCCTTGCCTGTAAATATGCTCTATGACTCCACAAAGAATATGAACTACCTTGAGTAAAAGTAAGCAGCAAAAGAAGCACTAACTAAACCATGAGAGAACTTGCATGTGACCTTGGGCCAACCCTGGTGCTATGCATTCTTTGTTCTATTTCTATGAAATACCTGGTTTCACCTGGAGTTGGTTTAGGGATCTTATTATTTTGTCCTGCTGCAGTCATTGGCCTTAGGTGAGCAAATTCCCCCAATTAGCCTATTAACTCTAATAAAAACCAATTAATAACCAAGCTGGCATGAGTCCCCCTTTCTTCAGTATCTCAGTATTCTCTCAGAGAGTATGCTACCTTGGAGTTGACATAGGCAGTCCAAACCAGATCTGCTCACTTACACCTGGCATAGTTGGCAGGATAGTCTGTCCCTGCTACAAATGTTGTGACCTTAAACTACTACCAAAGGCTAATAACCCAAGGATTCCACTAGGTTCCTATGACCACTGGCCAATTTCCCTTCCAGAACACCATGGGGCAACAAAGAAGCATTTATTTTACTAAGTGAACGCAGAACTAACACTTAACACAGTCACATAAACAAGCCACAGACAAGGAATCAGATACTTGGTGGCAAGCAAGGTTTAGCAATTGGGCAACAGTCATGACTATGTAGGTGATCTTCTGGTTAATTTGTATCATTGAAGCTTGGCATTAGCCGTTCTCCACATCTCATGGGCAGGTCAAAGACAAGAGACCACTGTAAACTGGACAATTGCCTCAAACTTGTCCAAGGAAGTATGGCCACCTCTTTTAGGTTGGTTCCAAAGCAAGCCTGAAATAGGAGCCCAACTGGCTAGGTCCTACTGCAAAATCATCCTACAAATACTTATCTTTTCCAAATGTCTTACTTAATGCTAATTCGCATTTTCTCCTTTGGGGGAGAAAAAATAGGCAAATAAGACCAATGAAAATAATAATAAACCAGTCAGTAAAACCAAGTGCCAGGGCACTGGCTCACTGCATCAACAAAGACCATAAAAATTTTATGAAAAGTTAAAACTGCTTAGTGAAGAAGGAATGTAACTTTTTAATATGTTTTCCTGAACAAAACCACAGATTTGGCATTTTATTTCAATAACATGAACAATGAGTATTTTTTACTGATCTACCTCAGTGTATCTATGCAGATAATATTCACAAAATGAAATCATTCCATCATGGCAATATGTTCCACATAAAAATATTAAATTATATAGGAAGAATTAGATTTATTCTATTAACCCATCGTAGCCTGGATAATATCATGCATTATTTTTTTTAAAAATAAGGAAGCTTTTATGACTAGTCATTTAGAATATGAAAACTATTTTCTAATACTGAAATTTATTTCATATCTTGATTATCTTTCAAATCTGAGAAACCACCTCTCTCTACTCCTTCCCAACACTCAGCAATCACCTTTCTTGTTCTCCCATCAAATACAATATTGACAAGTGAGTGAAAGCCTGACCTTTTGGAGAACAATTATTAAAAGATTGCTAGGATTAAAATTCTCTGGAGACTATCTACTAATTAATTTATAATTTTTTATCAAATAATGAAAGTGGGTTGGAGAGAGAAAAGGTTCATTACTCACACAGCCAGTTGCCTAGTTAATCTGAGTTTGCCTCTCCCTATAAAACTTGTTCACTCCCGTTACTTCCTAGGAAAGAGAACACAAACTTCCTTTATCCATAACTTATAACCTTGTTGACACCACTTCTGTGTCTCTTCTGAGATAGACTTGACCTTAGTTCAAGTCAGAGGCCAGTCTTCTCAACACCAGGAGTCATATGGGATAAGAGGCAAGTGTCTTATGGGACGTTAGGAATTGAGAGGCTTTTTCTTATATAGCGAAGTCTCAGGCCTCATTCCCAACACAATTCAAATGGTGGGGGTGAGAAGGAAATGGATTTTCAAAACTTTCCTTTAAGAAAGGAAAGTGGTACAGATTTATGTTAAATTTATACAATCCCCCTCTGATTCTTTGAGACGCCTATTAGTTTCTTCAGTGAAGCATTCCATAATAATATCTAAACATTTCAGGATTGCCTCACAAGGCTGCATAAGGACCCAAAGATATTATATATTTCATGTAAGGTCTAATTACATTTTGGTGTTTTTCAACTATATTAAAAATGACTGACAGAGGCATTGACAAAGAGGCATTAGGGGGCATTCCTTTTTTTTTTTTTTTTTTTGACACAAGGGTTTTACAATCAAGATAAAATAATGGCATATGGGAAGGACAGAAGCAAATAGAGGGCCCAAACCATCACAGTTCAGTTCATTATGCCCAAAGGCTCACTGAGAGTCTCATGATGTAATGTCTGATTTCTAGGGTCTTCTATTACTGTCATGTTTTTCAGTCTATCTGGAATCATGATGGTCCTCATAGCATCTTGTCCAGGAGATCTGCTTTCCTGGTCCAGGTTATTGGTGATATCTTTTCCTAAAACTGCTTAAAAAGATCTTAGTCTATCGGCCTTTAGTATACCTTCACAATCACCTCCTCAGGAGGATGAGATACTGTCCAGAATCAAATTCTACAAACAAGCACATACATAACCTTATGGTAACACAAAATGATGTTCCAACACAGTTTTTTTAAAAAAACAGCAATAGAATTGGCAAAGGATGTATGACTAAGTTACTAATTTAATAATGCATTAAGTCACCAAAATAATGCATTATGATTCCCCAAAATAGAAAAAAATATAAATAATATAAATATAACATACATAAATATATAAAATATAGAAATATGAATATAACAAGTCCCTAATACATATTCAAGGTCTAGTGGAGGTATGCTATAAGAATATAGATCAGGTGCAACAATATTGGAGTTGCCCAGCATATGTCACGACGAAAGAAAGTTGCCACGCCAAAGAAAAATAGGGTCAGAACTCTGACGAAAAGGTGAATGTGATTTCCTAGTCTGATTTCGACTCTATGAAAGAGTCATAGGGATAGCAAGGTGAAGTCAGAGAAAAAATAAGGATATTTTCCTGACTTACAGGCTAAGTCAGAAGAGGCCTGCCTCAGAACTTTGTTCAACAGTTGCTTTCTCAACTCTCCCCTGAGACAGTTTATCAGCCCTGTAAATATGTGACGGTTCACATGCTCCATTTTTAGTGTCAGGCAGATCAACTGTATATCCAGTATGGTGTACAAGGAATTGGAGAGGAAGCACAATCCAGCGGAAAGAGTAATGCATTTGGAATCAGAGAACTGAGGTTAAAATACCAGGTCTTCCACTGACCAATTATGTGGCCTTGAGCACATCTCTTTCCTGACCTGTCAAAGGAGGGGATTAGGCTAGTTCACTTCTAAATCTTCTTCCCTGATCATATGTTGAATTTGAACTCAGATGATCTGAGTTTGCATCCCAGCTCTGACACTTAATTATAAGTCACTTCACTGCTTAGAGCCTTGGTTTCCCCATTAACAAAATGAGCAAAATTATATTTATCTTTCCTGTGTTACAAGGATGTTGTTAGGATTGCACATTACAAAACTGTAGATAAATGGTAATAGTGATAGTATCATGGTAGCCGCAGAAGGACTGGGGGTATTAAACAGAATTATTCAACCATTATTATTTGTCTCCGTAAACTACTACTGACTCACTGTCTAAATGAATGCACCAGATAAATGGTCCTTCTCTGCTTCACAAAGTTGGATCAAAGGATACTTAATTCTATATATCTTTATAAAATCTGATCCCCCCAGTCAGAGAGAGAAACAATGCTGAGTGTTTATCACTGCATTATCTCTTCTTTAGGAATACCCCTCTTTTCAACTACTTCCTCTTAACAGCATTTACAATAAGAATACTAATACTAGCAAAGGCCTATTTATGGAGACAAAGTAAATGTTTGGTGGCTAGGAAGCATCAGGAAGACCCCAGTTCAAATTCTGTCTCATACATTCATGGGAAGTGTGTTGCTAATCAAATCACTTAAGCACACTGTGCTTCAATTTCTTTATCTGTAAAATGAGGAAAATAATAGCATCTACCTCAAAAGATTATTGTCAGGATCAAATGAAGTAGCACAGGAAATACTTTGCAAACCTTAAAATGCTATATAAAAAGTACTCATTAAAATTTTTAAATTAAATTTAAAAAATTTCCCCTGGATCATATATTGACACAATTTTCATTTTTTTCTTTTTTTCTTTTATTTATTAATTATGAAAACTTTTCCATGGTTCCATGATTCATATTCTTTCCCTCTCCTCTTTCCACCCCCTCCCATAGCCAACGTGCAGTTTAACTGGGTTTTATATGTGTCATTGTTGATACAATTTTCAACAATTTTTTTTCAATATTTTGCAACCCATGTTCTTTGCTTCCCTCTTATCCTTCCCCTTTCCCCAAGACAGCAGATATGATATGGCTTGTACATATCTTGTTATTATACAGTGAATATTTCCATGTTCATCATTCCTTGGAGTATAGTTAGTGGAAGGAACAATGAATCAGAAGGATGTAGGTTTAAATCAGGCCAATGACATGTAACTGTGTGATCAAGGACAAGTAATTTCACCTCTATGAGCCTCATCTTCTTCATCTGCAAAATAAAGGGGGTCATAGCACCTGCTTCAAAAAGGTCATTAATGCATTGCTGGTGGAGCTGTGAACTGATCCAGCCATTCTGGCTGGCAATTTGGAATCATGCTCAAAGGGCTATAAAAGAATGCCTGCCCTTTGATCCAGCCATATCATTGCTGGGTTTGTACCCCAAAGAGATCATAGATAAACAGACCTGTACGAAAATATTTATAGCTGCGCTTTTTGTAGTGGCAAAGAACTGGAAAAGGAGGGTATGTCCTTCAATTGGGGAATGGCTGAACAAACTGTGGTATATGCGGGTGATGGAATACTATTGTCCTAAAAGGAATAATGAACTGGAGGAGTTCCAGGCGAACTGGAGAGACCTCCAGGAACAGATGCAGAGTGAAAGGAGCAGAGCCAGAAGAACATTGTACACAGAGACTGATATACTGTGGTAAAATCGAATGTAATGGACCTCTGTACCAGCAGCAATACAATGACCCAGGACAATTCAGAGGGATTTATGGTAAAGATGCTGCCCACATTCAGAGGAAGGACTGCAGGAGAGGAAACATAAGAAAAACAACTGCTTGAACGCATGGGTCGGGGTGGACATGATTGAGGGAGTGGACTCGAAACTACCACACCAATGCAACCACCAACAATTTGGAAATAGGCCTTGATCAAGGGCACATGACAAAACTAGTGGAAATGTGCATCAGCCATGGGTGGGGGGATGCGGGGGCCGAAGGGGAAAGGAGGAGCATGAATCATGTAACCATGTTAAAAACGAATATTAATAAATGTTTTAAAAAAAGTTTGTGATGATCAAGTGAAATTAGTTTATGTTAAATGCTTTATAATCCTTAAAGTACTATACAGTAGTTAGTAATATAGTTAAGTGGTATATGATATATAGCATAACTATAGTTAGTTATTCCTGTTGACTCCTTAGGAGCATAGGGCCGCAACCATCTCACGCCAACGGACTCTGTTCTGGGCAACTTCCCCCAGCTGGGCCCATGTCATTCCGACGGCCTTTGTTTCGTTTTCGGCAGACGAACTGGCTTCCCAAAGGCTTTCGCCAGCACGCGTCATGGACTCTGATGGAGAGCAATCTTCCAGACTAGGCAATTGTTGGTTTTGTTGGTTTAATGAGGTTGCCGTTTCTGTAGCAAGTGAGATTTTTTTTTTTATGGGGTGAGGTTGCTAGCCCCACGCCCAACCCTCCTCCTTTTTCAGCTGGGCTTGGGACCGTCCTTGGCGGAGTTATATATATATACATATATCTATCTATCTATCTATCTATATATATATATATATATAGATATAGCATAACTATATATTATTTTTATTTTTATGATTTAATTCTCAAAAATATACTTTTTATGTAGGTAGGGCTGGTATTATGAGAAAGATAAGAAAAATAGAGATCCACTTAACTGACTTGTCTCTTAATTCCTAGTTCATTTTTCTTTCCCTAAGAATTGATCAGTTCATTGTTGAGAGCAGACCTGTGATGATTTAATTCAATTTAATAATTTAATTCAAACTAGATTTAATTCAGTTTACTGTAACACACATGTCTATTATATACAAAACACTGTGTTCAGGATAAAGGATCCAGAGATGAAAAACAACACAGTACCTGACCTTAAAGAGTTTACAATCTTATAAATTCATAATATCATAGAACCTTCTATCTAGTTCTGACTTATATACAAATCAGTTGAAAATGATTAAGTACGGATGAGAGATCGAACAGAGATGCTTGAGAGAATTAAGAAAAAAGGAATCATTTCTAGCTTAGAACATAAGGCAATGCATAATAGTACCATTCACTTCATTGATTTATTAGATGAACATTAATAAGAGCCTCTTCTGTAGAGAGCACTGTCTTAGATGTTGGAAGAGATACAAAACTTATATAAAGTATGGTAATTACCTGCATTACAGTTTTTACATTTCTTTGTATCCCTATATGCCAGGAACTTTCTTAATAAACACTTGTTGATTTGATTTAGAGTATAACAGGAACATAATACACAATCATAGATAAATATGATGCTCAATATTAAATAATAAATGTAAGAGAAATATGAAACTTACTTCCATGTGAGATCCAAGGGATAAGGTTATTAAATACTTGAGGATTGTGGGAAATCTGATACTAGGACACCATCTTCCCCTCCTTCCTTAAGGCAAAACTAAGACATGCATCATAGGATAGTAAAAAGTAAATCAAAGCCAGATGGACAGTTATCTACCTCAGCCATAATAACTCATTGGCTATTGCTCAAGACTTTATATTTGATCCCCCCTGACTTTTGGTGGCCATGACCATGTTATAAAGTTGACTGATATTTGACCAGAATGCTAACTTGAATGTGTCACTCCGTTGCTCAAAAACCTTCAGTGGTTCATTCTTGCCTACAGGAACACAATCAGATTCCTTCTTATTGTTTAGCCTTATTTCAAATTATCCCCCTCAAATATTCTGTTATAGTCAAACTGTATAATTCATTGAGTCCTATTCTTGTTCTAGTCTCCCTAAAATCCCTCATGTCAAAAATGCAATACTATATCATCTCCGCTATCCAGAATTCACCTCTTTCCTCAAAGTTTCTTCAAGGATCATATCAGGTAACAACTGCTTTTTAAAGCCTTCCTTGATTTCTCCAATGGAACTGTTTTTATTCTCAATTTTGTCTGTCTCCTTTGGCCCCTTCACACCTTATGTTATATTAGACTTCTCTTTGTAAACACTGTTTCTTCCTAGAGGCATCAGCTCCTTGAGAGCAATGAATTTACTATTTTTGATCTTTATATCTCCAATACCTAGAACACTGACTTTCACATAATATACACTTCATAAAGGTTTTTTGAAAATCAATTTAAAGTTATGCCAGACTCAGGCTTCTTCCCATGATCAGGGAGGTGAAGTGATTAAAAAAGGAAGAATGATTTTCTCTCTCTCAAGATTTGCTGCCAATTAGTCAGCAATTAGCGATTCACATTTAATAAACATGCCAGAGAGCTCATGCCTCATCTCACTTACTTTGGCCAAGGTCAGCAGATGGAAAACATTGTATAATATCCATGATTACAGTTAAAAGGAGACCTATAAAGCCATGAAAACCAGGATAACCCTCAAGAGAAATTGCATGACTGAAAGCTCAAGAATTAGGGAAAAATGTATTATCCTCCAGATTCTGTAACAGAGATGGCCTACTGACAGGACACGAATGTTCTTAGAGTATCTTTCAAAACACATGAGAATTGCTGGTAGAAATAAAAGTAATGAATCCTCCACAAAACATAGATAACTACTGCCTCTTAAATTCTGTGCTTACTAAAATGATCAGAACAAACTGACCCATAGAAATCTATTACTTGAAAACAAGTTACAAATGTTTAAGATAAATCTTGATGTTCAAAAGCTAGTCAGTTACTTTAGATGATTTCTTAGATTTAACTCATCTCAATTCAACAAATGTTTTTTAATTGGCTGTTGCATACAGAGGAATGTTGTGTGCCAGGAAAAGTTTAGATGCAATGCTCTTATGGAGTTCACAATCTAGTCTAAGTTGCAAGATATTTATGTGTTCTTTTGTCAGGGTATGTTACAATAGGTTTTACTCTAGTCAAGAGGGATCTTTGTCCTCTTTGTTGATCAAGACCCTCACAGAACACTCATGACCACCTACTAGCCTCTAAAACCAGTCTTTGAACCCTTAGTGGCACCATGACTCTAATTAGCTTTTTCCTCTAAAAGAAACCCAAGTGAATTCCATGTTCATGTCTTAGGCTTATTTGGGAAAATTATATAAGACTAAACTGTAGCTCAGCAAACCCTAAATGGATCTTGTAATATAAATATTATATAAAATGCAAAATCACTAGAGTACACCTCTATCCCACTCTTGAATGACAACTAGAAGTAAAAACACAAATACACACAAATCCATGTCTTGGTGGACCATACTTTTTTAAAGAGAGAAAGAAAATTGTCATAAAGGAAAGTACTTGGTTCAGCATGAAAAAAAAAACCCCACAAATGACTGCATGATGACAAATTAGTGAAATGAGAGGAGAGCCAAGTAGACAGTTTAGTCCCTCCATATTTCCCACATTTTACTCACATAAGCAAGCTGCCATAATGGATCCAATCTATGTACCCTTCCATTAACCCCATTGTCTTCACTTGAGTTATAGGTTTCAGAGGAGATACCCCATCTCAACAGTCCTACTATACAATCTTTTTTTTTTTTTATTTTAAAACCTTAACTTCTGTGTATTGANTATCTATCTATCTATATATATATAGATATAGATATAGCATAACTATATATTATTTTTATTTTTATGATTTAATTCTCAAAAATATACTTTTTATGTAGGTAGGGCTGGTATTATGAGAAAGATAAGAAAAATAGAGATCCACTTAACTGACTTGTCTCTTAATTCCTAGTTCATTTTTCTTTCCCTAAGAATTGATCAGTTCATTGTTGAGAGCAGACCTGTGATGATTTAATTCAATTTAATAATTTAATTCAAACTAGATTTAATTCAGTTTACTGTAACACACATGTCTATTATATACAAAACACTGTGTTCAGGATAAAGGATCCAGAGATGAAAAACAACACAGTACCTGACCTTAAAGAGTTTACAATCTTATAAATTCATAATATCATAGAACCTTCTATCTAGTTCTGACTTATATACAAATCAGTTGAAAATGATTAAGTATGGATGAGAGATCGAACAGAGATGCTTGAGAGAATTAAGAAAAAAGGAATCATTTCTAGCTTAGAACATAAGGCAATGCATAATAGTACCATTCACTTCATTGATTTATTAGATGAACATTAATAAGAGCCTCTTCTGTAGAGAGCACTGTCTTAGATGTTGGAAGAGATACAAAACTTATATAAAGTATGGTAATTACCTGCATTACAGTTTTTACATTTCTTTGTATCCCTATATGCCAGGAACTTTCTTAATAAACACTTGTTGATTTGATTTAGAGTATAACAGGAACATAATACACAATCATAGATAAATATGATGCTCAATATTAAATAATAAATGTAAGAGAAATATGAAACTTACTTCCATGTGAGATCCAAGGGATAAGGTTATTAAATACTTGAGGATTGTGGGAAATCTGATACTAGGACACCATCTTCCCCTCCTTCCTTAAGGCAAAACTAAGACATGCATCATAGGATAGTAAAAAGTAAATCAAAGCCAGATGGACAGTTATCTACCTCAGCCATAATAACTCATTGGCTATTGCTCAAGACTTTATATTTGATCCCCCCTGACTTTTGGTGGCCATGACCATGTTATAAAGTTGACTGATATTTGACCAGAATGCTAACTTGAATGTGTCACTCCGTTGCTCAAAAACCTTCAGTGGTTCATTCTTGCCTACAGGAACACAATCAGATTCCTTCTTATTGTTTAGCCTTATTTCAAATTATCCCCCTCAAATATTCTGTTATAGTCAAACTGTATAATTCATTGAGTCCTATTCTTGTTCTAGTCTCCCTAAAATCCCTCATGTCAAAAATGCAATACTATATCATCTCCGCTATCCAGAATTCACCTCTTTCCTCAAAGTTTCTTCAAGGATCATATCAGGTAACAACTGCTTTTTAAAGCCTTCCTTGATTTCTCCAATGGAACTGTTTTTATTCTCAATTTTGTCTGTCTCCTTTGGCCCCTTCACACCTTATGTTATATTAGACTTCTCTTTGTAAACACTGTTTCTTCCTAGAGGCATCAGCTCCTTGAGAGCAATGAATTTACTATTTTTGATCTTTATATCTCCAATACCTAGAACACTGACTTTCACATAATATACACTTCATAAAGGTTTTTTGAAAATCAATTTAAAGTTATGCCAGACTCAGGCTTCTTCCCATGATCAGGGAGGTGAAGTGATTAAAAAAGGAAGAATGATTTTCTCTCTCTCAAGATTTGCTGCCAATTAGTCAGCAATTAGCGATTCACATTTAATAAACATGCCAGAGAGCTCATGCCTCATCTCACTTACTTTGGCCAAGGTCAGCAGATGGAAAACATTGTATAATATCCATGATTACAGTTAAAAGGAGACCTATAAAGCCATGAAAACCAGGATAACCCTCAAGAGAAATTGCATGACTGAAAGCTCAAGAATTAGGGAAAAATGTATTATCCTCCAGATTCTGTAACAGAGATGGCCTACTGACAGGACACGAATGTTCTTAGAGTATCTTTCAAAACACATGAGAATTGCTGGTAGAAATAAAAGTAATGAATCCTCCACAAAACATAGATAACTACTGCCTCTTAAATTCTGTGCTTACTAAAATGATCAGAACAAACTGACCCATAGAAATCTATTACTTGAAAACAAGTTACAAATGTTTAAGATAAATCTTGATGTTCAAAAGCTAGTCAGTTACTTTAGATGATTTCTTAGATTTAACTCATCTCAATTCAACAAATGTTTTTTAATTGGCTGTTGCATACAGAGGAATGTTGTGTGCCAGGAAAAGTTTAGATGCAATGCTCTTATGGAGTTCACAATCTAGTCTAAGTTGCAAGATATTTATGTGTTCTTTTGTCAGGGTATGTTACAATAGGTTTTACTCTAGTCAAGAGGGATCTTTGTCCTCTTTGTTGATCAAGACCCTCACAGAACACTCATGACCACCTACTAGCCTCTAAAACCAGTCTTTGAACCCTTAGTGGCACCATGACTCTAATTAGCTTTTTCCTCTAAAAGAAACCCAAGTGAATTCCATGTTCATGTCTTAGGCTTATTTGGGAAAATTATATAAGACTAAACTGTAGCTCAGCAAACCCTAAATGGATCTTGTAATATAAATATTATATAAAATGCAAAATCACTAGAGTACACCTCTATCCCACTCTTGAATGACAACTAGAAGTAAAAACACAAATACACACAAATCCATGTCTTGGTGGACCATACTTTTTTAAAGAGAGAAAGAAAATTGTCATAAAGGAAAGTACTTGGTTCAGCATGAAAAAAAAAACCCCACAAATGACTGCATGATGACAAATTAGTGAAATGAGAGGAGAGCCAAGTAGACAGTTTAGTCCCTCCATATTTCCCACATTTTACTCACATAAGCAAGCTGCCATAATGGATCCAATCTATGTACCCTTCCATTAACCCCATTGTCTTCACTTGAGTTATAGGTTTCAGAGGAGATACCCCATCTCAACAGTCCTACTATACAATCTTTTTTTTTTTTATTTTAAAACCTTAACTTCTGTGTATTGACTTATAGGTGGAAGAGTGGTAAGGGTAGGCAATGGGGGTCAAGTGACTTGCCCAGGGTCACACAGCTGGGAAGTGTCTGAGGCCGGATTTGAACCTAGGACCTCCCGTCTCTAGGCATGGCTCTCAATCCACTGAGCTACCCAGCTGCCCCCTACTATACAATCTTTTATCTGCATCACCACTGCTACTGTCCCTTGGTGAGGAGACCATCACTGCCCTTGATGAAACCCAATTGCCCTGCCCCTGAGAAAATAGTGAAAAAATTTCCTGCTTTCTCTGTCTCTCCTTCTTTCCTCTTTTTGTTTTCTTTTCATACACTCAATCCAAGCCCTAGCATGCTGTTTATAGTATGTGATAATTGCTTGGCCAATGAAATCAGTGAAAATTCCAGATCCCACAAGTCCAGATCCACTCATCTTTTTGGGAGCCAAATCTGTTCCCCACATCAAGTGGACTGTTTATAAATACAATAGGGGGGAAAGTGCTTTTTGAAGTCAAAGGGAGAATATGGAAAATTATCTCTTGAGTTGATAGAGAAGCAGCAATATCATAGAACGAGGGATGCTAATCCATGATCCCAGGTAGCCATGTAATTTCTGGAAGTCCAAGAAGAAAGACAAACCCAGATTATGTTGAGAAATCTAGAAGGTGAATGGGGTTGGAATAGAAGATACTGTGTAGTTGAGAAAGTACAAGTACTGTCAGATACAATTGCTGCAAAAACCCAGGACTCTAGAAATAAGGCTATGTGTGGGCCATTGGGGTACGAGGAAAGTTGGGATAGATGCTGTGTTGTTCAAATCCTTCCCTTGGATACCAGTCCCAAAGTGGAAATCTTGTACTTCTTTTTTTTTCCTTTTGATGGGAACCTGAAGCCTTTTCCTCTGGGTATGAAGAAAGTCTAATTATCTTTCTTTGTTTTAATAATAGTTATAACAATGATGAATAACATAATCATAAAAAATCTGGAAAGAAATAGAAGGTGATACAAATTGAAGTGAGCAGAACCAAGAGAATGTTGTATACAGTAGTAGCAATAAAATGATTATCTGCTCTGAGTAATTTAACTATTATCAGAAATACAAAGATCCGGGACAACTCCAAGGGATTCATGATAAAAAAAGGCTATGCACTGGCATAGAAGGAACTGATGGAATCTGCATGCAAGTTGAAGCATGTCATTCTTCACTTTATTTCCTTTATGAATTTTGCTCTAGTATAAGTTATATGTGACTTCTTTCACCACGTGCATAATTCCTTTTGTCCACATATTCTATTTCTTATAGAGAGGTTTAACAAATCTGTCCCAAAATAATCATTGTCCCAAAAGGTCTTGGTTAACAATTCTGCAGCTGTCATTTACTCTGGGTGACTTAGGAAAGTAATTACATCTTTATTAACCTCAGTTTCCTCACCTGTAAATTATAAGTATTTATAAATGTTCTATTTTCCAATGGGGCTATTATGAAAATCAAGACAATGAATACAAAATAATTTTGTAATCATCATGTCTATAAAAATAGAAACTTTTATTACAAAGATCTTACAAAACAGTAGGTACTTGATAAATATGTATTAAAATCAATTATCCTGCTTAAAGGCTACTCATTATTTCTTCAAGCCACATTGTTTTAGAGAAGCATTTTGGGCTGGAGAGGTAGGGCAAGTGAAGTCAGAGAATCATTGATTGACACACCTTTTCCAGTAATTATTGTGCTGATGTAATTAATGTTGTCAGACAGAAATTAAATGATTTGCCCGTTGTCCCATGGGATCTTTCATAGAAGAGGAGAGACATGAAAGGTATGGCGCAGACTAGATATTCTCACTTATCAGAAGCCCAGAGCCTCAGAGTGGGGCCTGAGAGTACAATGGGAGGTAAAGCCCAGAGCATGAGAGCAGGTCGTGGTGATGGCTGGAGAGCAGGATTTGAGTCATACCAGATACGATGGTGAACCCCTAGCCAATGCCAGGAACTATAGCTATTACCAGTAAGATCAGTGTTGATTTTGATACTTGAAGGGTATTCAGTCACATTCAAATTAGATCCTATGGGCTGCCATTGATTCTGCCTATGTGTAAGTCTGGTCACATCTAAATGAATGAAAAAGCATTAGTGAGTGTGCACTAGGTACCACACACAGTGCCAGAAATACAAATACAAAGAAGAAAATGAACCCTGCCCTCAAAGAGCTTACATTAGAAAGTGGTATGTAGGGAAGGATATTTTTATCTGTAAAATTATGGAGTTGTTGAATGGAGTGAGAGAGAAGGTAATTGATCTGCCTTTTCTAGTTATATAGATCAGTTTCCATTAGATCCTTCCACCTTGATAATCCATAGCAAAAAAAAATTCATGATTTTTCTTGCTCCTCACTCCAACTCAACAACAACAACTTAAAACATTCCTTTTCTAACTTGTCTGTTTCACAACCTCAGAGGAATACTCAATTCTTTACCTTTTATTTTTTTATTTAATGAAAAAATTATGTCAATATAATTTTTAATAATCATTTTCTGATACTTTGTGATCCGTATATAATTTCTTTACTGACTCTCACCTCCTATTCTACCTTTACAAGATGTCTTGTAACTATCACTTTCTCTCCATACACCCAGACACCATCCCTGTTCAGGCTCTAGTCATCACCTGCCTCATATATATTATATATAATGTATATATGTGTGTGTCTGTATATATATAAACTCCCAGTTGGGTTCACTGCCTCAAGTCTACATTCCACACAGCTGCCAGAGTATTTGAAAAGCACAGTTATGACATGTCACTTCCTCATTTAAGAAGTTTCGCTGCCCCATATTGACTCTAGGATAAAATATCAGCTTCTATGCCTGGCATTTAAAGTCCTCACAATCTGAGTCCAACCTATCTTTTTAGACTGATTACATAGTATATGACACTCTTCCTTCCAGCCAGACTGGCCTATTTACTCTTGCTCCTACTGAGCATTCTGTCTGCTGACTTAGCCACAGGCTGGGTCTTGCACCTGCTATGCTCTCCTAGAGCAGTTTATAGAATCCCTAAATCTCTCCCAAGCCCAATTCAGGTGATACCTCTAGGAGCCTTTTTGATTTCTCCCACCCTTTTCTGGAGCCAACTGTTAGAGGCTGGAGAGAACTGATTATTGAATTTTCAGTGTGAGCATTTACATCTCAGAAATTGGCCAAAGTTACAAATTCAGGCTAGATCTATTGTTTTGTTAATTGGTCTAGGCTTAAGAAAGTGAAAGAGAAAATGTTAATAACGTAGATTAAACTTAAAAACGTGTCATGGATACATTTATAGAGAGCCATTTGTTAAACATTTATCAGCATGGCACAGCCCAAAACTCCATCTATCCAGCTGTTATTGCTGTCTCTGCCACTGAAATTACTTTATGCTAGGGAGGGAAAAGAAAGGGAATAAGCATTAAAGTACCTACTATATGCCTGAATGTATGTTAAATACAAATATTATATCACCTGGCAATAATGAATAATATACTTAAATAACTTAATTATGTATTATGTAGGGTTCCCTCAACCCCCTGGAGAATATAGTTAGCATTTATATAGCACATTAAGATTCGGAAAGAATTTTACATGTTATTTCATTTGATCCTGACAACAACTCTGGGAAATATGTGCTACTATTTTCAGTCCCATTTTATAGATGAGGAAACTGAATCAGAGAGGGGTTAAATGATTTCCTGAGGGTCATATTGCTAGAAAATGTTTGAAGATGGATTCAAAGTCAGACCTAATTTTACCTGCAGGTTCAGTATTCTATCCACTAAGACATCTACCTGCCTCCTAGAGGACATTCATTCTAATTTTATCTTTTTATCTTCTAGAATTTAGCACAATTCCTGGCACATGGTAAACAGTCAGTAAATGTATTGAATCCCTAGGTTCACAGATTTAGAATAGCAAAGGATTTTAGAAGTCTAAGGCAACCTTCTCATTATATAAATTAGAAAACTGATCCCACAAGAGGTCAATGATCTTGTCCAGGGTCTCACAATGAGTAAGCATTTGAACCTAGGTCTTCCTAGGTAAAAGTTTACCATGCCAACTCTCATTCAACTGAATTGAATTCATCTGAACTGAATCAATAACAACATTTCACTGCAACGGCAACAACTCACATAGAAATAATATTTTAGGGGTTACATAATGCTTTCCTTCTAAAAGAAACAACAAATGACAACAACAAACCCCTCATGAGATAGGTAGAACCATCATTACTATTCCAAATTTACATTTTCAGAAAAAGAATTCTGACAGTGAAATTTTCTCACAGTCAAGACTTATTTCAAGTCCCTCAACTCAAGTATGAAACACTTTCATCTCTTCTCTCCTTGCTAAATATATGATATTTAATTAGCTCAAGATTTATTACAAAGTAAATCTCTACCATAACTGGATTCCATAGTATTCTATCTCTACTATAGGAAATAAACACTTTGTCTCCATTTCTATTCCCTTCCATGCACACTAACTTTTATGCGATGAGAAATTAACTAATGGAGACATGAAGACCTATGGTTGCAAAAAAAAAATTGCAGAGTTCACCCACCCATCCATCCATCCATCCATCAGCAGAACTGCTTGCTTCTTTAACCTAATGAGCAGCTTGCCCAAATCCCCACGTGCTTTGGGTAGGGACCAAAACTTTTATTTAGCACTATGTAAAGGATGTATTTGAATGGAGAAATAGTCATTCCTGGATACTATAGACCAATGAAAAGGGAATCCAGGTCACAGAATTCTGTTTTATGTTTTGTTGTATATGTTTCTTTCCTAGCTACTCTAGGCTGTTTTGTAACGGGGAAGGAGGGATAATGTAAACAGCAGTCAGGAAAGCACATAAGTACTCTGCACGGCATTCTTAGCCCTTCCTTGTAACCAGAGGGCTGCCACCTTGTTCATATGAAGGCAGCCCAGCAACTTGGAGGCAGTTTCTGTTGATATTGCGTGGACTTGGCACTACATGTCTTGTTACACATCCAAGCGTTGGAGTATAATTTTATGACTAACGTTTGGGTTCCATCAGTAAACACTGGTTATCTTTGGCACTATTTCCCTCAATCGAAATAAAACATTTTTTTTCCCCTGTCAGTTTGGCACCGGCTGAGGGTACAGGAGAGAGGGGACATGAGGGCGAAGTAAACAATGATGACAAGATGTTGAGATGGTATCAGTTCATCTTCCAGGTTTCTTGATTAGGGGGAGAAGCAGATTATTTCACATTGTAAAGCAGGTTTTATCTAAGGCAACTACATTGAAAATTCAATAGGTGTTTTTAAATAGTTTTTTTTTTCTTTAAAGCACATTATCATAACACCTTTTTGAGTAGAGGTAGAATATAAGTTAGACATGATTTTATCTAGAAAAACAAGCTATTAAAAGAAAATCTAGCAATCAAGTCAGATGTAGTGGAAAGTACACTGGGCTTAGTATCAAAAGATCTGGGTTTCAGACCCAGATTTTCCACTAACTAGCTATGTGGCCTTGGGAAAGCCACAATCCCTCTGGATATGTTCCCCACTCTTTAAAGTGAAGAAGTTGGGCTAGATGATCTCAAATTTGTATTTCTGTGAAAAGAATTCATACAATGTTGAAATATCTGACAATTGTATAATGCTATGTTTTCCCTTCTATTAGCTTCTCCCAAAAAGAGAGAGCTTAAGAGAAGGGAGGAAGGAATGAAGGGAGGGAAGGAAGAAGAGAAGAAAGAAGAATGTGAGAAAGGGAGACTGGTGCTAGGAAAAAACATGCAGAAATAAAAAAGGAAGAAAGTAAAACTCATATCTCCCTATTTGAGCTTCTCAGTAGAAAGACAATTTCTGAAGACTGCACAGTAGTATCTAGTGGATCTTAGCTTCCCTATACCAAGTAACAGTAGGTGCATTACCTTTCTAATGGGCTGAAAATGCAGCCACTGAAGGTCCATGTGAGTTTTAAACCTCTCAACCTCCCCCAACTTGACTACCATTTTTAGTTGCATTGGAGTCAAGGAAACCCATAAAAATATCTTATGAGTCAGACTCTGTCCACATAGTATAGTTCTGTTTCTGATCTACATCCTGAGCAGATACCTATAGATAGACATAAACAACAAAAAAGTGTATATATATATATATATATCTATATATAGATATAGATATAGATATGTATACTCTCTACTCTTATTCCCTCTTCCATTCCAGTTCTAGAAAGCATAATCAAATCAACTATGCCATTGTTCCTATAAAGAATATCTCAATCTGCTCCCTTGTGGCTCCACTCACTATCCTTATAAATTTCCAAAAGAAACTGTATCTCCCTGGTCTATATAATCTCTTATATGTGTTGCCTTCTCTTATTAGAATGTAAGTTTCTTGAGGACAGGGACTATTTTCATTTTTATATTTATCTCCCTAGTACTTATCACAATGTTTGACACATAGTAAATTCTTAATTAGTATTTTTTCATTCATTCATTTATCCAGATCTCTTCTAACTCCAAAGCCAGAGCTCTTTTTCCTTTGTGTCCCTGAACTGAACCCTATCATCAGTGCTTTTCAACCATTCAGAAGTTAGGGTACCCTGTGGCAGCTAGGTAACACAGTGGATAGAACATCAGACTTGGAGTCTGGAGGACCTGAGTTCAAACCTGGCCTCATATATTTTTCTAGCTGTAAGACCCTGATCAAGTTACTTTACCCCCATTTCCTAGGCTTTGCTATTCTTCTGGCTTAGAATTGATAATAAGACAGAAGATATGGGTTAAAAAAAGTTAGGATATCCTGTTATACTTTGTTTAGTTGGTTATAACCCTTCCCCTTTCTTTAAAAAAAATGTAAATTAAGGAGATTTTTTATTCCCTCCCCAATTTATATACCTTAATTGCAAACTCCAAATAAAGTTATATTCTTTGGCTTGAAAGCAAATATCTGCTAGACCCTCTCTACTCTTCTGACACATTTGTTCTTTCATTAAGAGAGATTCTCTGAACCATAATTTAGAGAAAAGTGTATATATAATAAGCCCCCAACATGATAGTGTTACCAAATTAGGATTATGATTAATAAAATTGAATATTTGTAGAGCACTTTGCAAACCTTCGATCAATATAAATATGCTAAGGGGTCTTGCATGTGTGTATATGAGATTATTGTTGTTTGGTCATTTTTCAGTTGTGTTCAAATTTTTATCACCCCAATTGGGGTTTTCTTGATCAAGATACTGTAGTAATTTGCCTCTAATCCTTACCAACTATGTGACCATCAGTGAACCTCAATAACCTCATCTGTGTGTGTGTGTATGTGTGTGTGTTCAGGTGTTTTCAATTGTGTCTGACTCTTTATGATCCCCTTTAAGGTTTTTCTTGGCAGAGTTCTTGGAGTGGTTTGTCATTTTTTTCTCTAGCTCATTTTACAGATGAGGAAACTGAAGCAAACAGGATTAACTTGCCCAGGGTCACATAGCTAGTGGAGATGCAGTCAGAGTAGAGCAACTATGTAGAATAATATGTCTTGGTCATCCGTGAATGCTAAATTGAAGTTGGATCATGTATTCCAAGACAGAAGCAAGAACTTTCAACTATTTTCTGGTTTACTTCGAGAGGCTTCTGAGAAGAAACTCTCGAATGGCAGATGATACTGTGCTATTAATAGTGCTACTGGAACTATGATTTTTTTACCAATTGCTTTCTTTTGCTATGATTAGGAACCAAAGGGATTAAAGGGGAATTAAATAATAACTCTCCTTAACATATAGGTAAATGTTCCTTTTTATGGGTAAAGAAAATCTTTTATGACTTGATTCACTTCCTTGTTTTTTACCTTTTTTGTGTCTTACTTAAAATGTTTTTCTTCTTGGATTTAGGTATCTTTTGTTCTGTATGAAAAAAAATGGAAAATTTGCATTGAATGCAGATAATAAACTCATAAGTGATAAACCCCCAAAGCCATACTAACTGTGGGAGTAGCAAGTGACTCAATGCTGAGTAACTGCATTCATCAAATTGGAGCTGCAAAAAGAAAGAAAGAAAGAAAGAAAGAAAGAAAGAAAGAAAGAAAGAAAGAAAGA